>NC_041384.1:419712083-419801082 GCF_002162155.2 Triticum dicoccoides
CACCGCGCCGGCGTCGTGCCGCCGCAGCTCCGCCGCCCGCCGCCCGGCCGCTTGATTATGTTTTTGCTATGTTCACATGCTTGCAATTGTATTTTCTGATCCCTTTTGGCTCAAGGTCACTAAGGGACTTTTGTTAAGATCTTTGAGTAGCTCCATTCCATGCTTTACTTTGCCATGTTCAGGTCATGTAGCATATAATTTTGTTGCTCCGAAGAGTGCTACCTGATCTGAAATTCCAGACAAGTGTTAATTTCACCAAGTCTGAGATCTGTTTGCCATATGCATTTTTTCCATGGTTGTTTGGACCTGTTAATGGATGAATTGGCCGTAGCTCAGTGCTAGACTTTTGTTAAGCATCTTGAATGCATCCCTGCCATGTACTTTGTTGTCATGTTTGGGTGCTGTAGCATGTTCATTTCGTTGCATTTAGATGGCTACATGCTATAAATCGTAGACCGGTGTCATATTTGAATCGCTTGCCATTTCCAAACCGTAATTCCGATTCCGACGTTCTTTATATCATTTTCAAGCGATTTAATCTCATCTTTCCAGTAGCACACTTGGATTCCCAGGTTGAGGCCAGGTTCATGCATTTCTTGTCACATCTTGCATATGCATCCCGCATCGCATCCCGCATAGCACATCATCTTTCCATCATATTGTTTGATCCTTGCACGTGGTTGATTGTGTCCTTGTTGCTTGTTTGTCTTGTTTGGGTAGAGCCGGGAGAAGAGTTCACTAACGAGGAGCCCGTTGAGTTTGCTTTCGAGGATCCAGTCAACTCTGACAACTGTGCAGGCAAGATGATCATACCCTCGAAATCACTACTATCTTTGCTATGCTAGTTTGCTCGCTCTTTTGCTATGCCAATGCTACGATGCCTACCACTTGCTTTCAAGCCTCCCAAATTTGCCATGTCAAACCTCTAACCCACCATGTCCTAGCAAACCGTTGATTGGCTATGTTACCGCTTTGCTCAGCCCCTCTTATAGCGTTGCTAGCTGCAGGTGAAGATCGAAGGCCGTTCCTTGTTGGAACATTTATTTACTTGTTGGGATATCATCATATTATCTTGTTATCTTAATGCCTCTATATACTTGGTAAAGGGTGGAAGGCTCGGCCTCTCGCCTAGTGTTTTGTTCCACTCTTGCCGCCCTAGTTTCCGTCATATCGGTGTTATGTTCCCGGATTTTGCGTTCCTTATGCGGTTGGGTTATAATGGGAACCCCTTGATAGTTCGCCTTGATTAAAGCTTTTCCAGCAATGCCCAACCTTGGTTTTACCATTTGCCACCTAGCCTCTTTTCCCTTGGGTTTCCGGAGCCCGAGGGTCATCTTATTTTAGCCCCCCCCGGGCCAGTGCTCCTCTGAGTGTTGGTCCCACCGAGCGATGTCCGGGGCTACCAGGGGCAACTCTGGGCTGGCCTACCCGACGTCTTGCTCATCTGAGTGTGCCCTGAGAACGAGATATGTGCAGCTCCTATCGGGATTTGTCGGCACATTCGGGCGGTGTTGCTGGTCATGTTTTAACCCGTCGAAGTGTCTTGAAGAACCGAGATACCGAGTCTGATCGGAACGTCTTGGAAGGAGGTCTATTCCTTCGTTGACCGTGAGTGCTTGTCATGGACTAAGTTGGGACTCCCCTGCAGGGATTTGAACTTTCGAAAGCCGTGCTCGCGGTTATGGGCAGATGGGAATTTGTTAATGTCCGGTTGTAGATAACTTTAACCTTAACTTAATTAAAATGAATCAACTGAGTGTGTTACCGTGATGGCCTCTTCTCGGCGGAGTCCGGGAAGTGGACACGGTGTTGGAGTAATGTTTGTGCAGGTTGTTCTCTAGTTTCTTGCTCGCGCTTTGCCTCCTCTTCTCGCTCTCTTTTGCGAATAGGATAGCCACCATACTTGCTAGTTGCTTGCTGCAGCTCCACATATATTTTACCTTGGCTTACCTATAAGCTTAAATAGTCTTGATCGCGAGGGTGCGAGATTGCTGAGTCCCTGTGGCTCACAGATTACTATTACACCAGATGCAGGGCCTGATGATTCCGCTCCAGGTGACGCATTTGAGCTCAAGTGAGAGTTCAACGAGCACTCTCAACGTTACTATGTTTCCTTTCCTGATGATCAGTAGTGGTGCTCAGCTGGGGGTGATCGGGACCGTGTCGCATGTTGGGTTCTCTTTTATTTTGGCGCCGTAGTCGGGCCATGAGTGTTTGGATGATGTAATGTTATTTATGTACTTGTTTGACGTGGCGAGTGTAAGCCAACTATGTTATCTCCCCTTTTATTATCATATTACATGGGATGTTGTGAAGATTGCCTAACTTGCGACATATGCCTTCAATGTGATTATGTCTCTAAGTCGTGCCTCGACACATGGGAGCTATAGTCGCATCGAGGGTGTTACATCACTTCCTGTTGATAGTGTTTGCTCGTTCCTTCAGGTTATTAGGAACCTTTGAGATAGTCCTCGAGGTTCATGGTATTTCCTTCTTCCAAATACCATGAACTACTTATGGCAAAAGTTCCTCATTGAACCGGAAGATCACAACCAGAGTGCTCTTGATGAGTTCTCGATTCTATGTTGTGACTCTGCCAGTTCTACCTTTCTGCATGGGTTATCCAAAAGAAATATGTTGTACTCGTTTGACATGCTAATCTATGCATCCACAACTCAGAAAATCGTATGTTCCTTTCAATTATCCATCTTTAATTGTATTTTGGCCTTCATCTATCAGTTGATAGTCAAGTGTAGGTGTGCAATCGTGCTCATCGATGCCTATTATTCTTGTGGTCCGTCAAGTCATTCTATTTCAGAATGACTAGGAGAAACAGACTCCAGTACCTCATCCATTTCGAGGATTGGGTCAAAGTAGTTGTATTTTGCAGATCAAATTGCCAATCCAGCCTTTGATCTGTTCTACCTTGGAGTGTCACCTTTTTTCATATCAAGAATGACGTGAGAATTGCACAATCTCTTATGAATTCTTGATGTAGTGATAATCCTCGCCATCATTGTTCATTCCTTGGTTTCTGTGTTGTTGCAACCGGAATACCGACAAATGAACCATGATGTGTGAAATCAATACTCCTAGCAACCCTATTGCTTGTGAGTTAATGGAAGATAATTTCATTCTTAGCGTGTTGGTTATTGAATCACCGTTCTATGGTTGATCGTGCTACTTAGTCCACTTTCCTAGTGCACTCTTTGATTGATGAGTTAGGATTTTGTCAAATCCTCGCTCATTTGATCATATCATCTTGCCCTGAAAAGCAAGATTGTTCTCGATCCTAATAACATGTCGGTGGTTCGTGATTTTCCAAATATCCTCTTGGAAGTATCACCAGGTTGTCCCCTGACTGATATGTTGAGTTTGTGATCAAGTTGGTTTTCCAATAAACCACTCTTTCTCCCAGAATCTGTGTTGGGTACCCCCTGAGCTAGTTGGTTAAGCCAAACAACAACTTGGAGAGTTGGAAGATAAAAGCTTGCCTGACTTAGTTCATTTTAAGGGATATCTTTTGTGTGTGTGTTGAAGGAAGATGGTATTTTCATCGATTGACCCTCGTGATCAGTAAATGGACCTATCACCTTAACCAATCTTTGATTTGAGTATGGGCTATCGTCAAATCAAATCAGAACCAACGATATTCGTAATGTTGTCTTACTTGTGGTTGTTTCCTCAAGCATACACCATTATATCCTTTTGGTCGAACCAATGCTATCATCTTGTTCACATAATTTTGGAATTCCACTTATATGGAAACATGGATGAATTGTTGTTAAGCCCATCAGCAACATTTTTATCTCCTCCATGATTCGTTATGAACATACAGCTAGTGTTGGAAACTTTTATAAGCATTATCTTCATGTCCCGTTCATGAAGCATATGTTCGGATGAAAAAACTGACTTCCTCTAATACATGTGCATTTGATGCAAGTTGCCGCCGTGAATTCGAGAAAGTTAGTTTTGCCTCCTCTGGAATCATTCCAAGTCATCCATGCACGTGCAAAGTATTCTGTGGTCTGTTAGACTGATCATCTTCATTCCATATGAATTCCGTAGCACGCCAAGCCACTGGTTGACTTGTTCAAGGAAAAGAAGTTCCTTCTTAAGACCCGGGCTTATACATGTACTTCGATATCCCCAATGATGGTTACCTAAATGAACTCGGTAATGTTTCATTGTAAGACTACTCTGTGGTCATGCTTGTCTGGGACAATGTGTTCACATGTGTATAGCAGAACCCGCTCATGTTTTGAAGCTTACTACCATAGTCCATTTCCCGAGAATCTCGCAGCGCCATCTCATCGATTTGTGTTGCAAACTTTCATTTATCTTTCTAGACTTGATGAGTCTGGAATGTCCTAACCCCAAGCAGATCTGAATCTCAGGCAGATATGATGGTTGGAACATTTCCCAAGAACTATAATAATGGTCTCTCTGTAACACGGTAAAGTGGATGTCGTGGCCAACACACCCGGCCGGAAGACCTATTATTGTAGTATCTTGATTGAGGAAGTTGGCCACCTCCCCATAAGGATTTCGTAGGATTTACTTCCGTAGTTGTTCCCTATGGATTCTTGTGCTCCCGAAGTCTGACCTTTTACATGATGTTCTAGATACCAAACCATATCGATAAATGGGTTATGCTAGCACATCAAGGAGAATATTAGAAGCGGAGTGCTAAATGTCTCTTGGTCGATCATCCAGATTTTGTTTCCTTGGCCTCGCTAAGGTGAAATCTGAGAAGGTGTTATCTTCCTTTGTGTCAGGACCCTGATTCTAAGTCACACCGATCTAGCATGTAACACATCATACCACTTTGCGGCCTCACACACGGTATTCCCATGGGTGCCACCTTACCTAGCTCGGGACCGTTTGCGCCTTTTGGCTCACGTATATGATAGTGTCGCTAGAATCCATATGACAGAGAACCCAGGCCGACATGACTAGCCGTGAACCCAAAGTGGCACTAACTTACGGGGACAGGCATACATGACCCATCAACGAACGTGTCAGTCATCAGCGAGTGAATTCAGGATGTAGCAACTGGGCTAGCAGGACTCCGAGAATCCAGGCTATAGCAGGCTAACAGGACTCTGAAAGACACCGCGGGACATTTCCCCGAAGGGACAGACACAAGATCGAAGAAGGACACATGCCAGCCAGACTAAGTGTTCTGGAGCAGTAGTAACTGGGCTAGCAGGACTCCGGTAAACCGGGCTGTAGTAGACTACCATGGCTCAGTGGAAGCACTAGACTACATTTCCCCATAAGAGAGGCTACAAAGGATAAACAACTAGGTTGTCGGATCCCACACATACCAAGCATTTCAATCATACACACAATATGCCCGATATGTGTAATTACAACATGACATCACAACAAAACTCTATGACTCAAACTATTTATTCATTATGCTCCAAGGAGCCAAGTATTACAAACATGGGTCTCATGATCCAACATTCAGAGCATACAAGAAACAAGCACATGCGGAAGCTTAACATGTCTGAGTACAGACATCTACAAATGAAAAAGGCTAAGAAGCCTGACTATTTACAAGACCCTCCCAAGGGTACAAGATCGTAGCTGAGGTAACAAGCTAAACGTTGAAGTCCACACGGAACTATTAGTGAGACTGACGTCTCTCTGCAAAAACATAAATTAAGCAAACGTGAGTACAAATGTACCCATCAAGACTTACATCAGAACTATCTACATATGCAATAGTATCAACAAAGGGGTGGTGGAGTTTGACAGCAGCAAGCCAGCTTTGACTCGGTGGCTATCCTGAACTACGACTGCAAGTAACTCTTTTGAGGTGGCGCACACGAGTCCACATATTCACCATATCAATACACCACTATGGATCGGCTACCGTCTCCCTACGAGAACTCCATCCATAGCACTCACGCTTATCTTGCGAGTTTTAGAGTATCCACTTTCACTTGTCTATGAACTTTACAGGCAACCCAGAAGTCCTTTACCGTGGACACGGCTATTCAAATTGATGATGTTAACCCTGCAGGGGTGTACTTCTTCACACACGCTCTGCCACTTACCACAATGTACGCGTCGTGTATCTCGGCAACCTTCAAGCAGAAGCCTGGCGAGGGAGTCGGCCACGACCTGACTAACCACACAAGTCTCTAGTCCAGGTTTATGGCCTATTCGGGTTCCATCCTCAAGGAGATCCGGCCGGGGTGTTGCTCACGGCCCCAAACGATGTGTGCAGGGTTCCCAAGCCCACCTCGACGGATGGTTCTACGCTTGGTACACCGTGCCACGGTGCCTAGTCTGTCCCAACCCCACCTGTACCGGGTGCCACTTGGTAGACTACTAACACTACCTACAAACACCAGAATCTAGTTGCAACTCCTGGACAGAGATCAGGTTGATTAATAAGTCAAGAGGGGCACTTAAGCATTCCAATGTGTGGTAGTAACTGTTCATGGATCACAAACACAGAACTCAGTTCCTGAGGACGGCTGCAATGAGACAACCCACCATGTACTCCTACCTGGCCTCTCATCGCTACCTTTACCAAATCGTGTTCACACACTTAGCTCTCAACAGTAGGAAATGTTCACCACATTCCAATTCATCCCTGATGAATCAGACCTGACTCAACTCTAAGCAGTAGCAAGTGAGGGAGTCCTGGATTAGGGGGTCTCCGGACAGCCGGACTATATCCTTTGGCCGGACTGTTGGACTATGAAGATACAGGATTGAAGACTTCGTCCCGTGTCCGGATGGGACTCTACTTGGCGTGGAAGGCAAGCTAGGCAATACGGATATGTGTATCTCCTCCTTTGTAACCGACCTTGTGTAACCCTAGCCCCCTCCGGTGTCTATATAAACCAGAGGGTTTTAGTCCGTAGGACAACATATAATCATACCATAGGCTAGCTTCTAGGGTTTAGCCTCTCCGATCTCGTGGTAGATCAACTCTTGTACTAGTCATATTATCAAGAATAATCAAGCAGGACGTAGGGTTTACCTCCATCAAGAGGGCCCGAACCTGGGTAAAACATCGTGTCCCCTGCCTCCTGTTACCATCCGCCTTAGACGCACAGTTCGGGACCCCCTACCCGAGATCCGCTGGTTTTGACACCGACATTGGTGCTTTCATTGAGAGTTCCTCTGTGCTGTCACCATAAGGAAGGATGTCTCGTCTCGTTGTTAAGAACTGACGGCCAAACTCTCCGGCTAGGCAGTTTCATCATGACTGCCCGTTCGGCTGCTGCCCCGACGATGACCCGAGCCGCCACGTCGGCTCGGAATTCTCCAAGCAGATGGATACAATGGATCTCACTTACCTAAACGAGCTCTTGGATCGCATCGCCGCCTTGGGAGTTGCTATGGACTATGATCGGATTGGGCTTAAACCCGATCAAAGGGAGATTAACTCTCCACCGGTCACCCGTCATGTTGCGGTGCTGGAGGAACAATGCGGCGATTCTTCTTCTATCTTGAGGACTAACTATGTCCGGATTCCTGAGCTCTTCGAGCCGGATACCCGTTTACGGGAGGACATCACCCAAGCCCTGAACCTAGAGTCAGGCAGCGGGCCAGACTTATCGGGCAACGTACCGAAACTCGAAATTCCAATATTGGAAACACCTCGGTCCCTGGGTCTCAGATTGGGTAGGGGTTCAGACTCAATTCCACCCACCCACTCAGACATAAATGATCTTTCCCACATCAGGCAAGAGCCCCATGAAACGGTACATCATTATTGGGCCAGATTCCTCCTTGTGATGAACAAGGTTAAGGACTATCGCGAGGAAGACGCAGTCTCATTTTTCTGCAATAATTGCACGGACAAGGGAATCCTTAATGCCTTAAGTCACTGTGACATATCACGCTTCGCTGACTTGGCGTCCATAGTACGAAAGTACTGTGTGATGGAAAGCGCCTGGAAAACCGAAACGAAATTTTGGGATAATCCGGCTCAGATATACACCCAGTCCGAAGTAAAAGGGTGCACTATCATAAGACACCCGAGTTAGTTACAAAGAAACAAAAAACCCTCTATAGGGCATGGAACCGTATTGGAGGGATGGCTTAATGGACCCTGCAAAATTCATAGCATAGCGGATACCATACCAACGCACAACCTTAGAGCATGTTGGATACTCCGGCAGGTGGCCAAAAGTGGTGAGGATCTTCGTATCCCAAATGCCACAGAGTACCATCCCGTGGATAACAATACGGTGTTAACAGTTTTTGAAACCTTCGCATCAAATAAAAGGCGCAAGTGAACACTCCACAGCCTCACCGAAATCTTCCACGTAGCAGCAATGAATCCATGGAGTGACACGACTATTACCTTCAATGCCAGTGACGAACCTAAATTCCAAACTGCCCGGGCACCAGCTGCACTGGTCGTCAGTCCAATTGTGGACGACTTTCGACTCACCGAAGTACTCATGGACGGTGGCAGTGGATTAAACCTCATTTATGAGGAAACTCTTCAAAAAATGGAAATAGATTGGAACCACATTGAGCAAAGCAGCACAACCTTCAGAGGAATCATCCCCAGTAGGGAAGCACGCTGTGCTGGGAAAATCACACTAGATGTGGTATTCGGAACGCCGGAGAACTATAGGTCCGAGGAAATTACATTCCAAGTGGCCCTGTTCAGTAGTGGATACCACGCCCTTTTAGGACGGGTGGCGTTCACAATCTTCCAAGCCATACCCCATTATGGGTACATGAAGCTCAAAATGACCGGGCCCAACGGAATCATCACTCTCGCCAGTGATCCGGACACAACACTCTGCGCTGAAAACAAAACAGCCGTTGGCCCTCGAGGCATTATCCGAAGCCCTCTCGGCCGAGGAATTAACTGCGCTAGGCTCCACGATGGACATGGACGATGTAATACTTGACAAGAGATCCAAGTCCACCTCTTTTAAACTAGCGGACGAAATAGTCAGATTCCAAGTCCACCCAACGAACCCTACAAAAACAGCCTCCATCGGGGCACAGTTAAACCCCGTCGTGGAGGCCGCACTACGAGAGTTCCTACGCGAGAATTGGGACATATTCGCCTGGAACCCCTCAGACATGCCGGGAATCCCATGCAGGCTGGCCGAGCATAGCCTCAATATCCTAAAAGGATTCAAGCCGGTCAAGCATGCTCTTCGGTGTTTCTCCGAACCTAAGAGACAGGCTATGGGAGAGGAACTAGCCAAGTTATTGGAGGCCGGATTCATTAGAGAAATAAAAAACCCGGACTGGCTAGCAAACCTGGTAATGGTACCAAAGATGGACAAATCCTGGCGCCTATGTGTCGATTTCAAGGACCTCAACAAGGCTTGCCCAAAGGATCCCTTCCCCCTCCCCCGCATCGATCAAATTATCGATGCTACCGCAGGACACGAGTCATTGTGTTTCCTCGACGCATACTCCGGCTACCACCAAATCAAGATGGCGGAGTCCGACCAAGCCGCAACGGCATTTATCACACCATACAGCCCCTTCTGTTTCAACACAATGCCTTTTAGGCTCAAAAACGCCGGCGCAACATATCAGCGCATGATCCAGACATGTCTGGAGAAACAGATCGGCAAAACAGTAGAGGCATGCGTAGATGATGTGGTCGTTAAAACCAAACACGTTGACTCTCTAATAGACGACTTGAGGCTCACATTCGACAACCTTCGAACATACGACATCAAGCTCAATCCGGAAAAATGTGTTTTCGGCGTACCAGCCGGAAAACTCCTGGGCTTCATAGTCTCCAGTAGAGGAATTGAAGCTAATCCGGCCAAAACCCGAGCTCTGTCACATTTGGCTATCCCAACGGACCTCAAACAAATCCAGAAACTAACTGGATGTGTGGCGGCTCTAAGCCACTTTATCTCCCGCTTAGGAGAAAAGGCATTACCCCTTTATCGCCTCCTTCAGCGCACCGAACACTTCGAGTGGACGGACGCTGCCACAGCCGGATTGGAAGAAATAAAAGCCATACTAGCAACCAACCCAATCCTGGCCGCGCCAAACATTGGTGAACCAATGCTGTTGTAAATTGCGGCAACTCATCAAGTTGTAAGCGCACTACTCGTCGTCATACGAGAAGCCGACGGACATAAATTCCCTCTTCAAAAGCCGGTATACTATGTATCCACTGTACTCACTCCATGCAAATCACGATACCCACATTATCAAAAGATAGCCTATGCAGTATTCATGGCATCCCAGAAGCTACGACACTACTTTCAAGAGTGTTCAATTACAGTGGCCTCGGAAGTACCACTTAATGATATTATAAACAACCGCGACGCCACGGGACGGATTGCCAAATGGGCCATTGAGCTCCTCTCGTTCGACATAACATACAAACCTTGGCGAGCCATTAAATCACAAGTATTGGCCGACTTTGCCGCCGAATGGACGGAAGCCGAACTCCCTAAAGAGTACGGCGCATACTCCAATTGGATCATGCACTTCGACGGCTCCAAAATGCTGGCCGGTCTGGGGGCTGGCGTCGTCCTAACGTCCCCAACTGGAGATACCGTTCGGTACGTACTGCAGATACTGTATATAGACTCCAACAATGCAGCCGAGTACGGAGCCCTCTTGCATGATCTTCGGATGGCAGTCTCCAAGGGCATTCAACACCGGAGGTGCGTGGGGATTCGGACCTCAGAGTATCCCAAATAAATGGAGACTTTGATGCCAAGGATCCGAAGATGGAAGCCTATCGAAACGCCATCCTAAAGATGTCAGCTTGGTTCGAGGGGCTCGAATTTCCCATGTGGCTCGGGAAAACAATTAGGCGGCGGATATCCTCACCCGCATCGGTGCAAAACGCGACACGGTCCCCCCAACATCTTTTTGGAGAGGTTGTTTAAGCCATCGGTGGTATGGGAAGGGGACACGAGTAACAATAGTCCGGACCCGCCAAAACGCCCGATACCGAACACTCTGACATAATCAGAGGCTCTGCCACCAAAATAACACCTTCAGCCCACATGATAATGGCCGTCATCGCCCCGTGGACAGAACCATTCCTGGCCTACCTAACTAGGCAGGAACATCCCGAGGACCAAAATGAGGCACGCTGCATAGTGCGGCGATCTAAAGCCTACAGGGTGCACGAGGGAGAGCTGTATAAGAAAAGCACTACCGGAGTCTTTCAAAGGTGCATCTCCGAAGAGGAAGGGCGGAAGCTTTTGGCAGAAATTCATGCCGGACTCGGCGGCCACCACGCCGCAGCCCGGGCCCTTGTAAGCAAGGTCTTCCGTACAGGTTTTTATTGGCCGACGGCCCGGGCAGACGCACAGGACTTGGTCCAAAGATGCGCTGGTTGCCAGCTTTTTGCAAACCAAAGCCATATGCCACCCACCGCCCTCCAAACAGTCCCCATTACCTAGCCTTTCGCGGTGTGGGGGCTTGACATGGTTGGACACCTTAAAGGGGGAACCCATAAGAAAAAAATACTTATTGGTCATGGTAGATAAATTCACCAAATGGATAGAAGCCAAACCTATTAAAACAGTTGAATCCGGACCGGTGATAGACTTCATATCCGGGGTTGTACACCGTTATGGCGTCCCCCGTAGCATCATCACTGACAACGGCACGAACTTCACAGCCGACAAGGTAAAACTCTAGTGCAGCAACATGGGCATCAAGCTCGATTATGCTTCCGTCTATCACCCACAAACCAACGGCCAAGTTGAGCGAGCAAATGGTCTTATCATGAGAGGCATTAAACCCAGATTAGTGCGGTCCTTAAAGGAGTCTAACACGCACTGGGTAGAGGAGCTCGACTCCGTACTCTGGGGGCTGTGGACCACGCCGAATCGCACTACCGGATATACACCCTTCTTTATGGTGTACGGTGCAGAGGCAGTTTTGCCCTGCGACATAATTCATGAGTCACCTCGAGTGCACATATACGAAGAAAGAGAAGCTGAGCTCGATCGGCAGGACAGTCTGGACACCCTGGAGGAGGAGCGCGACGTGGCAAAAGCCCGTTCCGCATTTTATCAGCAACAGGCTTGCAGATACCAAAGCAGAGAAGTACGGGCCAAAACTTATAACGTTGGCGAGATAGTTCTACGCCTGCCGGAGAAGAAAAAGTCCAAGCTCGAGCCCAAATAGGAAGGTCCCTTCATTATTGACCAAGTTCTGACCGGTGGAGCGTACCGTCTGCGGGATGCATCAAATAATCGACTTGAGCCGAACCCATGGAACATAGCCAGTCTCCGAAGATTCTACGCCTAGCGCCGGAGTCTATGTTCGTCTCCTTCCTCTGTCCATTTTTTGCATATACATTATTTGTCTTTTTTCTCTTTATTTCTTTCTCTAGGCCTTCAAAGGCCACCTTGTGCCTTGCTTGCACATTATAGAAGCGCTAACCGCGCTCATTATACCTGGGGGCTTCTTACACAGAAGCTTGATTATCGCTTCGCGCCCCGCACATGTGTTATTCTTCCACATGTACCTTTTCTTTGCCACTATATGCATCGATATGACTTAAGTTTTGGCCAAGCTGGGTTGCCTGGCTCTTGTATTTATGCCCTACATTCTCGTTAATTCGGCTAGGGCATAAGGGGAGCACCTCTGTGATTGTTACTGTTGGGTCAGCCGGATGTGTACCTTAGACTGGGTGAAGCCGAAAGCTAGCGTTCTTAAGGGAATATTCGGTCGGCGAACAAAAGATGATTTTTATTTTTTATTTTTCCCATATGTGCCCCCAGATGTTTTTCCTGTGTTTCCTCTCGCAGTCCGGACATGCACTTTAGGGCATGCGTACCCAGGGAAAGGAACCCTTAACGGAACTATTCTCCCTGGAAGATGTTTTTTACTACCCATGTAATATAACATAACTAGTTGGGCACTTGTCTGTTCAAGCACTAATGACCCCTACGCCTGGTCTCCACGTATACCCCGGTTCTTATATAACTGAGCGGGTATTCGGATACACTCCGGACTATCGGGTCCCGAGGTTGAAGCGAAATGGTCCGCCATGACAAATGATCTACAATCCGGCTAGAAGGCATTATACATGTCACTTTAATTACATAGTCATGTAGACTGACTAAATTCCTCTTCTATACCATCCAACAGGCGGTCTATCCTACAATCCTGTTGGAAATACTTTGCGGCTAATTCTACTTGCCCACAGACTAAGCTAACGGGGATCTCTTTCCCGTCGGGCCCCATAGGTCCGACCTCGGCCATGTGATTTGGGTCAGCCTTGGTATACCGCGTCTTCACGATGGCCCAGGCTTCCCTGGCACCTTAACAGCATGCAGATATCTTCTATAATCGGAAGCACCGCCGTGCTCCCTTGAGCTTCTCCACAAGCTCTCCAACGCCTTATGGCGGGGAGACGGATGGCCACAAGGCCTAGGCAATACCTTGCATCACCTGCCGAACATGTTCGTGCAGTTGTGATAGCTCGGATAGAAGATCACCCGCAGACCTGGGCATCTCCTCCGTGGGACGACCCGTCAGCATACCTGCAGACATAACTCTGTTAGCCGGCTTCTCCGCCATCCCCTTTATTAAGTGTTCGTTCAAGCACTTACTAAATATGGTGTGTCGAAGCCGCTTGTTCTCCTTCTCAGAGTCCGCAAGCTGGGCTTGAACATCTTTCAGTTCCACGCTCAGCTTGGTATTGGCGTCTTGGAGATTGTTTTTCTCCCGCCTGACCTCGGTTAGCACGCGTTCGCTAGCCTTTAGCTGTCGTACGGCGTGCTGCTCCTCCGGATTCTCTTCGGATTCATCTGCAACATCTATTATTAGATCTACAGCCAGGCCGCACGCTATATGGTGCCTATCATTCTTCGAAAGAAATGTGACCAGCTGGGGACTTTTTAGGTTCCTTCAATGCGGCAACAGCAGCCTGAAGTTGGGTCTTGCATTCCTCCAGCTCCTGTGACAGTCGACTATTCTTCTCTGTAAGAACCTGCACAATAAGATAATCCTTAAATCAGTTCTGCTAACTGTTTCAAGTCTCAGGGGCTACTGATATATATAATCGTCAGATTTTCTTACCCGTACATCCTTTACATACTGGTCCGTGGCTCTGGCTAGACCATTTTGAGCAGCACGAAGGTACGCCTCTCCAGAATTGAAGGCATCAAATGCCTCTGGTGAGAAGCAAGCGTCGCGGAGTACGGCCCGGCGACGCCTATGATTCATGGCGCTCTCCACTTCCGAATGTGTAGCGGATAGCCTATCCGCATCCTCTGTAGCGGGACTATCTGGCGTCCGCCCCATGTCGGCTTCCGCCTCTATGTCCGGTCCTAGATCCCGACTGGTGGAAGCATGATCGGCAGCCTCACCGGACATATTCCGGTGAGCGTTTTTCTGTTAAAGAAATATGGACGTCATTACATTTCAAGAAAGACGACAACCACGGAGCGGGGTTTCTGTCATACCTCTGCACCGGCGTCTCCGTCCTGACCGCCTTCCTTTTTGGCCTGCTGGGCCTCGATGCCTCTTTTTGGCAAGTTGTTGCGGGGTCGGCTTGGCGTCCCGAATGCCTTCCCTGTAAAAACACCATATGCATATGGTAGGTGAAGTGTTTAGAAAGGGATCCTAGTTTTTGGAGTTGGGATTTTTGGTTTTTCTTACGTGCGACGCAAGAAGCAGTCCGGGATAGTCGGCCGTAATGGCCACCATGGCGTCATCACAGCTTAATTGATAGAACTGTCGGTCTATCAGCTCCACAAATATGTCCGGGTATTCTTCGAGTCCGGGACCGAGGGCCCGGTCAGGGTGCTCTGGTTGTGGAGATGGGCTGCTGACCGCCCTTATGGCTCTTCACAGTTCCTGCCGCAAAATGGCAAGATGAGTACATACACAAAGAATGCGAGAAGAATGGGAGTAAGGAGATAGAACTCACCCAGCTTGGAGGGTTGTACATGGAGAATCCATCCCGTGGCTTGATGCGGATGAACTCCTCTTCCTCTCCCTTGAACAATTCGGACAGAATTTTTGCTAAAGCGGCGGCGTTGTCCAGACCCTTACGCCCGCAATGGGTGGTGTCATCTTCCCCGTTAAAACACCACAATGGGTGCCCTCGATAGTGAAGTGGTTGCACTCCCCGCATTATGCATATTGACATAACCTCGATTACTGTCAATCCTGATTGAGCCAGCGCTTTAATCCAATTCATCAGGTAAAGGACTTCTCCATTGTCTTCCTCCTTGGGGCTCCGTGGGCGCCAACTTTGGTGTTTCTTCAGAGGAGCATTGCTGAACTCAGGAAGACCCCGCCGAAAGGGGTCCGGAAGGGGGACGTCCTCCATATAAAACCATTCCGAAGGCCAGTCTTCAGACGCCTTCTTCGGAGTACCAGACAGGTATCCGGTTTCGGCGATGCGCCATATTTCGGCTCCACCCACTTGATAAAGTGACCCCTTCTGTGTGCGAGGGACAAGGCAAAATAACCTTTTCCACAGCTTGAAATGAGCCTCGCAGCCCAGGAATAACTCGCAGAGGGCAACATAGCCGGCGATGTGTAAAATGGAAGCAGGGGTGAAATTATGTAGTTGGAGGCTGTAAAACTCCAGGAGCTCGCGGAGGAACGGATGAATCAGAAATCTGAGTCCCCTCAATAAATAAGGGACAAGGCATACCCGCTGCCCCGTAGAGGGGCTGGGGAAGCTCTCCGCTTGCTCCCCGCCATTGTAGGTGGCGAGCCCGGCTCGGACGGGCACCATATACGCCGGAGGGAGAAATCCCTTAGTCTGCAGTTCAACTAATCGACTGTGTGGGACTGAACACCTCTCCCAATCATTGGGCTTAGGGCTACGGGGGCGGGAGGAGGAGCTGCAGAGGTCGGGCATGCTGGAGTGGATATTTCCGAAGCACGCTCCGATGGATTCTTGCCGGGGGAGGATGGTATGGATTGGATCTAAGAATCCCCATCCCTTTAATAGACAATTTGTTTATCTAGCTAGGGGGGCAAATGTAAAAATGCCCTGGCGCCTCGCATTCATTCGACGCATGGAAGATAGCTCTTATTGGGCGCAGAAGCCAAGAGGTTCAGCATTTATGGGACTGGACACAGCTTAACAAACATTCGAAATTTGGAGAAGAACCCGCCTTGCAATGCCGAAGACAACACTGCGCGCCAGACTCATCGTCATTGAAGCCTGGTTCGGGGGCTATTGAGGGAGTCCTGGATTTGGGGGTCTCTAGACAGCCGGACTATATCCTTTGGCCGGACTGTTGGACTATGAAGATACAGGATTGAAGACTTCGTCCTGTGTCCGGATGGGACTCTACTTGGCGTGGAAAGCAAGCTAGGCAATACGGATATGTGTATCTCCTCCTTTGTAACCGACCTTGTGTAACCCTAGCCCCCTCCGATGTCTATATAAACCAGAGGATTTTAGTCCGTAGGAAAACATATAATCATACCATAGGCTAGCTTCTAGGGTTTAGCCTCTCTAATTTCATGGTAGATCAACTCTTGTACTAGTCATATTATCAAGAATAATCAAGCAGGACGTAGGGTTTTACCTCCATCAAGAGGGCCCGAACCTGGGTAAAACATCGTGTCCCCTGCCTCCTGTTACCATCCGCCTTAGACGCACAGTTCGGGGGCCCCTACCCGAGATCCGCCGGTTTTGACACCGACAGCAGGCATGACAAACAAGCATGAATGAGAAGGCACATCAGGGCTCAAACAACTCCTACTCATGCTAGTGGGTTTCATCTATTTACTGTGGCAATGACAGGTCATGAAGAGGAAAGGGGTTCGACTACTGCAGCATGTAACAGTTGAATCCCTATTCTCCTAATGTAGTAAAAGAGAGCAAGAGCGAGAGAGTGGGTATGTATTGGAATGTACAAGGGGGTTTTGCTTGCCTGGCACTTCTGAAGATATTATAGCTCTTCATTGGTGTCATCGAACTCATCGTCGGGATACGCCTACCGAGAGGGGACAAGCACCGGCAATAGAGAAGAACACAATCAATGCAAATGCGACAATATGATGCATGATCATGACATGGCAATATGCTATGATTTGTACTAATGCATCTAGCAACAATTTAAATGAAGTCCATATGAACCAAGGGTTCATATGCAAACTCCATAAGGGGTATTTAAAATGACATTATCATGTTTTCACTTATATAGGGGGTATAAGTTGGTTGAACATGCATGAAAGTAGCATAAATGGATAGATTAGATTTTTCTGATAATTTTTCATATATAACACTTTTCATTTGGAGTTATGGTTGAATTACTATGAATTTTTGAAGTTTAAATCAATTTTTGGATTTTCCTGAATTATTCAGAGTTAAACAAAATCTAGTAAATGAATTAACACGTCAGCATAACGTCAGCATGAAGTAAGCGAGTCAACGGGGCACGGACCAGGTCAAACTGACCAGTGGGGTCTACTAGTCAGTGACCTAGTGCTGGTTAGTGTCGCTAACAGGTGGGGTCGGGTCAACAGCCACGTCAGCAAGTCAGCACTAACGTGTGGGGCCAGTCAACAGGTGACGTGGCCAGGTCAAACTGACCTGTGGGGCTCATGGGGTTAGTTTAGTCTAAACAGGAGCTAAGAAGGGTTAATTAGGCCGTGGGGCCCAGTAGTCAGTGATAGAGGAGGGTAGTTAGCCCCGTCATTAGTGCTAATGACAATGCCACATCGGCTTCACGGAGTTAACCGGCAGAGGTGCATCGTGTGCTTGCTATGGAGCACCGTTCGATGCGCGGTTTGCTCCTATGGTTTCCTGGGAGTGTGCCGCGGCTGGTGGAGCAAGCGGAGTGAGCTGTGGTGGCCAGAGCTCATCGGAAACGAGCTCGGGGCGGCGGCCGAAGCTCGGTCGTTGGTGGTTTTACTGCTGCAACGAGCTAGTGGGGAAACGGACGCACTAGCGAGGCGCTACGAGGTGCGGTGAGTGGGTTAGGCACCCGTGCGTGACCAAATGGTCACCGGAGTGACACCGGCGTCGAGCTTGCACGGCGGCGTGCTACGGTGAGCAAGGGGGCGGCGTCTACAGCAAGCAAACAAAACGGGGAAGAGGGGGTTCGACGCAGGGCCTCACAGCGGTTGCAGCAGGCATTAAAGCGGGCTCGGGGAAGGTCGGACAGCGATGTACGGACGGCGGCGATCCCGGATGACCGAACGGGAAAACAGTGATGTTGGAGATGCAGCAGGGCTACTACCGCGTGGCTCGGTGGGGAGGATGAGGGAAACGCGGTGGTGCTTCTGGGATCAGCGGCAGGGCGAGGGGGGTGCGGTAGCTGTGGTGGCAGGGAACGACGGCGACGGCTCCGCTCGGCTTCGGGAGAGAAAGCGAGAGAGGTGAGGCAGGGAGAGAGAGGAGCGGTCGAGGGGGTCCGAGGTGCTGTGTGGCGTTGTCCTGGGCGTCGAGGCAGTGGTGGGAAGCAGGAGGTGGCCCGGCACATGGCCAACGCGCGACGAGCACGCGCCCTCGCCTACTGGCGCGAGGAGGAAGGCGACAGGGAGGGCGCTGGTGGGCTGGGCCGGCCGGTTACAGCACTGGGCCAAGGTAAGTGGCGAGGTACTATCTCTCTCTCTCTCTCTTTCTGTTTTTCTTTTTCTATTTTATTTCCTCGGTTCTGATTTAGTTTAGCCACTAAATCATTTTAATAAATTCTGTAGGTTATTATTTGGCTTGCTAAAATATATACAAAGCCACTCACAAACTTCCAGAATTATTGGAGTTATATTTAATATATATTAAATATAAATCCAAAGCAAATTATTATTGGATTAATTCAAATGGCCAAAATAAATGTTTTTGAGCTCCTAAAAATATGGGTTGGAATTTTAACTCTGGCCAATATTATTAGAGAAAACGGGAACATTTTCTTGGGCCAAATTGAAGCAATTTTTATCTTGATCATTTTCAAAATGATTTCTGAGGCTTTCACAAGTCCCCATTTCAAATTCATTAAATTTTAAACATGATGCACACATGACTAGCTAGCCTAGAGCAAACCAGAACTAGGGATGTGACAACTCACCCCCACTAAACAAGAATCTCGTCCTGAGATTCAAGCGTAGGGTAAAAGGAAGAGGGGACTCGAACTATTACAATCTTGATGATCCAACTGCCCTTCATAGGAACGTTGATTCCTTGCTTCATGTTGATCTTGGTATCCTTGCTCTCGAGATCTTCACTCAACTCAATGATGATGAAAGGATATTCCACAGGAAACGATCTCCTCGGAGATCGAGCAATTCACGATGATCATTGGAAGGGGTTTGGGGAAATGGCATACTCAGTTCAAAAAGGAAACTATGGTTATTGAACAACTCGGCAAACGGGAGGCACATCCCAATTGATATCGAGGATATAACCTAGTAATTGAGTGTGCTCTCAAGAACTTGAGCATTTCCATACTCATCAAGGTCTTACCAACATCCATGCCAAGGATCCTGGCAACACATCTTACTACCATGATGAATAGTGATGGACAATGCAGATGCAAAGGAAGGCAATACTCTCTCATATTTCACCTTAGCGAGGCCAAGGGAACGCAATCTGGATGATTGACCGAGAGACATTTAGCACTCCGCTTCTAATGTTCTCCTTGATGTTCTAGCTACCATTGTCATGCTTAAAATCTCAACGTGGCCATCAAGTAAAGTTCGGACTTCGGGAGCACAAGAATCCATAAGGAAAACTACGGAAGTAAATCCTACGAAATCCTTATGGGGAGATGGCCAACTTTCTCAATCAAGATACTACAATAATAGGTCTTCCGGCTGGGTGTATTGGCCACGACATCCACTTACCGGGTTACTGAGAGACCATTAGTATAGTTCTTGGAAAACATTCCAACCATCATATCTGTCTTAGATTCAGATCTAGTTGGGGTCAAGACATTCCAGACTCATCAAGTCTAGAAAGAAAAATGGAAGTTTGCAACACATATCGATGAGATGGCGTTGCGAGATTCTTAGGAAATGAACTATGATAGCAAGCTCCAAAACATGAGCTGGTTCTGCTACACACATGTGAACACGCTGTCCCAGACAAGCATGACCACATAGTATTCTTATAATAAAACACTACCAAGTTCAGGTGGGGAACCATCATTAATAATATCGAAGTCTCTGCGCGGAAGTCTAAGTATTCACTTTAGAACAGACCCCTTTATCTAGGACAGTTCAATCAGTGTCTTCATGTGCTAGGGATTACATACAGAATGAAGATGATCAGTCTATCAGACCATAGAATACTTCGCATGTATGCATGGCTGACTTGGGATGATTCCAGAGGAAGCAAAATTTACTTTCTCAAATCCACGGCAGCAACTTGCATCAAATGCACATGAATTAGAGGAAATCACTTCTTTCATCCAGACATATGCTTCATGCACGGAACATGAAGGTAATGCTTACAAAGTTCCAACACTAGCTCAATGTTCAACATGAATCATGTAGGAGACCAAATGCCACTGATGGGCTCAATAGAAACTCATCGGAATTTCCATATCACTGGACTTCCACCATTATGTGAACAATGTGATAGCATTGGCCAGACCAAAAGATGTAATGGTGTATACTCGAGGAATCAACCATGAGTAAGACAACATTACGAATATCGTTGGTTCTGATTTTATTTGGAAGATAACCCATACTCAAATCAAAGTTTGGACAAGACAATAGATCCATCAACAGGTCACGAGATCAATCGATGAAGACATCATCTTTCTTCAACACACACACACACAAAGGTATCCCTTTGGGAATGAACTAAGTTAGATAACCTTTTATCTCCCAACTCTCCAAGTTGTTGTTTAGCTTGACCAACTAGCTCAGGGGTATTCAACACAGATTCTTGGAGAAGGGGTGGTTTACAAGAAACCAACTTGATCACAAACTCAACATAGCGGTCAGGTGACAACCTGGTAACACTTCTGAGAAGATATTCGGAAAATCACGAACCACCGATATGTTATTAAGCTCGGGAGCAATCTTGCTTTCGAGGGAAGATGATATGATCAAAAGGGCGAGGAATTGACACAATGCTAACTCATTGATCGAAGAGTGCACCGGAAATAAGGACTAGGTAGCACAATCAATCTTAGAATAGTGGTCCAATAACCAACACGCTAAGAATGATATTATTGTTCGTTAACTACCAAGCAACACGGTTGCTAGGAGTGTTGATTTCGCACATCATGGTTCACTTGTCGGCAGTCCGGTTGCGACAACACAGGACCAAGGAATGAAAAATGATGGCAAGAAGTATCACTACGTCCAGAATTCATGAGAGATGCTGCAATTCTCATGACAATCCTGACATAAAGGGGGTAATACTCCGAGGTAGAATAGAACAAAAACTGGATTGGCATTTTGATCTGCGGAATACAACTACTTTGACCAGTCCAAGAAATGGATGAGGTGCTGGAGTTTGTTTCTCCTAGTCATTCCGGAATAGAACGACTTGATGGACTACAAGAATAATAGGCATCGATGAACACGAATGCACACATACTCTTGACTCTCAATTGATAAATGGAGGTCAGAATATAGCTAAAGATAGACAACTCAAGGAACATACAATTTTCTGAGTTGTGGATGCATAGATTAGCATGTTGAACGAGTTCAACATATTTTTTCTGGATAACCCATGCAGAAAGGTAGAACTGGTAGATTCACAATGTAGAATGGAGAACTCATCAAGAGTACTCTGGTTGTGATCTTTTTGTTCAAAAGAACTTCTGCCATAAGTAGTTCATGGTGTTTGGAAGAAGGAAATACCACGAACCTCGAGGACTATCACAAAGGTTACTAATATCCTAAAGGAACTAGAAAACACTATCAATATGAGGTAAGTGGAGTGGATCTTGGGTTCAAGAACCCAGAAATGGAATACCTACTAACTAAATAACATCACGTGATGCTTTTGGGAATAATGGCCAGAATTTCTCACACCGGGAATACAAAGCATGGCTAGATTACTAGGTGATCCTCTAAGACACCTAGGGTCATAATAATAGCTTCAACATATATGTCTAGGCAATGGAGTACCTCCGCACACTGAATAGTGTGGTTAATCTGGCCCAAAGGAACACCGGGAACGGGAAGAAGGGATTTGCAAACGCATCAGACTATTTAGAAACCCGGGATGACTCGGACATCATAACGGCTGTAATTGCGCAAAAGATTTGAGATCCTGCAAAATGGTGGCATAACCACTTGACATCACAATATCAAGGTTCTGAGGCCAGCTAAGAACATACGGAAGTAGTAGAAACTAAACTGAGACTTTAATCCATCAATCCTATAAGTCTATGGATTAGTAACACGTGAACCTGGTAGAAAGATGAGAAGCCTAGTTCTTAATCCCTGTAGAAAAGAAGAGGATGACTCAGATCAGAAGGACATAAGGTATAAGGAGTAAAAAGAGCCTTATGTTCCCTTCCTCCCTTATATAACTAAAGCATTTCTAGACTCAACTTTGACCAGTTTGGCTTGGTAATCCTATAGGCAGTTAGGCTCTAATACCAAAGCTGTCAGGACACCGATTCTAAGTCGCACCGATCTAGCATGTAACACATCATATCACTTTGCGACCTCACGCACGGTATTCCCATGGGTGCCACCTTACCTGGCCCGGGACCTTTTGCGCCTTTTGGCTCACGTATATGATAGTGTCAGTAGCATCCATATGACAGAGAACCTGGGATGACATGATTAGCCGTGAACTCAAAGTGGCACTAACTTACGAGGACAGGCATACATGACCCAGCAACGAACGTGTCGGTCACCAGCGAGTGAATTCGGGCTGTAGCAACTGGGCTAGCAGGACTCCAGGAATCCGGGCTTTAGCAGGCTAACATGACTCCGAAAGACATCGCGTGACATTTACCCGAAGGGACAGACACAGGATCGAAGAAGGACACATGCCAGCCAGTCTAAGTGTTCCGGAGCAGTAGTAACTGGGCTAGCAGGACTCTCGTAAACCGGGCTATAGCAGACTACCATGGCTCGGTGGAAGCACTAGACTACATTTCCCCATAAGAGAGGCTACCAAGGATAAACAACTAGGTTGTCGAATCCCACACATACCAAACATTTCAATCATACACACAATATGCCCGATATGTGTAATTACAACATGGCATCACAACAAAACTCTATGACTCAAAGTATTTATTCATTAGGCTCCGAGGAGCCAAGTATTACAAACATGGGTCTCATGACCCAACATTCAGAGCATACAAGCAACAAGCACATGTGGAAGCTTAACATGTCTAAGTACAGACATCTACTAATGAAAAAGGCTGAGAAGCCTAACTATTTACAAGACCCTCCCAAGGGTACAAGATCGTAGCTGAGGTAACAAGCTAAATGTCGAAGTCCACGCGGAACTATTAGTGAGACTGACATCTCTCTACAACAACATAAATTAAGCAAACGTGAGTACAAATGTACCCAGCAAGATTTACATCAGAACTATCTACATATGCAACAGTATCAACAAAGGGGTGGTGGAGTTTGACTGCAGCAAGCCAGCTTTGATTCGGTGGCAATCCTGAACTATGACTGCAAGTAACTCTTTTGAGGTGGCGCACACGAGTACACATATTCACCATATCAATACACCACTATAGATCCGCTCCCGTCTCCTTACGAGAACGCCATCCATAGCACTCACGCTTATCTTGCGATTTTTAGAGTATCCACTTTCACTTGTCTATGAACTGTACAAGAAACCCAGAAGTACTTTACCAAGGACACGGCTATTCAAATAGATGATGTTAACCCTACAGGGGTGTACTTCTTCACACACGCTCTCGCCACTTACCACCATGTACACGTCGTGTATCTCGGCAACCTTCGAGCAGAAGCCTTGCGAGGAAGTCGGCCACGACCTGACTAACCACACAAGTCTCTAGTCCAGGTTTATGGACTATTCGGGTTCCATCCACAAGGAGATCCGGTGGGGGTGTCCCTCATGGCCCCAAACAATGTGTGCAGGGTTCCCAAGCCCACCTCGACAGATGGTTCTACGCTTGGTACACCATGCCATGGTGCCTAGTCTGTCCCAAGCCCACCTGTACCGGGTGCCACTTGGTAGACTACTAACACTACCTACAAACATCAGAAACTAGTTGCAACTCCTGGACAGAGATCAGGTTGATTAATAAGCCGAGAGGGGCACTTAAGCATTCCAATGCGTGGTAGTAACCATTCATGGATCACAAACACAGAACTCAGTTCCTGAGGACGGCTGCAATGAGGCAACCCACCATGTATGCCTACATGGCCTCTCACCGCTACCTTTACCAAATCATGTTCACACATTTAACTCTCAATAGTAGGACATGTTCACCACATTCCAATTCATCCCTGATGAATCAGACCTGACTCAATTCTAAGCAGTAGCAGGCGTGACAAACAAGCATGAATGAGTAGGCACATCCGGGCTCAAACAACTCCTACTCATGCTAGTGGGTTTCATCTATTTAGTGTGGCAATGACAGGTCATGCAGAGGAAAGGGGTTCAACTACCGTAGCATGTAAAAGTTGAATCGCTGTTGTCCTAATGCAGTAAAAGAGAGTGGGAATGTATCGGAATGAACAAGGGGGTTTTGCTTGCCTGGCACTTCTGAAGATATTTTAGCTCTTCATCGGTGTCATCGAACTCATCGCCGGGATACGCCTACTGAGAGGGGACAAGCACCGGCAATAGAGAAGAACACAATCAATGCAAATGCGACAATAGGATGCATGATCATGACATGGCAATATGCTATGATTTGTACTAATGCATCTAGCAACAATTTAAATTAAGTCCATACGAACCAAGGGTTCATATGCAAACTCCATAAGGGGTATTTAAAATGCCATTATCATGTTTTCACTTATACAGGGGGTATAAGTTGGTTGAACATGCATGAAAGTAGCATAAATGGATAGATTGGATTTTTCTGATAATTTTTCATATATAACACTTTTCATTTGGAGTTACGGTTGAATTACTATGAATTTTTGAATTTTAAATCATTTTCTGGATTTTCCTGAGTTATTTAGAATTAAACAAAATCTAGTAAATGATTTAACACGTCAGCATGACGTAAGCGAGTCAACGGGGCACAGTCCAGGTCAAACTGACCAGTGCGGTCCACTAGTCAGTGACCCAGTGCTGGTTAGTGTCGCTGACAGGTGGGGTCGGGTCAACAGCCACGTCAGCAAGTCAGCATTGACGTGTGGGGCCGGTCAACAGGTGACGTGGCCAGGTCAAACTGACCTATCAGGCCCGTGGGGTTAGTTTAGTCTAAACAGGAGCTAAGCAGGGTTAATTAGGCCGTGGGGCCCAGTAGTCAGTGACAGAGGAGGGTAGTTAGCCCCGTCATTAGTGCTAATGACGGTGCCACGTCGGCTTCGTCGGAGTTAACCAGCGACGACCTCGGCCGACGGCGGAGGTGCATCGTGTGCTCCCTACGGAGCACCATTCAATGCACGGGTTGCTCCTTTGGTTTGCTGGGAGTGCGTCGCGGCTAGTGGAGCAAGAGGAGTGAGCTGGGGTGGCCAGAGCTCGTCGGAAATGATCTCGGGGCAGCGGCCAGAGCTCGGCCGTTGGTGGTTTTTGTACTGCAGCGAGCTAGTGGGGAAACAGACGCACTAGCGGGGAAATAGACGCACTAGCGAGGCGCTATGAGCTGCGGTGAGTGTGTTAGGCACCCGCGCGTGACCAAATTGTCACCGAAGTGATGCCGGCATCGATCTCACGCGGCAGCTTGCTACAGTGAGCAAGGGGGAGGCGTCTACAGCGAGCAAAAGAAGCAGAGAAGAGGGGGCTTCGACGTAGGGGCTCACAGCAGTTGCAGCAGGCGTCGGACCGGGCTCGGGGAAGGCCAGAAGGCAACGTACGGACGTCAGCGATCTCAGATGACCGAGGGGGAAAACAACAGCGTTGGAGATGCAGCAGGGCTTTCGGCACCGCATGGCTCAGTGGGGAGGACGAGGGAAACGCGGCGGTGCTTCTGGGATCAGCGGCAGGGTGAGGGGGGTGCGGTAGCCGTGGTGGCAGCGAATGGCAGCGACGGCTCCGCTCGGCTTCGGGAGAGAAAGCGAGAGAGGTGAGGCAGGGAGAGAGAGGAGTGGTTTAGGGGGTCTAGGTTGCTGTGTGGCATTGTCCTGGGCGTCGAGGCAGCGGCGGGAAGCAGGAGGTGGCCCGACGCGTGGCCTGCGCGCGACGAGCATGCGCCCTCGCCTACTGGCGCGAGGACGTAGGCGATAGGTGATACGTCTCCAACGTATCTATAATTTTTTATTCTTCCATGCTATTATATTATCTGTTTTGGATGTTTATGGGCTTTATTATACACTTTTATATTATTTTTTGGACTAACCTATTAACCCAGAGCCTAGTGCCAGTTTATGTTTTTTCCTTGTTTTAGAGTATCACAGAAAAGGAAAATCAAACGGAGTCCAATTGACCTGAAACTTCACGGAGCTTATTTTTGGACCAGAAGAAGCCCACGGAGTATCGGAGATGGACCAGGAGAATCCCGGGCTGCCCACGAGGGTTGGGGGCGCGCCCACCCCCTCTGGGCACGCCCCCTGCCTCGTGGACAGCCCGGAGATCCAACGACGTACTTCTTCCTCCTATATATACCCATATACCCTAAAAACTTCGGGGAGCACAATAGATCGGGAGTTCCACCGCCAGAAGCCTCTGTAGCCACCGAAAACCAATCTAGACCCATTCCGGCACCCTGCCGGAGGGGGGAATCCCTCTTCGGTGGCCATCTTTATCATCCCGGTGCTCTCCATGACGAGGAGGGAGTAGTCCACCCTCGGGGCTGAGGGTATCTACCAGTAGCTATGTGTTGGATCTCTCTCTCTCTCTCTCTCTCTCTCTCGTGTTCTTGAGGTGGTATGATCTTGATGTATCGCGAGCTTTGCTATTATAGTTGGATCTTATGATGTTTCTCCCCCTCTACTCTCTTGTAATGGATTGAGTTTTCCCTTTGAAGTTATCTTATTGGATTGAGTCTTTAAGGATTTGAGAACACTTGATGTATGTCTTGCACGTGCTTATCTGTGGTGATAACGGGATATCATGTGATCCACTTGATGTATGTTTTGGTAATCAACTTGCGAGTTCCGTGACCTCGTGAACTTCTGCATGGGGGTTGGCACACGTTTCCGTCTTGACACTCCAGTAGAAACTTTGGGGCACTCTTCGAAGTTCTATGTGTTGGTTGAATAGATGAATCTGAGATTGTGTGATGCATATCGTATAATCATACCCATGGATACTTGAGGTTACATTGGAGTATCTAGGTGACATTAGGGTTTTGTTTTATTTGTGTCTTAAGGTGTTATTCTAGTACGAACTCTATGATAGATTGAACAGAAAGAATAGCTTCATGTTATTTTACTACAGACTCTTGCATAGATCGATCAGAAAGGATAGCTTTGAGGTGGTTTCGTACCGTACCATAATCTCTTCGTTTTTTCTCCGCTATTAGTGACTTTGGAGTGACTCTTTGTTGCATGTTGAGGGATAGTTATATGATCCAATTATGTTATTATTGTTGAGGGAACTTGCACTAGTGAAAGTATGAACCCTAGGCCTTGTTTCAACGCATTGCAATACTGTTTACGCTCACTATTATCATTAGCTACCTTGCTGTTTTGATATTTTCAGATTACAAAAACCATTATCTACTATCCATATTGCACTTGTATCACCATCTCTTCGCCGAACTAGTGACCTATACAATTTACCATTGTATTGGGTGTGTTGGGGACACAAGAGACTCTTTGTTATTTGGTTGCAGGGTTGCTTGAGAGAGACCATCTTCATCCTACGCCTCCCACGGATTGATAAACCTTAGGTTATCCACTTGAGTGAAATTTGCTACTGTCCTACAAACCTATGCACTTGGAGGCCCAACAACGTCTACAAGAAGAAGGTTGTGTAGTAGACATCAAGCTCTTTTCTGGCGCCGTTGCCGGGGAGGTGAGTGCTTGAAGGTATATCTTTAGATCTTGCAATCGAATCCTTTTGTTTCTTGTTTTAGCACTAGTTTAGTTTATAAAAGAGAACTACAAAAAAATGGAATTGAGTTTGCCTCATACGCTTCATCTTTTTAATATCTTTCATGAGTATGATGGAAAGAAAAATTGTGCCAAAGAGTTAGAAGAAGAATGCATTAAAATGTTTGGCACTAAATCTTTGAATGATGAGCATTATTGCAATGTTGTTAGTATGAATTCCTTGAATATCTATGATGCTAATGATATGCAAAAACACAAGCTTGGGGATGCTATGTTTGATGAATATTATATTTTTAGTCCCCCAAGTTTTGATGTGCAAATTTATTATGATGATAGCATGCCTCCTATTTATGATGATTATGTTGATGAAAGTGGTTTCAAAGAGGTCATGACTTTATTTAGTAATGATTCCACTATTCCGGAAGAGGTTCCAATTGATTATGGGAACAAAGTTGTTATCTATGATGATTATTGTGATGACTTGTATGCTATAAAGAATAATGATATCCATGAAACTTGTCATCATGATTTTAGTTTTCAATTGGATTATGCCTCACATGATAATTATTTTGTTGAGTTTGCTCCCACTATTATTCATGAGAGGAATTTTGCTTATGTGGAGAGTAGTAAATTTTCTATGCTTGTAGATCATGATAAGAATGCTCTATGTGATGGTTATATTGTTGAATTCATTCATGATTCTACTGAAAATTATTATGAGGGAGGAATATATGCTTGTAGGAATTGCAATAATATCAAGTTCCCTCTCTATGTGCTTAAAGTTTTAAAGTTATGCTTGTTTTGCCTTCCTATGCTAGTTGATTATTGTTCCCATAAGTTGTTTGCTCACAAAATACCTATGCATAGGAAGTGGGTTAGACTTAAATGTGATAGTCATATTCTTCAATATTCTCTCTTTATGTTACAATTCTTATCTTTTATGTGAGCATAGTTGAAATCATCATGCCTAGCTAGGGGCGTTAAACGATAGCGCTTGTTGGGAGGCAACCCAACTTTATTTTTGTTCCTTGATTTTTGTTCCTGTTTAGTAATAAATAATTTATCTAGACTCTGTTATGATTGAGTTTTATTTTTAATTAGTGTTTGTGCCAAGTAGAACCTTTGGGAAGACTTGGGGAAAGTCTTTGCGATCATGCTGTAAAAAAACAGAAACCTTAGCGCTCACAAGATTTGCTGCCATTTTTTATTGCAGAGTGCTATTTAGTTAATTATTTTTGAATATTATTAATAGATAAATTCCTCACGTCCAGAAATTTATTGTAGAATTTTTGGGGCTCGAGAAGTTTGCGTTAGCTACAGATTACTACAGACTGTTCTGTTTTTGACAGATTCTGGTTTTCGTGTGTTGTTTGCTTATTTTGATGAATCTATGGCTAGTAAAAGAGTTTATAAACCATAGTGAAGTTGGAATACAGTAGGTTTAACACCAATATAAATCAAGAATGAGTTCAATACAGTACCTTGAAGTGGTGTTTTGTTTTCTTTCGCTAACGGAGCTCACAAGTTTTCTGTTATGTTTTGTGTTGTGAAGTTTTCAAGTTTTAGGTAAAGATTCGATGGACTATGGAATAAGGAGTGGCAAGAGCCTAAGCTTGGGGATGCCCAAGGAATCCCATGGTAATATTCAAGGACAACCAAAAGCCTAAGCTTGGGGATGCCCCGGAAGGCATCCCCTCTTTCGTCTTCGTTCATCGGTAACTTTACTTGGAGCTATATTTTTATTTACCACATGATATGTGTTTTGCTTGGAGTGTTATTTTATTTTATTTAGTTTTGCTTGCTGCATGAACAAAATACTAAGATCTGATATTCTTAAATGTTAGAGAGTCTTTATATAGTTGCATAATTATTCGACTACTCATTGATCTTCACTTATGTCTTTTGGAGTAGTTTGTTGTTGCTCTAGTGCTTCACTTGTATCTTTTTAGAGCACGGTGGTGGTTTTATTTTATAGAAATTAGTGAACTCTCATGCTTCACTTATATCATTTTGAGAGTATTTATAACATCATGGTAGTTTGCTTTGGTTATGAAACTAGTCCTAATATGATGGGCATCCAAGAGGGATATAATAAAAACTTTCATATAAAGTGCATTGAATACTATGAGAAGTTTGATACTTGATAATTGTTTTGAGATATGGAGATGGTGATATGAGAGTCATGCTAGTTGGGTAGTTGTGAATTAGATAGATACTTGAGTTAAAGTTTGTGATTCCCGTAGCATGCACGTATGGTGAACCGTTATGTGATGACGTCGGAACATGATTTATTTATTGATTGTCCTCCTTATGAGTGGCGGCCGGGGACGAGCGATGGTCTTTTCCTACCAGTCTATCCCCCTAGGAGCATGCGCGTAGTACTTTGTTTCGATAACAAATAAAGTTTTGCAATAAGTATGTGAGTTCTTTATGACTAATGTTGAGTCCATGGATTATACATGCTCTCACCCTTCCACCATTGCTAGCTTCTCAAGTACCGCGCAACTTTCGCCGGTACCATAAACCCACCATTTACCTTCCTCAAAACAGCCACCATACCTACCTATTATGGCATTTCCATAGCCATTCCGAGATATATTTCCATGCAACTTTCCACCATTCCGTTTATTATGACACGCTCCATCATTGTCATATTGCTTTGCATGATCATGTAGTTGACATCGTATTTGTGGCAAAGCCACCATTCATAATTCTTTCATACATGTCACTCTTGATTCATTGCACATCCCGGTACACCGCCAGAGGCATTCATATAGAGTCATATTTTGTTCTAAGTATCGAGTTGTAATTCTTGAGTTGTAAGTAAATAAAAGTGTGATGGTCATCATTATTAGAGCATTGTCCCAGTGAGGAAAGGATGATGGAAACTATGATTCCCCCACAAGTCGGGATGAGACTCCGGACAAAAATAAATAAATAAAAGAGGCCAAAGAAGCCCAAATAAAAAAAGAAGAGAAAAGAGGCCATAAAAAAGAGAGAAGGCCTAAATAAAAAAATAAAAAAAATGAGAGAAAAAAAGAGAAGGGGCAATGCTACTATCCTTTTACCACACTTGTGCTTCAAAGTAGCACCATGATCTTCATGATAGAGAGTCTCCTATGATATCACTTTAATATACTAGTGGGAATTTTTCATTATAGAACTTGGCTTGTATATTCCAATGATGGGCTTCCTCAAAATGCCCTAGGTCTTCATGAGCAAGCGAGTTGGATGCACACCCACTTAGTTCCTTTTGTTGAGCTTTCATTTACATATAGCTCTAGTGCATCTGTTGCATGGCAATCCCTACTCACCCACATTGATATCTATTGATGGGCATCTCCATAGCCTATTGATACGCCTAGTTGATGTGAGACTATCTTCTCCTTTTTGTCATCTCCACAACCACCATTCTATTCCACCTATAGTGCGATATCCATGGCTCACGCTCATGTATTGCGTGAAGATTGAAAAAGTTTGAGAACACCAAAAGTATGAAACAATTGCTTGGCTTGTCATCGGGGTTGTGCATGATTTAAATATTTTGTGTGGTGAAGATAGAGCATAGCTAGACTATATGATTTTGTAGGGATAGCTTTCTTTGGCCATGTTATTTTGAGAAGACATAATTGCTTGGTTAGTATGCTTGAAGTATTATTATTTTTATGTCAATATTGAACTTTTATCTTGAATCTTATGGATCTAAATATTCTTGCCACAATAGCGAGAATTACATGGATAAATATGTTAGGTAGCATTTCACATCAAAAATTATGTTTTTATCATTTACCTACTCGAGGACGAGCATGAATTAAGCTTGGGGATGCTGATACGTCTCCAATGTATCTATAATTTTTGATTGTTCCATGCTATTATATTATCTGTTTTGGATGTTTATGGGATTTATTATACACTTTTATATTAGTTATGGGACTAACCTATTAACCCAGAGCCTAGTGCCAGTTTCTGTTTTTTCCTTGTTTTAGAGTATCACAGAAAAGGAAAATCAAACGGAGTCCAATTGACCTGAAACTTTACGGGACTTATTTTTGGACCATAAGAAGCCCACGGAGTATCGGAGATGGACTGGGAGAGTCCCGGGCTGCCCACGAGGGTGGGGGGCGTGCCCACCCCCTGGGCGCGCCCCCTGCCTCGTGGACAGCCCGAAGATCCACCGACGTACTTCTTCCTCATATATATACCCATATACCCTAAAAACTTCGGGGAGCACAATAGATCGGGAGTTCTGCTGCCAGAAGCCTCCGTAGCCACCGAAAACCAATCTAGACCCGTTTCGGCACCCTGCCGGAGGGGGGAATCCCTCTCCAGGTGGCCATCTTCATCATCCCGGTGCTCTCCATGACGAGGAGGGAGTAGTCCACCCTCGAGGCTGAGGGTATGTACCAGTAGCTATGTGTTTGATCTCTCTCTCTCTCTCTCTCGTGTTCTTGAGGTGGTATGATCTTGATGTATCACGAGCTTTGCTATTATAGTTGGATCTTATGATGTTTGTCTCCTCTACTCTCTTGTAATCGATTGAGTTTTCTCTTTGAAGTTATCTTATCGGATTGAGTCTTTAAGGATTTGAGAACACTTGATGTATGTCTTGCACGTGCTTATCTGTGGTGACAATGGGATATCATGTGATCCACTTGATGTATGTTTTGGTGATCAACTTGTGAGTTCCGTGACCTCGTGAACTTATGCATAGGGGTTGGCACACATTTTCGTCTTGACTCTCCGGTAGAAAGTTTGGGGCACTCTTCGAAGTTCTGTGTGTTGGTTGAATAGATGAATCTGAGATTGTGTGATGCATATCGTATAATCATACCCACGGATACTTGAGGTGACATTGGAGTATCTAGGTGACATTAGGGTTTTGGTTGATTTGTGTCTTTAGGTGTTATTCTAGTACGAACTCTATGATAGATTGAACAGAAAGAATAGCTTCATGTTATTTTACTACAGACTCTTGAATAGATCGATCAGAAAGGATAACTTTGAGGTGGTTTCGTACCGTACCATAATCTTTTTGTTTTTTCTCCGCTATTAGTGACTTTGGAGTGACTCTTTGTTGCATGTTAAGGGATAGTTATATGATCCAATTATGTTATTATTGTTGAGGGAACTTGCACTGGTGAAATTATGAACCCTAGGCCTTGTTTCAACGCATTGCCATACTGTTTACACTCACTATTATCATTAGTTACCTTGCTGTTTTTATATTTTCAGATTACAAAAACCATTATCTACTATCCATATTGCACTTGTATCACCATCTCTTCGCCGAACTAGTGCACCTATACAATTTACCATTGTATTGGGTGTGTTGGGGACACAAGAGACTCTTTGTTATTTGGTTGCAGGGTTGCTTGAGAGAGACCATCTTCATCCTACGCCTCCCACGGATTGATAAACCTTAGGTCATCCACTTGAGGGAAATTTTCTACTGTCCTACAAACCTCTGCACTTGGAGGCCCAACAACGTCTACAAGAAGAAGGTTGTGTAGTAGACATCAACAGAGAGGGTGCTGGTGGGCTGGGCCAGCCGGTTACAGCGTTGGGCCAAGGTAAGTGGCGAGGTACTATCTCTCTCTCTCTCTCTCTCTCTCTCTCTCTCTCTTTCTGTTTTTCTTTTTCTATTTTATTTCCTCTGTTCTGATTTAGTTTAGCCCCTAAATCATTTTAATAAATTCTGTAGGTTATTATATGGCTTGCTAAAAAATATATAAAGTCACTCACAAACTTCCATAATTATTGGAGTTATATTTAATATATATTGAATATAAATCCAAAGCAAATAATTACTCGATTATCTCAAATGGCCAAAATAAATTTTTCTGAGCTCCTAAAAATATCGGTTGGAATTTTAACTCCGGCCAATATTATTAGAGAAAAATAGGAACATTTTCTTGGGCCAAATTGAAGCAATTTTTATCTTGATCATTTTCAAAATGATTTCTGAGGCTGTCACAAGTCCCCATTTCAAACTCATTGAATTTTAAACATGATGCACACATGACTAGCTAGCCCAGGGTAAACTAGAACTAGGGATGTGACACTTTGCATCTGCATCATCCATCACTATTCATCATGGTAGTATGTTGTGTTGCCAGGATCCTTGACACGGATGTTGGTAAAACTTAATGAATATGGAAATACTCAAGTCCTTGAGAGCACGCGCAAGCACTAGGTTTTATCATTGGCATTAATTGGGATTTGCTCTCAGTTTCTTCGGTTATATTATGACCGTTTAAACAGTGGAATCACTCTGGGACTGTTGAGTTTTCCACAGTTACTAGAATCATTCCCAGCATTTGCATTTTGTTCCCAGCTTGCACCCGTCTTTGTGCCATTTTATTATGGTCTGCCTTCTTAGTAATTGTTGTCCAGGATCATCTTCAAAAGTGGACTTACCACGGGTCCCATCCATTTCCGATGATAAGCAAAAATCATCCATTGCGTTGTCTTCAACAAGGTAGTTCACATCATCCATTCTAGTCTAAGTATGCCATTCTTCCGAACTCCTTCAAACGATCGATTGAGATTTTCCTTATGCTGGTATAAAGAGTTTCAAGTAATTCTTTCTGCCACTTAAGGGAATAAAGAGTTTCAATGATATAAAGAGTTTCAATGATCTAAGGTGCCCCATTATGGAATCATTGCAACTATTTCATCGCTATCTTGACACCATGCACCATCTCCTATGTCATGGAATTTTGCCTACCCAATTGAATCTTGCTATCTACGTCCTTCCATTGCTCCTGATGTGTGTTTTATACCTCAACTCAAGAGACGTTCTTACGTCTCACACCATGAGTTGATCTTGAGTGTTCAATCTTTGAGGAGATCGATTCCTCTAGAGTTTCTCTCTGTCGTCATCATGTTGGATGAAGATCATGAAAGCAAAGACGTCAAGATCAATTGGAGCAATGAATCAACATCTTCTAGAAGGGCAATCGAATCACGAAGATCATGATAGCTTTGTGACCCCTCTGTCTTCTTACCTCACGTCATGAATCTCGGGACGAGATTCTTGTTTAGTGGGGGAGAGTTGTCACATCCCTAGTTCTTGTAATGCTTAGTGCTAGCATCTTGTGTTGCATCATGTTTAAGTTTTAATTAAACTTAAAATGGGGAATGACCAAACCCTAGCACCAAAAGAATTCAAATAGCTCAAATAAAATCATTTTCAATGAACCCAAAATGCCCTTTGAACATGTTCATGATTTCTAATATGCCCTTTGAACATGTTCATGATTTCTAATAAAGGTGAAAACCTCTGCCAAAAATGATGAACGTATTTCTAGGTCATTCCTGGATTTTTTGAATTAAATCATATTGTATATGACTATGGGAATTTAAACACTATACATAATTTAAATGCTCAAATAATGTTGGAACTATTTGTTGGCCACTTAAATAATTCAGAAAGAGCTCATGAATATTTCTAGGATTTATAAAATTGATTTGGTTTTTAAAACTGGATCAAAAACAAACTACAAAACAGAAACAAAAATAGAAAAGGGTTAGAAACTCACATGGCTTACCTGTCTAGCCCAGCCGGCCTGGCACTATGTCGGCCCAGTCCACTGGCCAGCACCGGTCGTCCTCAACCTCGTGCCAGTGGGCACGAGGGTGTGTGCCCGCGGTGCGCTAGCACGCGCGCGGCCACCGACAGCCACCTCCTGCTTCTGCCGACGCCCTGGACAACTCTAGACGGCACCACGCACCCCATGGCCTCTCTCTCCCTCACCCATGGCCTCTCCCCTCCCCTGGCTCTCTCTCTCTCTCTCATCGGCCGAGCGGCACCGTCACTGCCCTTCATTGTCCTTGCAGCCACCGCCTCCCCTCGGCATACGGACGTGTCCTCGAGCTCCGTCTTGTCTCCCTCGACCTCCTCGCCCAGCTACGTAACGTCGAACACCCCCGAACGCTGCCGACACCGTCGTCTTCAACCTTCGGCTCTCCAGATCGTCGGAGATGCTCCGACGCCATACGCCCTTCCCCGAGCCCACTGACCAGCTCTTCGTGACCGCGGTGAGCCCCAAGGCATTTCCCGCTAACCCCTGCTCCGTTTGATCGCCGTAGCCGTCGCCCCCTTGATGACCGAGACACACCGCCGTCTGAGCTCGCCGTCGGCGGTGCTTCAGTGGCCAAATGATCATCCTAGACTGTCCAACCTGCTCCCCACAATGCGTAGCGCCCTTCTAGCCTTTTGCCTCGCTCATTTATGCACCGAAACAACAACCCTGTGCACACCCGAACACCGGCCACCGTTGACCTCGTCACTCGACGTTGATTCCGGCCACCATAGGCTCGACAACCACCACCATCTGACGCGCCGTCGCACGGGCTCTCCAGAGAGCCCAACGGCGCCTCAAGCCGTGTCTTGTGGACGTTCTCCGAGCGCCTCCACCGTCTCTGGCCTCGTCGGCGAGGAGCCGTGGGCCAAGTCCAGCGGGTTTGACCCCACTGACTAGGGTTTGACCTCCCCTGGCTGACTGACATGTGGGCCAAAGCCCTTGTTAAATTAGTGTTATGTTTTGTTAATTAACTTAGTTAATTAGATGAGCCACTGACATGTGGGCCCAGCCCTGCTGACATTTTAGTTAGGGCTAGTTTAGCACTAATTAACTCAGTTAATTAATTGAGTCACCGACTAGTGGGCCCCATTGGTTAGGTTTGACCTGGACTGGCCCTGTTGACTTGCTGATGTCACCCCGACGTCATGGTGATGCAGTAAGAATTTCTGGATTAAAACATTCGGGAAATTCCAGAAAATGACTTAAACATCAAAAATTCATAGAAATTAATCTATTACTCCAAAGGAAATAATTTATATATGAAAAATGATCAGCAAAATACAATCTATCCATCTGTACCATTTTCGTGCATGTTAGAACAACTTATGACTACTGTTTAGGGCAAATAAAATAAATGGCATTCGAATATCCACATATGGAGTTTGAATTTGAATCTTGTGTTCAAACCGACTCCATTTAAATTCCTGCTAGTTGCATTAGCTCAAATCACATCACATTGACATGTCATGATCATGCATCATATTGTTGCATTGCATTGATTGTGTTCCTTCTCTGTTGCCGGTACCCCTCTCAGTAGACGTGGTTCCGACGATGACGTCGATGACACCGAGGAAGAACTATACTATCTTCAGAGGTGCCAGGCAAGCAAACCCCCATTGTTCATTTCGATACAATCCTACTCTCTGCTCTTGCTCTCTTTTATTGCATTAGGACAATAACATTTCAACTGTTACATGTTGCGGTAGTTGAACCCCTTTCCTCTGCATGACCTGTCATTGCCACAATAAATAGATGAAACCCACTAGCACGAGTAGGAGTTGTTTGAGCCCTAATGTGCCTACTAATTCATGCTTGTTTTTCATGCCTACTACTGCCTAGAGTTTAGTCAGGTCCGATTCATCGGGGATGAATTGGAATGGTGAGGAACTTGTCCTACTGTGTGTGAGCTAAGTGTGTGAACACAATTTGGTAAAGGTATCGATGAGAGGCCATGTAGGAGTACATGGTGGGTTGTTTCATTGGAACCATCCTTAGGAACTGAGATCTGTGTATGTGATTTAAGATCAACTACTACCACGTGTTGGGCCCGAAACCAATGGACCCTCTCGACTTATTAACCGCCCCTGTCCTCTGTCCAGGAGTTGCAAGTAGTTTCTGTTGTTTGTAGTATGCTGGAGGTCGTGCGTAGCACTGACTCGAGGGGTGGGCTGTGATGCGGTAGGCACATGGCCCGGTGTACCGAGACGCTCGTTTGGTGCCTTGGGAACCCGGTACACATCATTTGGGGCCGTTGAGGACACCCCGGCCAGATCTCCTTACGGATGGAACCCGAATAGGCGATAAACCTGAACTAGGGACTTATGTGGTTAGTCAGGTCGTGGCCGACACCCTTGCTGGGCTTCCGCTTGAAGATTACCGAGTACATGTCGTGTAAATGGCGATAGGTGGTGAGAGCGTGTGTTAATAAGTACACCCCTACAGGGTTATCAAACTATTCAAATAGCCGCGTCTGCGGTAATGGACTACTTGGTTGCTTATTTAGTTCATAGATAAGTGAAAGTGGATACTCTAAAATGCGCAAGATAAGCGTGAGTGCTATGCATGGCGTTCTCGTTGGGAGACGGGAGCGGATCCATAGTGGTGTATTGATTGGTGAATATGTGGACTCATGTGCACCACATCAAAAGAGTTACTTGCAATCATAGTTCAGGATAGCCACCGAGTCAAAGCTGGCTTGCTGCAGTTAAACTCCACCACCCCTTTTTTTATACTGATGCATATGTAGCTAGTTCTGATATAAGTCTTGCTGGGTACATTTGTACTCACATTTGCTTAATTTATATTTTTGCAAAGAAACTTCAGACTCACTAGTAGTTCCGCGTGGACTTCTATGTTTAGCTTGTTACCTCAGCTATGATCTTGTGCCCTTAGCAGGGTCTTGTAGATAGTTAGGCTTCTCAGCCTTTTTCATTTGTACTTGTCTGTACTCAGACAAGTTAAGCTTCCGCATGTGCTTGATTGTATGCGCGGTATGTTGGGTCATGAGACCCATGTTTGTAATATCTGGCTCCTCGGAGCCTATTGAATAAATACTTTTGAGTCGTAGAGTCTTGTTCTGATGCCATGTTGTATTTGCACATATAGAGAATATTGTGTGTATGTTATTGAAATGCTTGGTATGTGTGGGATCCGACAACCTAGTTGTTTATTCTTGGTAGCCTCTCTTATGGGAAAATTTCTCCTAGTGCTTCCACTAAGCCATGGTAGCTTGCTAGTGCTCCGGAACACTTAGGCTGGCCGGCATGTGTCCTTCGTTCCTGTGTGTATCACTTTGGGGAAATGTCATGTGTTGTTCCTTTAAGTCCTTGTAACTTGCTACGACTTGGGTTCATACATTGATGATCAACACGTTCGTTGCTGGGTCATGTATGCTCGTTCCTGTAAGTTAGTGCCACCTTGGGTTTATGACTAGTCATGTCGGCCTAGGTTCTCTGTCATATGGATGCTAGCGACACTATCATATATGTGAGCCAAAAGGCGCAAACGGTCCTAGGCCAAGGTAAGGTGGCACCCGTGGGAATACCGTGCGTGAGGCCGCAAAGTGATATGATGTGTTACATGCTAGATTGGTGTGACTTAGGATCGGGGTCCTGACACATCAGCTTTTGAGACTTTGATGCTGGTGCAACATCCTCTTATCCTTCTGGATCTTTCATCATAGAGGATATTCCAATGACTTTGGCCATAGTTTTGTTGACCCTTTCTTTCCTTTTCTTACCCTCTCTAGCAGCCTCTTCAACATTTGACTTGGAAGTTTCAATAGTTGAGGCCCTGGCGTTTAAGGTTGGCACCCTCTTTGCAGGGGCCTTCTTGTGCATACCAGGCTTTGTTGCAGTAGGAGTAATATATTCCTTTTTAGCACCTTCCTTTTGGAGCCGACCTCTTCCTCAGCTGCAACATAATCCTCATCCTCTGAGTCTGAGTTTCTCTTCTTTCTTGTCCTTGTAGCTGCCTTTGGCAAGTTGCTTGGGGTGCTCCTGCTACCCTCATCATAACTGATAGAGGGACTAGTGCCCTCAGTTAGGTTCATCTGCTCTTCTAACTTGTTTTGGCTATCACTCTGATCTAACATACTGACAAAGCAAACTGATTGCTAACCCTGTGAATAGTTTATAGATGAGATAGAGTGGATGAGCATCACAAAATGCAGAGTTTTTGCAAAACAAATGAGTCAAAAACTTAGTTTTAATTTTCCACAGAAAGTATTTTGGAGCTACCAATTTGTTAAACTCGGTGACACCGAAGCAACTTTTGGAGTCTAAACTAGTGAAATTAGTCAGACCGAGACACAGTTCGGTGACTCCGAGATTGCTAGAGTTTCACAAAGAGTTGAACTCGGTCACACGGATTTGCAACATCAGTCTGACTGAAAAGTGCAAGTGCAATGGCCTAGGCCAAAGTGGTGAGACTGATTTCCACAACTCGCTCGGTCCCATATGAGTTCGCCGGAAACCTAACCCTAAATTTTCGAATCAAACCTAATCTAAGGGATGTTCTTGCTGGACAGGATGATCTCATACGTGGTAAAGAACATGGCATTTGCTTTTTGCTAAGAATCAGAGTAAGGAACAACACAAAGTTTCGAACTCATACCCTAGTTCGGCGGTGAGTTCGCTACGGCCGCAAAGGCAAGGTTGAATTTCATTGATGGTGATGGAGACTAGCGGCAGGAGGTCGCTGGCGACGAGAGGACGATCTGGAGACTCGAGGCGACAGAGCAGGACATGCGCGGGGTGAAGGGTTTTGGAGAAATTTCCAAAATTCGACCCGACGGTATATATATCCTGACCGTGTTGGTGTGACCAAGTGGAACAACTCGGTGGCACCGAGATGCAGAATCTCAAGCGGTTACTGCAACTCGGTGTGACCAAAAAGTTCTAATCGGTTGCACCGAGATTGAAAACCTAGATCAACTCAGTGAACTCGGTCATACCGAAAAGGATGAATTGGTTAGACCGAAATGCACAAAGACGTTTTGGAAGTTTAAGTCTATGACTAATCGGGGACTCCGAGTGATCCTCACATAGAGTGTTCGAATCTGATTTTATCAAACTTTGTGATGTAGCATGAATAGAGTTTGAGACAAGAAAAGCATAGATAGCTAGAGGAAGTTCTTAGGCATTCTTGTCCATCCATTTGGCAAAAGAAAAAGAGCTAAACAATCAAAGCAAGAAATGGATATCCTCGAATGAGTAAAATATGCAACCAACATCCTCACACAATAAAATGGCAAATGAAATATGTGACAAAGCATGCACAGACACTCTAGCATCTATCAAGTAATTGGCGATGACTAGGTCATCTATATATGAGTATATTGACTGAGGAGTCAAATGAGAACATTTGATCGTAGATCATACTCATCGTTTAAGCACAAGTGGGGTTACCACTTTTACATAAAGCATTGTTGTGTTCACACCATTTGAGTTGCTTTAGCTCAAATCTTAGAGTAAAGCTCGCCCTAGATGTGATATCCCCCCCTAAGTGGGATGAACTAACATTGGGTTTTGTCGATGATGACTTCATGTAGATGTTGAAGATGTGGATGCTCAATGTTAATGTAGATCATTCGGAGCAATCCATTGGAGTGAGTTGCACTTTGAATACCTACATGGGTTAGTCCCACAAGGAACAAACAAAGATATCCATGGACATAGAATGAAGTTCATACATGATGATGTCCATGAAAGCAATATGTTACCTTGTCCCTTTTCTTACCAACAAGAGGGTTTGTGACTCCTTGAACTAGTGCAAGATGTGGAAGTTGTTTTCACTTGTTCTCGCCAAAATGATATGAGAGAAATATGTTGGCAGAGTTACCTTCAAGAACTCTCTTGTTCTTCTTCTTTGGGATCCACATCATCTTGATGGGAATCCTTGGAGTTGTAGTCGTACTTGATGAAGTAGAACTTGATGTTGTCTTGGTAACCCACTTGACCAAGGCCTTGGGAGCTTCTTCAAATGCATCAATCTCTTCTTGAAGCTTGTCCTTGCCTTTTTGCTTGTTGTCTTGTGGTGGAAGATCATCTTAAGCTTGTGTCCCCATGAAAGAAGTAGGATCATACTTCTCTTGTTGTGGAACAAACTTCGTCTTGGGGTATTGATCTTCTTCCCACTCAACTCCATTCGCATTTGAACTTTCGTTCAAAACCAACACCTTGATTCTTCCGGTGTCTTCCTTGCTTGCGTACAATTTCCTCAAATTGCTTACTTCTGGCAAGGCTCTTGTAAACACCTTTCTATATAATTACCTTCAATAAGCTATTTTCTTGCTCAAGTGTAACTTGGCTAAGAGAATCATTAGTGGAATGAAGAGAACTACTAGAAGCAACAACATTGGATTTAACATCATCATTGTTACTACTAGAAGAAGAATCTTTCTTACTCTTGTTGCTAGATTTTACTTGTGGCATGTAAGTAGACAAGAGTAAATGCTTGGCAATGTAAGAAGAACTTTTCTTGGAAAGATCATCATTGATTGCTTTCAAGAACCCATGCTCTTGCTCAAGGTTGAGCTTTTCAAAGTGTAGCTTCTCATGAGTCTTTAAAAGCTCTCGATGATCTTCCAAGGTAGTTTCATGAGCTAACTTAAGAGTGTTTAGTTTTTTAGCTAGGCGCTCAATCTCCTTCTTATCATTGTCATTCATTTTATCTTTATTAGCATGATTAATAGCAAGTTCATCATAGTTTTCATCACTAGAGTTGTCAACAAGTAAATCATCATCACCTAGCAAGTCATCTTCATCACTATTGAAATCAACATACTCGGGGTGTGATACCTTTGGGCCTTTAGCCATGAAGCATCTTCCATTCCTTCATTTGGTGAGTCAAAAATGTCATAGGAGTTGGTTGACACAAGTGCTAGACCGGCAACACCTTCATCTTGAGTATAATCAGAGTCGGAGAGATAACTTCTCTCGGAGTGATTGTCGTAGTCGGAACCGGATACCCATTCACCAACATGAGCTTGATGTCTTCATTTTGTGTAGCTCCTTGACGACTTGTCCTTTCTTTCCGAATCCTTGCTTCTGCGAGAGGTTCTTCGTTCGTAATGATCATCTCTACTCCTTCTCTCTCTTGGAGGTGATTCTTCTCTTCTACTTCTCCTTTTGGGTGAATCTTCTCTTCTTTTGTAGGGGGACATACACTCATTAGAGTAGTGTCTGGTGTCGGTGTCAAAACTGGCCGATCTCGGGTAAGGGGTCCCGAACTGTGCGTCTAAGGATCAAAGGTAATAGGAGGAGGGGGACACTATGTGTAACGCCCTCGATGCGGCTATATCTCCCACGTGTCGAAGCACGACTTAGAGGCATAACCGCATTGAAAGCAATGTCGCAAGTGAGGTAATCTTCGCACAACCCATGTAATACATAGGGGAAAGATACATAGTTGGCTTACAATCGCCACTTCACACAATTACATGAATAAAGCATTACAACATCCAAATACAATCAAGGTCCGACTACGGAACCAAAATAAAAGAAGAACCCCAAATGCGACAAAGGTCCCCGATCGACCCCAACTGGGCTCCACTACTGATCTACTAGAACGGAACAACACAAAGGATAAGATCTCCATCGAGCTCCTCCTGAGCTTGGTTGCGTCATATGCACGGACTCATCGTCACCTGCAAGCTGGTTTTGGAAGTATCTGTGAGCCACGGGGACTCAGCAATCTCGCACCCTCGCGATCAAGACTATTTAAGATTATGGGTAAGGTAAAGGTATGAGGTGGAACTGCAGCAAGCGACTAGCATAATATGGTGGCTAACATACGCAAATGAGAGCGAGAAGAGAAAGCAAAGCACGGTCGATAAAAGTATGATCAAGAAGTGATCCTATAACAACCTACGTCAAGCATAACTCCAACACCGTGTTCACTTCCCGGACTCCGCTGGAAAGAGACCATCATGGTTACACACGCGATTGATGTATTTTAATTAAGGTCAACTTCAGGTTTTCTACAACCGGACGTTAACAAATTCCCATCTGCCCATAACCGCGGGCACGGCTTTCGAAAGTTCAAATCCCTGCAGGGGTATCCCAACTTATCCCATTACAAGCTCTCACGGTCAACGAAGGAATAGACCTCCTCCCGAGAAATTCCGATCAGACTCGGTATCCCGGTACAACAAGACATTTCGACAGGGTAAAACTAAACCAGCAACACCGCCCGAATGTGCCGACAAATCCCGATAGGAGCTGCACATATCTCTTTCTGAGGGCACACTCAGATGAGCGCTCCATACAACTAAAACCAAACCTCGAGTTTCCCCGAGGGGGCGCTGCAAAGGACTCTAGTTTGGACCAACACTCAGAGGAGCACTGGCCCGGGGGGGGGTAAAATAATGATGACCCTTAGGAGCGCGACTCCCAAGGGGAAAAAGGCTAGGTGGGAAATGGTAAAACCAATGTTGGGCATTGCTGGAAGAGCTTTACTTAAGGCGAACTGTCAAGGGGTTCCCATAATAGCCCAACCGCGTAAGGAACGCAAAATCCGGGAACATAACACCAATATGACGGAAACTAGGGCGACAAGAGTGGAACAAAACACCAGGCATAAGGCTGAGCCTTCCACCCTTTACCAAGTATATAGATGCATTAATTAAATAAGATATATTGTGATATCCCAACAAGTAAACATGTTCCAACAAGGAACAACATCTCCATGTTCCAACAAGAACCAACCCAAAGAAGCAACACCAGAAAGAAGCACACAACATAGTGAACAACCACCACATGAACATGGCATGATGCACAATCAAGTATGATGCATGTCCGGTTTAATGAAGCATGGCATGGCAAAAATGCACAAACAATTCTGCAAATTAAGTGGAGCACAATATGCAATGAGTTGCATATTGACGGAACACCACATGACTTATTTAGTTCTCTCTCGGTTAGGTAACCAACAAGATTAAATGTTGTTAACATGGCAAGAGGGTGAAGCAAAGTAAAACTACCTATCTAGTCAAGTTTAAATGAGGCCGGAAGCAACGAACAACAATTCCGGTAAATCCCCATATGCATCAACAATTTAATGCAACAACAATTTTAAACATCTTAAAGTTGTTAACATGATGCGGATGACATGTTTAAGTTTATGCAATATTTATGAAAATGTTGACATGATAAGATATGAGGCATTTGTCATCGCGACGGAAATGAAAGGGGTGCCACGAAAATGAATCCGAAAGTGATGCCACGACAACATATTAGTTTCCGGTAACTCGATTGAGATACCGATGCAAAGGGGAAGTGTGCGGGAGCGTGTCGTGCAAGATGGTGGGGTGATCCCGGTAACCGGGTTTCCCATGGGTCGACGGCATGGCAACCGAGGAGGAACGTGTAATGACAACTCGGACACGGTTCGAACATGAGCATCTCATACAACACATGCTTTCGTCCATGGGTCATCGTCTCGGCGGTTATACCTTCCAGGTGCATTCTCGGAGCGGTTCGGGTTCGTAGAGGAAGTAGAGGAAGTAGTCGTCCACGGCGACGGTAGTGGAAGTAGTTGTTCTCGTTTCGTAGTGGAAGTAGTTGCACATCTCATAGCGGTACTTGACGATTTCGGAGACGGCGGAAGACGAACTTGGCGGTCCTCGTCGTCCTGGTACTTGGCGTCATGGTACTTGGGTCTTCGGACTTGACGGATCCGATGCCTCCGGACGTAGTGGTACACGTTCGTTTTCGGAGAGGTACTTGGCGTTCTTCGTCCCGTAGTGTAGTCAACCTTGACGTATCTGAGGGATCCGAGCATTGTGGTACTTGTCGAAATCCACATCGGATGAAGTGGAACATCTTTAAGTGGGACTTGGCGTGTCCCAAAATCTGCGGGCGTCGGCACTTGGCGAAAGAAACCATGAAGGCGTCCTTGACATCCCTGGTTGCCAGTTCTTGGCGGCCACAAGAGGGGAAAAACAAGCCCCATCGGGCAGCAAGGAGGTGGAGGTCTCGTAGGAGTTGGCCGTGAAGGGGCTGCTGAGGCAGCATGAGAAGATGGCCGGTGGTGCAGGCCGAAAGGAGGGAGGAGGAGGCACGGGCGCTGACGAGCCTGGGGCGCCGGACCACTGTAGCGGTGGGTCGAGAGGCCAGGGAGACCCTGGAAGGGTCGAGGTCGCCGGCGGGCTGGATCGCCGTAGTGGCGCGGTGGTTCCTGGTGGTGCGGAGGAGCCGTGGAGGCGATGCAGACGATGGAGACAGGGAATAGTGGGAGCAGAAGGAGCTCGCGACGACACATCGAATGGGGAGGCCCTCGAGCAGAGGAGCGGGCGACATGGAGGGGCCGCAGCAGAGCAGCGGCAGAAGGGCGCGACGACGGCGGGGTCACGGCGGCTGCGGCAAGAGAAGAAGGCGCGGGGGGGCGAGCTCGCCGGAGGGCGCAAGGAAGAGCGGGATCGGGCGCGGGGTGGAGGAGGATTGGGATGGAGCCGAGGCTTCCCCTGGTGACGCAATCGGAAGGAGGACGAGGGGGATCGAGAGAGATGTGGCGAGCGAGTGGGGATTGGGAACGGGGTGGCGGCGCTGGAGGAGGGACCGAGGGAGAGAAGTGGGATCGGGCTAGGTTAAGAGGAGGCCAGCGGCTGGGCCTTAGGAGGGTTGGGTCAGGGAGGCCGGCCCAGTTGGAGATTGTTGAACTTATCTCCATTATTTAGAAAATAAAAAAATGGAGAGGAAGAAGAAGAGAAAAGAAAATATTTGAGGGTCCAAATATTTTCTAATTGAGCTGAAAATTAACAAGTAGCCACTTGGCAGCATAATGCCAAAGTGCCACAACTTGAAAGGGGCCATGTGGAGAAAAGATCATGGATGCAAAATAATTTAGAAATGAGAGGGATTTATAATGCAAGTTTGTTGCGGTGGCTTCCAATTAAATGGAATATTTATTATAGCTCCCTAATATTGGGAGGATATGTTATAAAGAGAAACCACCGTGTGAATTCCCTCGATTTAAATGGACCGAAAATCCATGCAATTTATTTAGTGAGATGCAAAAGACTTATGACATGATGACATGATGACATGATGCAATGCACGAATAAAAGGGCGGGCACAAATGAAACACACGGCAAAACCCGGAACACATGGGAGGCATCTGAAGCTCCGGTCTTGGGGCGTCACACTATGTTTACCCAGGGTTGGGCCCTCTTGATGGAGGTAATACCCTACTTCCTCCTTGATTGATTTTGATAAGTATTGGGGTTACAAGAGTTGATCTACCTCGATATCATAATGGCTAAACTCTAGATGTCTAGCCTGTATGGTTGTGATTGCCTCTATGGACTAAACCCTCCAGTTTATATAGGCACCAGAGGGACCTAGGGTTATACAGAGTCAGTTTACAGAGAAAGGAATCTTCACATCCGAACGCAAGGCTTGCCATCCACGCAAAGGAGAGTCCCATCCAGACACGGAGGAAAGACTTCTATCTTGTATCTTCACGACCCATCAGTCTGGCCCATGCCGCATATCCTGACCATCCGAGGACTCCTTAATCCAGGACTCCCTCAGTATCCCCAGAACTTGCCTTCAATGATAACGTAGTATCCGTTTTTTATGTCTTCGGCATTGTAAGGCAGGTTCTCCATTATAATTCGGACTGACGATAATTCAGCTCCATATTAAATATCATGTCTTTTGCTGCCGCTGCTCCGGCTTCCATGTGTCAGACAAATGCGAATGGTTCAGGTATTTTTTACAAATAACCCATCGTTCATGCAAGGATGGAGTCTATTTAAGGGATTGGATCTCAGATGCCATCCCACACCATGCTGAAATCCTTAGAACTCGCCACAGGAAATCATCCAAACATGGCCAGCACTCCTAGCTCCTCCTCACGGCCCTACTGCCCTCAAAAAGGCGACTGGGAAAGCTGCTTTATGTCACACACCCATCTGAATGAACTTTAGAGGCAGGGATATCTCCCTCCCGTGGATCTAGTCTCCGTTCGGGCTGGGTTAAGTTCCCTTAATGGCAAAGCCCTCGCTGAAAATTTCACCAATCCTTCTAAAGAGGAGCGGGTGTGCTTTGTTTCTTTCCTTATGAGAGGAGTAGGATTCCCTATCCACCCTTTCCTTAGAGGTCTCCTGGAGTATTACGGTCTCCAACTGCACAATATGATGCCAGGCTCCATCCTGCATATCGCGGGCTTCGTTGCTCTCTGCGAGCTGTTCCTGGGCTGTGAGGCCCATTTTGAATTATGGCAGAAATTCTTCTGCCTCGTCCCCCGATCCCAAAAGGGATCTATATTCAAGGTGGGCGGCACCGAAGTATGGCGCATAGCCGGGACAGGGTACCTGTCCGGCACTCCGAAGAAGGCATCCGAAGAGTGGCCTTCGGAATGGTTTTATATCGATGGCGTCGTTCTTCTGGACCCAATCTCATGCGGCCTTCCCGAATTCTCCAGCGCTTGTTTAAAGAAGTGCACTAGCTAGCGTCCCTGGAGCCTCGAGGAAAAGGATAGTGCGGAGGTCGGGAGGTTGGCGAGCAAAATCAGAGTACTTGCCAACTCCGGGCTATCAATAAAATTGAGGTAATGGCAATTTCAATAACGTGATGTGTTCAACCGCTCCAATCTAGGGGTTTTCCCATGTGGCATTACAACGGGGAGGAGGATGCATCCCGTTGTCTATGCTAGGGTGTGGACAACTTTGCCGCCCTGGCCACCGTCCTAGCTGATCTTTTCAAAGGGGAGAAGGAAGACTTCGCTCGATTGATGTGTCGGGAAGGTTTTTCCATGTACAACCCCATCGATTGCATAAGTTTCGACAATCAGCTTTACTTAATCCTTTTCTAGAGTTATGCTAGTCGAATCTAATCCGGCTGCTTTTGACGGGAATGGAGAAAGATCATCGAGGGGATTTACAGCCCTGCTCCACAACCAGAGGACCATATCTGGGATCTAGATCCCGGATACGAAGAAGATCCAGACATATTTATAGACCTTAAGGAGGGAGTTTTTTTGTCAGGTGAGCTATGACGGCACTGAAGTAGCCATTATAGTCAATTACCCCGGCCTTCTCCCCTCCTCCCATGTAAGTACTCAGGAGACGTCTTCTCCAAAAGAGTTTTCTCACTCCACCTCACCCACCGCACTGTCTCATGCTCTGAAGGGGCGGCGCTCGTCCCGCCGAGCTGCATCAAAGATGTCTTCCAAGAAGGTGACACCTACACAGGGCGAGTCTTCGAAAAGAAAGGCGAACGATAACAATACCGGGCCCCCGTCTTCACCAAAGAGGTATGGTTTTTGACATGCATTTGGTGGGTAGAACGAGTTGTGACGTTCTCCACTGGACCATTCTTCAGGAAGAGCATACACCGGACTATATCCGGGGAGCTCTACTGCCGTGCCTCGACCAATCCGGCCTCGGACCCTGCTGTAAGGACTAGGGTTGATACGGGCAATATGTCGGACTGTCATCTCCAAGAGGATTCAGATGATGTATCGGTCACTAATTCTGACGTGGAAAGTGCAATGAACCATCGTCGGTGGAAGGAGGCCATGTGTGATCCCAATTTTACCGCACATGCGTTCCATGCCCTCAACTCTGCAGATGCGTATATCCGAGCTGCTCGGTATGGGCTTGCTGGAGCCACACACCAGCTTTCAAAGGATATGTGAGTAAGAGCTTTTCGTAGATTCAATACTCATGTGCAAGTAGCCCCCGAGACTTGAAGCAGTTCGGCCCAACCGATTTAAGGATAATTGTATTATTAGGTACTGATGGAGAAAAACATCATGCTATCCCAGGAGCTTGAAAAGTGTTGATCCCAGCTAACTGTTGTCACCGCCGAACTGGAGGAGTCCAAGAAGGCACCAAATGGTAAGGTCAATTACTATCCGTAAAAGATGATTATGCGCCAGCAATGTTTGTGACATATGCACTATTTTGTTAGCAATGGCAGGATCGCCAAATCAGCTGGAGGAGAGACTGAAGGCTGTGCAGGCAGATAAACAGCATACCGAAAGGCAAGAAGCCACTGGTCAATGTATACTGACACGGACCAGGGATGAGAAGAACAAGCTACATGATGCCAACATCAAGCAGGCCGAGGAAATGAAGGACGTAAGAGCCCAATTGTCAGATGCCTTGAAAGAGAACCGAAAGCTGAACGACAGCATATTTAGTATGTCCCTGATCCTAATTTCATAATATTCCTTGATGGAAAAAATGTTTTTGGCAAGATTTGTTCTTGTAGGTTTGTTAACTGGGAGGCCCGAAGGAGAAATGTCCGGATTTCAAGGAGACTTGCTTCAAGAGCTATCCAAAGTGCATGAGCGAGCTCAGAAAGCAATGAGGAATATGGCGAAGGCTTTATGGCCATCTGATTCTACTCCTAGGCTGATGGGTGAGCTCATGGAGCTATTCAAAGGAGCTCGTATTTGATTTGAGCTGTGGGAGGCATCGGCATGTCGAGAAGGTTCACTAGAGGCCTGGGTCATGGTGAAAATATAGTATACCGGACTTGATGTGAATCATATGGCCTGGGTCAGACCCCAGGGACCAGACGAACTAGAAATTCCGATTAGCTTGGTGTATGATCAAGTCAAGATAGCTGCCAAATTTTCACAGCAGGACTGTAAACTAGACAGCCTGATAGATGGCATAGATAAGGAGTAGGCGTGTGATTTTATGTGACAATGCACTTTATCAGCAAACTTATCTCCGGCCGAATTGTAAAAGATTGTCATAGCAGACTTTCTGCTTCAGCCTCCGAAACCCAAGGGTGGAGCGTTTCCGAATACTATATTGGTAGAAAACACCAAGTACATTTGGAAACCAGGTGATCCAGTCATAATGCTTGAACGAACAAGCTATATTCGGGGAGTTATGTTATATTACTTTTAAATGTAAGAAACATCTTCCAGGGAGAATAGTTCCGTTAAGGGTTCCTTGATACGTCTCCAACATATCTATAATTTTTTATTGCTCCATGCTATATTATCTACTGTTTTGGACATTATTGGGCTTTATTATCCACTTTTATATTATTTTTGGGACTAACCTATTAACTGGAGGCCCAGCCCAGAATTGATGTTTTTGCCTGTTTTAGGGTTTCGAAGAAAGGGAATATCAAACGAAGTCCAAATGGAATGAAACCTTCGGGAACGTGATTTTCTCACCGAATACAACTCAGGAGACTTGGACCCTACGTCAAGAAAACTAACAGGAGGCCACGAGGTAGGGGGCGCGCCTGCCCCCAGGCGCGCCCTCCACCCTCGTGGGCCCCCTGTTGCTCCACCGACATACTTCTTCCTCCTATATATACCCACGTACCCCCAAACAATCAGAACAGGAGCCAAAACCCTAATTCCACCGCCGTAACTTTCTGTATCCACGAGATCCCATCTTGGGGCCTGTTTCGGAGCTCCGCCAGAGGGGCATCGATCATGGAGGGCTTCTACATCAACACCATAGCCTCTCCGATGAAGTGTGAGTAATTTACTTAAAACCTACGGGTCCATAGTTAGTAGCTAGATGGCTTCTTCTCTCTCTTTGGATCTCAATACAATGTTCTCCCCCTCTCTTGTGGAGATCTATTCGATGTAATCTTTTTGCGGTGTGTTTGTTGAGATCGATGAATTGTGGGTTTATGATCAAGTCTATCTATGAATAATATTTGAATCTTCTCTGAATTCTTTTATGTATGATTGGTTATCTTTGCAAGTCTCTTCGAATTATTAGTTTGGTTTGGTCTACTAGATTGATCTTTCTTGCAATGGGAGAAGTGCTTAGCTTTGGGTTCAATCTTGCGGTGTCCTTTCCCGGTGACAGGAAGGGCAGCAAGGCACGTATTGTATTGTTGCCATCGAGGATAACAAGCTGGGGTTTTCTTCATATTGCATGAGTGTATCCCTCTACATCATGTCATCTTGCTTAAGGCGTTACTCTGTTTTTAACTTAATACTCTAGATGCATGCTGGATAGCGGTCGATGAGTGGAGTAATAGTAGTAGATGCAGGCAGGAGTCGGTCTACTTGTCTCGGACGTGATGCCTATATACATGATCATACCTAGATATTCTCATAACTATGCTCAATTCTGTCAATTGGTCAACAATGATTTGTTCACCCACCGTAGAATACTTATGCTCTTGAGAGAAGCCACTAGTGAAACCTATGGACCCCGGGTCTATCCTTATCCTATTAATCTCCTACTACTTAGTTATTTACTTTTCCATTTACTTTGCCTTTATTTTACTTTGCATCTTTATCATAAAAATACCAAAAATATTATCTTATCATATCTATCAGATCTCACTCTCGTAAGTGGCCCTATAGGGATTGACAACCCCTATTTGCGTTGGTTGCGAGGATTTATTTGTTTTGTGCAGGTACGAGGGACTCGCGCGTAGCCTCCTACTGGATTGATACCTTGGTTCTCAAAAACTGAGGAAATACTTATGCTACTTTGCTGCATCATCCCTTCCTCTTCGGGGAAAACCAACGCGGTGCTAAAAGAGGTAGCAAGAAGGATTTCTGGCGCCGTTGCCGGGGAGGTCTACGCAAAAGTCAACATACCAAGTACCCATCACATACCCTTATCTCCCGCATTACATTATTTGCCATTTGCCTCTCATTTTCCTCTCCCCCAATTCGCCCTTGCCATTTTTATTCGCCCTCTCTCTCTATCCTCCCTCTCTTTCTCTATTTGCCCTTTTTGTCCGCTTGCTTTTTGTTTGCTTGTGTGTTAGTTTGCTTGTTTGTCACAATGGCTCAAGATATTACTAAATTTGGTGACCTTCACCTTAAAAGATTAGAAGAGATCGAAAGCAATGTTAGGAGTTTCATGGTTTTGCAATTTGAACATAATAGTTTCTTCAGAAACGAGCTTAAAGAGCAGAAAAGTTTTATGAGTTTTATGAATAAAGAGCTTGATGATATGTCTAAAGAATTCGATGGTTTAAGATCCCAACTTTCTCATCTTGAGAAATTAACTGCTGAAATTTCGGATAAGCAGGCTACCTTAGTTAATGAGATGGCCGCTAAACCGAGTTGCTATGAAAATAATGATGAAGATCCAAAAGTTATTGATGTGTCCCCTATTAAATCTTTGTTTTGAAATATGAATCTTGATAATGATGGGACTGAATATGATCCACCTTTACCTAGAAGGCGTTCCAAGAATTCTGAATCTTTTGATCTTGATGCTAAATTTGATAAAAGTGAGATTGAAGAAATTAAAACCCTAGATGTTGCTAAACCCACTATTATGGATTTCAAGGAATTTAACTATGAAAATTGCTCTTTGATTGATTGTATTTCCTTGTTGCAATCCGTGCTAAATTCTCCTCATGCTTATAGTCAAAATAAAGTGTTTACTAAACATATCGTTGATGCCTTGATGCAATCTTATGAAGAAAAACTTGAATTGGAAGTTTCTATCCCTAGAAAGTGCTAGTGTTTCCACGATTCCAAAGACCTTGTGTGATTTGTTAGGTCTCTGTTATTTTGATGATTGCTCTCTAAACTTGCACCTTGCGGATTCCACTATTAAGAAACCTATGGTAAGAATTAATGATGTTCTTATTTTTGCAAATAGGAATTATGTGCCCGTAGATTTTATTGTTCTTGACATAGATTGCAATCCTTCATGTCCTATTATTCTTGGTAGACCTTTCCTTAGAACGATTGGTGCAATTATTGATATGAAGGAAGGAAATATTAGATTCCAATTTCCGTTAAGGAAAGGCATGGAACACTTTCCTATAAAGAAAATTAAATTACCTTATGAATCTATTATGAGAGCCACTTATGGATTGCCTACCAAAGATGGCAATACCTAGATCTATTCTTGCTTATTATGCCTAGCTAGGGGCGTTAAACGATAGCGCTTGTTGGGAGGCAACCCAATTTTATTTTTATTCCTTTCCTTTTGCTCCTGCTTAGTAATAAATAAATTATTTAGCCTCTGTTTTGGTTGTGTTTTTTGTGTTTAATTAGTGTTTGTGCCAAGTAGAACCATTGGGAAGACTTGGGGAAAGTCTTGTTGAACTTGCTGTAAAAAACAGAAACTTTAGCGCTCATGAGAACTGCTGTCATTTTTATTTGGAAAGTGCTATTTAGTTAATTATTTTTCAGATGATTAATAGATAAATTCCTCACGTCCAGAAATTTATTTTAGAATTTTTGGGGTTCCAGATATTGCGCTATCTACAGATTACTACAGACTGTTCTGTTTTTGACAGATTCTGTTTTTTGTGTGTTGTTTGCTTATTTTGATGAATCTATGGTTAGTAAAATAGTTTATGAACCATAGAGAAGTTGGAATACAGTAGGTATAACACCCATATAAATAAAGAATGAGTTAATTACAGTAACTTGAAGTGGTCTTTTCTTTTAACGGAGCTCACGAGATTTTCTACTTTAAGTTTTGTGTTGTGAAGTTTTCATGTTTTGGGTAAAGATTTGATGGATTATGGAACAAGGAGTGGCAAGAGCCTAAGCTTGGGGATTCCCATGGCACCCCCAAGATAATCTAAGGACACCTAAAAGCCAAAGCTTGGGGATGCCCCGGAAGGCATCCCCTCTTTCGATTACTTCTATCGGTAACTTTACTTGGAGCTATATTTTTATTCGCCACATGATATGTGTTTTACTTGGAGCGTCTTGTATGATTTGAGTCTTTGCTTATTAGTTACCACAATCATCCTCTCTGTACACACGTTTTGAGAGAGCCATACATGATTTGGAATTTGTTAGAATACTCTATGTGCTTCGCTTATATCCTTTGAGTTATATAATTTTGCTCTAGTGCTTCACTTATATCTTTTAGATCATGGTGGTGGATTTGTTTTATAGAAACTATTGATATCTCATGCTTCACTTAGATTATTTTGAGAGTCTTAATAGCATGGTAATTTGCTTAAAATCCTAATATGCTTGGTATGCAAGATTAATAATAAAACTTTCTTATGAGTGTGTTGAATACTAAGAGAAGTTTGATGCTTGATGATTGTTTTGAGATGTGGAGGTAATAATATCAAAGTCATGCTAGTTGAGGAGTTGTGAAATTGAGAAATACTTGTGTTGAGGTTTGCAAGTCCCGTAGCATGCACGTATGGTAAACTTTATGCAACAAATTTGAAACATGAGGTGTTATTTGACTCTCTTCCCTATGAGTGGCGGTCGGGGACGAGCGATGGTCTTTTCCTACCAATCTATCCCCCTAGGAGCATGCGCGTAGTACTGAGGTTTTTGATGACTTGTAGATTTTTGAAATAAGTATGTGAGTTCTTTATGACTAATGTTGAGTCCATGGATTATATGCACTCTCACCCTTCCATCCATGCTAGCCTCTTCGGTACCGTGCATTGCCCTTTCTCACATTGATAGTTGGAGCAAACTTCGCCGGTGCATCCAAACCCTGTGATATGATACACTCTTCCACACATAAACCTCCTTATGTCTACCTCAAAACAGCCACCATACCTACCTATTATGGCATTTCCATAGCCATTCCGAGATATATTGCCATGCAAATTTCCATCATTCCGTTCATCATGACACATTAATCATTGTCATATTGCTTAGCATGATCATGTAGTTGCCATAGTATTTGTGGCAAAGCCACCATTCATAATTCTTTCATACATGTCATTCTTGGTCCATTGCATATCCCGGTACACCGCCGGAGGCATTCATATAGAGTCATCTTTGTTCTAGTATCGAGTTGTAATCATTGAGTTGTAAATAAATAGAAGTGTGATGATCATCATTTTCTAGAGCATTGTCCCATGTGAGGAATAAAAAAAGAGAAAGGCCATAAAAAAGAGAAGGCCCCCAAAAAAGAGAAAGGCCATAAAAAGGGAAAAGGCCCAAAGAAAAAAAAGAAAAAAATGAGAGAAAAAGAGAGAAGGAACAATGTTACTATCCTTTGCCACACTTGTGCTTCAAAGTAGCACCATGATCTTCATAATAGAGAGTCTCTCATGTTATCACCTTCATATACTAGTGGGAATTTTTCACTATAGAACTTGGCTTGTATATTCCAACAATGGGCCTCCTCAAGTGCCCTAGGTCTTCCTGAGCAAGCAAGTTGGATGCACACCCACTAGTTTCTTTTGTTGAGCTTTCATACATTTATAGCTCTAGTGCATCTGTTGCATGGAAATCCCTACTCCTTGCATTAACATCAATCGGTGGGCATCTCCATAGCCCATTGATTAGCCTCGTTGATGTGAGACTTTCTCCTTTTTTGTCTTCTCCACATAACCCCCCTCATTATATTATATTCCACCTATAGTGCTATGTCCATGGCTCGCGCTCATATATTGCGTGAAAGTTTATAGGTTTGAGATTACTAAAGTATGAAACAATTGCTTGGCTTGTCATCGGGGTTGTGCATGATGATAGCATTCTTGTGTGACGAAAATGAAACATGACTAAACCATATGATTTTGTAGGGATGAACTTTCTTTGGCCATGTTATTTTGAGAATACATAATTGCTTAGTTAGTATGCTTGAAATATTATCATTTTTATGTCAATATAAACTTTTGTCTTCAATCTTTCGGATCTGAATATTCATACCACAATTAAGAAGAATTACATTAAAATTATGCCAAGTAGCACTCCGCATCAAAAATTCTATTTTTATCATTTACCTACTCGAGGACGAGCAGGAATTAAGCTTGGGGATGCTTGATACGTCTCCAACGTATCTATAATTTTTGATTGCTCCATGCTACATTATCTATTGTTTTGGACATTATTGGGTTTTATTATCCACTTTTATATTATTTTTGGGACTAACCTATTAACCGAAGGCCCAGCCTAGAATTGCTGTTTTTTGCCTGTTTTAGGGTTTCAAAGAAAGGGAATATCAAACGAAGTCCAAACGGAATGAAACCTTCGGGAACATGATTTTCTCACTGAATACAACTCAGGAGACTTGGACCCTACGTCAAGCCAACTAACAGGAGGCCACGAGGTAGGGGGCGCGCCTACCCCCCATGAGCGCCCTCCACCCTCGTGGGCCCCCTGTTGCTCCACCGACGTACTTCTTCCTCCTATATGTACCCACGTACCCCCAAACGATCAGAACAGGAGCCAAAACCCTAATTCCACCGCCGTAACTTTCTATATCCACGAGATCCCATCTTGGGGCTGTTTCGGAGCTCCGCCGGAGGGGGCATCGATCACGGAGGGCTTCTACATCAACACCATAGCCTCTCCGATGAAGTGTGAGTTGTTTACTTCAGACCTATGGGTCCATAGTTAGTAGCTAGATGACTTCTTCTCTCTTTTTGGATCTCAATACAATGTTCTCCCCCTCTCTTGTGGAGATCTATTCGATGTACTTCTTTTTGCGGTGTGTTTGTTGAGATCGATGAATTGTGGGTTTATGATCAAGTCTATCTATGAATAATATATGAATCTTATCTGAATTCTTTTATGTATGATTGGTTATCTTTGCAAGTCTCTTCGAATTATCAATTTGGTTTGGCCTACTAGATTGATCTTTCTTGTAATGGGAGAAGTGCTTAGCTTTAGGTTCAATCTTGTGGTGTCCTTTCCCGGTGACAGTAAGGGCAGCAAGGCACGTATTGTATTGTTGCCATCGAGGATAACAAGATGGGGTTTTCTTCATATTGCATGAGTCTATCCCTCTACATCATGTCATCTTGCTTAAGGCGTTACTCTGTTTTTAACTTCATACTCTAGATGCATGCTGGATAGCGGTCGATGAGTGGAGTAATAGTGGTAGATGCAGGCAGGAGTCAGTCTACTTGTCTCGGACGTGATGCCTATATACATGATCATACCTAGATATTCTCATAAACATGCTCAATTATGTCAATTGCTCAACAGTAATTTGTTCACCCACCATAGAATACCTACGCTCTCGAGAGAAGCCACTAGTGAAACCTATGGCCCCGGGTCTATCTTTATCATATTAATCTCCTACTACTTAGTTATTTACTTTGCCATTTACTTTGCCTTTATTTTACTTTGCATCTTTATCATAAAAATACCAAAAATATTATCTTATCATATCTATCAGATCTCACTCTCGTAAGTGGCCCTATGGGGATTGAAAACCCCTATTTGCGTTGGTTGCGAGGATTTATTTGCTTTGTGGAGGTACGAGGGACTCGCGCGTAGCCTCCTACTGGATTGATACCTTGGTTTCTCAAAAACTGAGGGAAGTACTTACGCTACTTTGCTGCATCATCCCTTCCTCTTCGGGGAAAACCAACGCAGTGCTAAAAGAGGTAGCATTCCTCTACCTGGGTCAGCATGCATGTAGGCCTGACTAGGCTATGAAGCGAAAGAATCACAGGCGTCTTTGTATTTTCGTTAGTTTATAGTGCTATGAAGGCAGTTCGTCGTTTGAACACCGACCAGTTATTCCCTTAAGAACGCTAGCTTTCGGCTTCACCCGTCTGAGGTACATGTCTGGATGACCCGGTTGTAACAATCGCAAAGGTGCTCCCTTTCTGCCCTAGTCGAACAATCGGGAATGTAGGGCATAAGCATAGGAGCCAGGCAGCCCAGCTTGGCAAAACCTGAAGTCATAGAGGTGCGTATAATGGCGAAGACAAGACATATATGAGTAAGCAATACACATATATATGGTGAGCTTTATGCTCGAGATAATAAAGAGCTAATTGAAAGAAGCCCCCAGTTATAGTGGGGTGCGTACTTTTATAGATGTATTCCCCGCAAGTGTGCGGCTTACCCGAACACACGCTAGAGATTGTAAATAAACGAAAAGAAGAGAGGAAAAAGAGAAAAAGGTAACGAACAACGTGTCCGGATTTAGGCGTAGAATCTTCGGAGTCTAGCAGCGTTCCATGGGTTCGGCTCTAAGCGATTATCCGATTCATTATGAAGGCGATAGGCTTCTCCAATGAGAACTTCATCTATAATGAAGGGACCCTCCTATTTGGGCTTGAGCTTGTCCTTTTTCTTCTCTGGTAGGCGTAGAATGAGGTCACCGACATTATAAGTCTTGTCCCGCACTTCTTTGCTTTGGTATCTTCGAGCTTGTTGTTGGTAGAATGTGGGACGAGCTTTTGAGACATCGTGCTCCTCCTGCAGGCCATCTAAGTCATCTTGTCGATCGAGCTCGGCCTCTCTTTATTTGTACATGCTCACTCGAGGTGGGTCATGAATAATATCGCGGGCAAGACGGCCTCTGCACCGTACACCATGAAGAATGGTGTGTATCTGGTCATGCGATTGGGTGTGGTCCACAATCCCCAGAGTACAGAGTCGAGCTCCTCAACCCAGTGTTTATCTGACTCCATTAAGGATCACACTAGTCTGGGTTTAATGACGCTCATTATCAGGCCATTGGCCCGCTCGACTTGACCGTTTGTTTGAGGGTGATATACCAAGGCGTAATCGAGTTTGATGCCCAGATTAGCACACCAAGTTTTTACCTCGTCGGCTGTGAAGTTAGAATTGTTGTCGGTGATAATGCTGTGTGGGACACCATAACGATGTACCACACTGGATATGAAATCTATCACTGGTCCAACTTCAGCCGGTTTAACTCGTTGGGCCTCTATCCACTTAGTGAATTTATCTACCATGACTACCAGGTATTTTTTTCTTATGGCTTCCCCCTTTAAGGGGTCCGACCATATCAAGCCCCCAGACCGCAAAAGGCCAAGTAATGGGGATTGTTCGTAGGGTGGTAGGCGACATATGGATTTGATTGGCGAAAAGCTAGCATCCTACACAATGTTGAACAAGGTCTTGTGCATCTTCTCGGGCCGTAGGCCAGAAAAACCCAGTGCAGAAGGCCTTACTTACAAGGGCACGAGCTATGGCGTGATGGCCGCCAAGACCAGCATGGATTTCGGCCAGGAGCTACCGCCCTTCTTCTTTAGAGATACATATTTGAAGGACTCCGGTAGTACTTTTCTTGTAGAGCTCTCCTTCATGAACCTTGTAGGCTTTCGAGAGTCGAATGATGCAACGAGCCTCATTCTGGTCCTCAGGGAGCTCCCGCCTATTAAGGTAGGCTAGGAAAGGTTCGATCCATGGAGCGATTACCGCCATGATTACGTGGGCGGAAGGCGTTGGTTATGTGCCCGAGCCACCTATGATGTCTGAATCATGTTCGGCATCTGGGGAGTGATCGGCGCCGGAGTAGTGGTTCCATTCTCATCCTGCCATACCATGGATGGCTTGAAGAGCCGCTCCACAAAGGTGTTAGGCGGCATGGGGTCGCGTTTAGCACCCATTCGAGCAAGGATGTCTGCTGCTTGGTTACTGTCTCGGGCCACATGATGGAACTCAAGCCCCTCAAACCGAGCTGATATTTTGAGCACGGCATTGCGGTAAGCTTCCATCTTTGGATCTTTTGCGTCGAATTCTCCATTTATCTTGGATATTGCGATATTTGAATCCCCTCGCACCTCGAGGCGTTATATGCCCATTGAAACAGCCATGCAGAGACCATGTAGTAGGGCCTCATATTCGTCTGTGTTATTGGAGTCCGTATACATGATTTGCAATACGTAACGGACTCTGTCCCCTATAGGGGATGTGAGGATGACACCGGCCCCTAATCCGCCTAACATTTTAGAGCCGTCGAAGTACAACACCCAGTTGGAGTATGTGTTGTATTCGTTAGGGAGCTCGGCTTATGTCCATTCGGCGACGAAATAGGCCAACACCTGAGATTTAATTGCTCGGCATGGCTTGTACGTTATTTCAAATGGTAGGAGCTTGATGGCCCATTTTGCAATGCAACAAGTGGCGTCTCGATTGTTTATAATATCGTTGAGTGGTACCTCGGAGGCCACCGTGATTGAGCACTCTTGAAAGTATTGTCGCAGCTTCCGAGATGCCATGAAAACCGCGTATGCTATCTTTTGATAGTGCGGGTATCGGGATTTGCATGGTGTGAGAACCGCCGATACGTAGTATACGGGTTTTTGGAGTGGTAATTTATGTCCTTCTTCCTCTCGTTCGACGACAAGTACCGCGCTCACCACCTGATGAGTTGCAGATATATACAATAGCATAGGTTCACCGATGTTAGGTGTGGCAAGGATTGGGTTGCTTGCTAGCAGAGTTTTTATTTCTTCCAACCCGGTCGTTGCCTCGTCCGTTCACTCAAAGTGGTCGGTACGTCAGAGCAGGTGATATAGCAGCAACGCCTTTTCTCCCAATCTGGAGATAAAGCGGCTCAAAGCTGCCACGCACCCAGCTAGTTTTTGGACCTGTTTTAGGTCTGTTGGTATTGCCAACTGTGACAAGGCTCGGATTTTGGCTGGGTTTTCTTCGATTCCCCTATTGGAAATGATGAACCCGAGCAACTTTCTGGCCAGAACGCCGAAAACACATATTCCGGATTGAGCCGTATGTCATATGTTTGGAGGTTGTCGAACGTGAGACGTAAGTCGTCCACCAATGATTCGACATGTTTGGTTTTGATGACTGCATCATCTACATATGACTCCACCATCTTGCCAATTTGTTTTTCCAGGCATGTTTGAATCATGCGTTGGTAGGTGGCACCGGCGTTCTTGAGTCCGAAAGGCATAGTGTTAAACCAGAAAGGCCCGTATGGAGTGATAAATGCCGTTGCGGCCTAATCGAATTCCTTCATCTTAATCTAATGGTATCCGTAGTATGCATCGAGGAAACACAGTGAATCATGTCCTATAGTTGCGTCACTGATTTGGTCAATGCAAGGCAGTGGGAAGCGGTCCTTAGGGCAAGATTTATTAAGGTCTTTAAAATCCACAGAAAGGCACCAGGATTTGTCCTTCTTTGGTACCATGAACAGATTTGCTAGCCAATCTGAGTGTTTTATTTCTCGAATAAACCTGGCTTCAAGTAGTTTGTCTAGCTCCTCCCCCATAGCTTGCCGCTTGGGTTCGGAAAATCGATGTAGTGCTTGCTTGACTGGCTTGAACCCCTTTATTATGATGAGGCTGTGTTCGGCCAGTCTACGTGGGATTCCTGGCATATCCGAAGTGTGCAAGGCGAAAATGTCCCAATTCTCGGACAAGAATGCTCTGAGTGCAGCGTCAATCGTCGGATCCAGTTGTGCTCCAATGGCTGCTGTTTTATTAGGATCCGTCAGGTGAACTTGGAATTTGACTCTTTCGTCTGCTGGTTTGAAAGTAGTGGATTTTGATCTTTTGTCGATGATTACGTCATCTCTATCCACTGTGGAGTGCAGAGCAGTGAGATCCTCGGCCGCAAGGGCCTCGGATAGTGTCTTGAGGGCCAGGGATGCGGTTTTGTTTTTGGCGCGGAGTCCTATGTCCGGATCACTGGCGATGGTGATAACTCCGTTCGGCCTGAGCATTTTGAGCTTCATATACCCGTAATGAGGTATATCTTGAAAGCATGTGAATGCATCTCGCCCCAACAGGGTGTGATATCTGCTGTTGAAAGGTGCCACCTGGAAGATTAACTCTTCATACCTGTAGTTCTCGGGCGTGCCGAATACCACATCAACTTTTATTTTTCCCAAACACCGTGCTTCTCGGATAGGGATAATGCCCCGAAAGGTTGTGCTGCTCTGCTCGATGCGGCTTTTGTCTATTTGCATTTTGTTGGGCGTGTCCTCATAGATGAGGTTTAATCCGCTGCCCCCGTCCATGAGCACTTTGGTAAGCCGAAAGCCATCCACAATTGGATTTAGAACTAAGGCGGCTGGTGCCCGGACTAATCGGGCCCGTGGTTCGTCAGTGGTGTTGAAAGTTATCGCCATGTCGTTCCAAGGGTTTATTGTGGCTACTTGGTTAAATCCGGTGAGGTTGTGGAGCGCCCTTTTACCCCAATTATTTGAAGAAAATGTCTCAAAGACCGTAAATACATTGATACTGTTACCCTCAGAGGAGTACCTAGCTGGGGTAGTGTTGGTGAGGATGGCCTGTTCGCTTTTAGCCACCTGCCGAAGTATCCAGCATGCCCAAAGGCTATGTGTTGGTTCTGAATTTGGCAGCGTATGTATCTGGCAAGGCCTATGGAGCCATTCATCAAGGACAGTATTATGTCCCGTTAAGGGCTTAATTTTATTGTCCGTGAAGCAATGATCAGGTGCCTCGTGAGGGTGCATCCTTTTTGCCCGGCCGGTGGGTGGCTTAAAGGCTGGTGCTTCCCACCGAGCTATCTGGGCTTTCCAAGCGCTTTCCATTGCGCAATACTTCAGTACTATGTGTGCCAAATCTGTAGAGTGCATTATGCGGCGTCGGTTGAGGGAATTGAGGATCCCTTCATCCATACAGTTGTGGCAAAAAACGTATACCGCATCGTCACCACAACAATCCTTAATTTTGTTTTTAACAAGCAGGAATCTAGCCCAAAAGTGATGGACTATTTTGTCAGGTTGCTGCCGTATATACATTAAATCATATATATCTGGGGGACCGGAATTGCTAGGAGATTATTGATTGTGGTGGGCGGGCGGGTTTAAATCCGAGCCCTAACCCACTGTGGAATCCAGGCTTTGAAAAATTTCTTAGGTCACTAGTCCAAGATCCGGAGTGTCCTCAGGCTCAATGCTTGACTCTATGTTCGGATGATCTCTTTTGGAGGATGGCTGTCTGGCTCGTAGGGCTCAGATATCCGAACGTAGTTTGTTTTTAGCATAGGAGGACCGATATCCTCGACTTGCTCTTCCACGACGGTCACTAGGTGGGTGATAGGTGGGGACGTGATTTCCCTCTGATCGGGTTTAAGCCCAATCAGGTCATATTGCGACCCCCAGGGCGGCAATGCGATCTAACAGTTCGTTTAAGGACGATATGTTTGCCGGATCCATCTTATCAACGCTTTCGGGGTTGATGTAGAACTGGTTTTTGACGGTCCAGGGGACCGCTTTAAGCACGACAGCCAGGCGGGCGCCCACGGTGAAACTGCCGATCTGGAGGATCTGCCCAGGAACTAGGGCCCTTCTAGAGGTGATATCGTTGCTGATGAAAAGGCGTGCCATCGATCCTTCTATCGACAATACAGAGGAATTCTCAATGAAAGCACCAATGTCGGTGTCAAAACCCGGCCGATCTTGGGTAGGGGGTCCCGAACTTTGCATCTGAGGATCGAAGGTAACAGGAGGCGGGGGACACGATGTTTACCCAGGTTCGGGCCCTCTTGATGGAGGTAATACCCTACTTCCTGCTTGATTGACTTTGATAAGTATTGGGGTTACAAGAGTTGATCTACCTCGAGATTGTAATGGCTAAACCCAAGATGTCTAGCATGTATGATTGTGATTGCCTCTACGGACTAAACCCTCCAGTTTATATAGACACCAGAGGCACCTAGGGTTATATAGAGTTGGTTACAGAGAAAGGAATCTTCACATCCGAACGCAAAGCTTGCCATCAACGCCAAGGATAGTCCCATCCGGACACGGAGGTAGGCCTTCTATCATGTATCTTCACGGACCATCAGTCTGGCCCATGCCACATAGCCCAACCATCCGAGGATCCCTTAATCTAGGACTCCCTCATTTGGGTCTTCCATAATTGTAGCAATTATGCTCACGACTCAAAGATCTTTTGTCATTGTAGGACCTTGTCTTGGAACTTCTTTCATTGCTTCTACTCTTGTGAACTTGTTGAAATTCTTCACCATTAGGCTCAATTCTTCATTGAAGGCTTGTTTCTCACTTGGTGATGTAGGAGCATCACATGAGGCTTTGTAAGCACCACTAGACTTGTTGTGAAGCTCTTCTTTATCCTTGAGTGAGATCTCATGTGCAACAATTCTTCCAATCACTTCCGTTGGCTTGAGATCTTTGTAATTGGGCGTCATTTGGATCAATGTGCACACGGTATCATATTTTCCATCCAAGGCTCTTAGGATCTTCTTGATGATCAATCTATCGGTCATCTCTTCACTTCCTAGGCCGACAATCTCATTTGTGATGAGAGCAAGCCTAGCGTACATTTCAGCGACGCCTTCACCATCCTTCATTTTGAACTAGTCAAGTTGACTTTGAAGCACATCCAATTTGGATTCCTTGGAGTCAGTACCTTCGTGCATATCAATCAAAGTATCCCAAATTTCCTTTGCATTCTCAAGACGGCTGATTTTGTTGAATTCTTCGGGGTACAATCCGTTGAAGAGGATATCACAAGCTTGAGCGTTGTATTGCAGCATCTTCAACTCTTCCGCGCTAGCTTCACGTTTCGGTTCTCTCCCATCAAAGAGTTCACCTTGCAAGCCAATACACACAATAGCCCAAATGACGGGGTTATGTCCAAGAATATGCATTTTCATCTTATGCTTCCAACTAGCAAAATTAGTACCATCAAAGTAAGGACCTCTACGGTGGTAATTTCCCTCGCTGGACGCCATACTCTCCTAGGTTGTGAAACCAAGGCTATGATCACCAAAAGCTATGGAAGTCAAGGAAAATGGAGACCAAAGCTTCGATACCACTTGTAGGATCGAAAGTATGTCTAGAGGGGGGATTAGACTACTTGACCAATTAAAAATCTATCCTTTTACCAATTTTAAGTCTTGGCAGATGTTAACAGCTTAGCACAAGTCAAGCAATCAACCTACACATGCAAGTCTAAGAGTATAGCAGTGGAATGTAAAACATTTACATATGAAGGTAAAGGGAGGAGTTTGGAGGGAGCAAACACAATTTAGACACTGAGATTTTTGGTGTGGTTCCGATAGGTGGTGTTATCGTACATCCATGTTGATGGAGACTGATACGTCTCCAACGTATCTATAATTTTTGATTGTTCCATGCTATTTTATTATCAATCTTGTATGTTTTATAATCATTTTGTAGTCATTTTATTTCATTTTTTGGTACTAACCTATTGACATAGTGCCAAGTGCCAATTGATGTTTTTCCATGTTTTTTACATCGCAGAAAATCAATATCAAACAGAGTCCAAATGCCACGAAACTTTATGGAGATTTTTTATGGACCAGAAGGAAGATGTTGGGCCCTGGTTGCACATGGGGGGAGTCCCGAGGAGGGGACAACACACCAGGGCATGCCAGGTGGCCCAGGCGCGCCCTGGTAGGTTGTGCCCACCTCGGGTGCCCCCCGGACCGCCTCTTTGCTCTATAAATACCCCAAAATCCCAGAACCCTAGGGGAGTCGACAAAATATTCATCCAGCCGCCACAGAGTCCAGAACCACCAGATCCAATCTAGACATCATCACAGAGAGGTTCACCACTTCCATTGGTGCCTCTCCGATGATGCGTGAGTAGTTCTTTGTAGACCTTCAGGTCCGTAGTTAGTAGCTAGACGGCTTCATCTCTCTCTCTCTCTCTCTCTCTCTCTCTCTCTCTCTTGATTCTCAAAACTACAAAAAAAGACACTTCCGTGATGATACGTGTTTGTCACAGTAGGTCATGTTTTCTGTCATGCATGTACATCGATGACAAATTTATGACAAAATCAAGATAGTCATACCTGTGCTGTCATAGAAGTGTTCCATGACATTACCAAAATTATCATCACGGAAGTGTCCACTTCCATGACGATAAATCACACGTCATGGAAGTGCTGTCGTCAAGGGTGACTGACACGTGACATCCATCGTAATGGGTTGCCGTTAAGCTATCGAATCCGGTTTTGGATCCGATAACCCGTTAACAGCCCGGACCAATGAGGATTTTCCACGTGTAAAATTGTCATTGTCCGGAGGAAACACGTGTTGGCTCACCGTTGGGACAGATGTCATCCATTCATTGGATAGGAGGCGCCTATGATAGGTCAACACGTGGCACGGTCCAAAAGTGGCCCATAAAGATTAAATGGGTCGACCCAACTAAAGGCCCACGAGATTTCGCAGACCATAATGGGCCTGCCCAACTAAAGGCCCACAAGATTTTGCCGACCATAATGGGCCGGCCCAGCTAAAGGCCCATGAGATTTCACCAACCATAATGGGCCGGCCCAGCTGAAGGCCCACAAGATTTTGAGGACACTAATGGGCTGGACCGTTAGTAGGCTGCCTTGTTTTGGGACAAATGCCGGCCCATAATTGATCTGGTCCATTAACAGCGTGCCATCTTCCGGGCCCAATAAAGGCCCATATGAGATCTGGCCCATTAAAAGCTTACCAAGTTCTGGGCCAAATTACGGCCCAGATCAGATCTGGCCCTTTAAGTGGCTTTGGGCTAAATTATGGCCCATATCAAATTCGGCCTGTCAACTGGACGCTATGCTTTTGGGCCCACTTGCTAAAGGCCCATTTAGTAATTCGTCCTGATATTAGTTTCGGCTTGTTAAAGGCCCGTTAAACATTTTGGCCCTATATTTATTTCGGCCTGTTAAAAGCCTGTCATATAGTTGGGCCTAACTACGGCCCGGTTTGCATCCGGCCTGCTCACCGCGGATAATATGATTGGGCCAAACAAGGACCTAGACAATTTTGGCCTGTTAATGGCCCGTGATGTGATTGGCACAATCACGGGCAGAGGTCTATTTCGGCTTGCTGACGGCCCATGAGCTGTTCGGCACGTTTCAGGCACAACCTACTTTTCACCCTCCTAAAAGCCCATTGAGTTTTCTTGTGGAAAATAGGGTCGGCGGTTTACTCGGCCTATTAGAGGCCCAAATCTACTAGTGGGCCAGTTTACATTTAGGCCTGTTAATGGACCGATTATGTAGTGATTTGCATGACGCCCGATTATGTACCATAATTTTATGGTTTGGCTGGTTTACTGCAAAGATAGGATATACATATACGGTAAAATAACTGCAACATCATGAATAAGGAAAAACCTAGACTATATAATAAAGAAATTATAGCATATTACATCCACTAGGCATCAAAGTTCGCCACTATGATAATAAATCACAAGCAGACAACAGATTACATACACTGTGCATCAAAGATCGCCACCAATGCAAATAAACACGCCGACAAAATAATATACAAAAGCGACAACACTTCAATAGAGTTCAAGAAAGGTTAGCCCTGCTCGAGAGCTGTAGCGCAAGCAGCTGAGCAAGCTAATGAAACTGCGCTTGTTTGACACTTATATCCTCCTCACTCTAGAAGATAAACAAGTAGACAGATGATAGGTTTTGCACATATAAGTATTAGTGCAGACAATTCATCACATTTCTTACTGACGAATAAAGTGATATAGTCTAAAATAGCATGAACACAATATGGTATTGTTCAGGTTAAGACATGGCAGGAAATGACATTGTGAAGCAGTTGGCAGCTTCACGACACCACTGGATTACAGATCAAGAACTCATAAGTATCAATGGTTAGTGTGCTGTCAATTTATCCCATTCCAGATTGGCAAATAAAGAGATGGTTTAAATAATAGTAGAATGATATGACATTGTTCAGAGTTAAGACATTGCAAAATATGACATTGTGTTGTAGTGGGTAGGTTCACCACACCACTGGATTACGGATCAAGAACAGAAGCATACATGTAGTGCAAAAGAAGATCACTTGCTTTGTATAGTTTAATTTACATGGTATGAAGAAGGAACTTGTTGTACAACTGAAAACTTATATTGAGAAGGACAAACTTTTGTTTATGAACTACATAATAAACTTTAAACATGAAATTTGATGCAAAGAACAAAAATAAACAATTGTTGCAGTCTTGCCTAACCAAATATACACAACAAAGTTTGAAGGCTTGAGAAGGACAAACCTACATTATTGGTGAAGACAGGCTCTATAAAGCCCTTGTCCATGCTAATGGGGGGGGGGACAATTCAAGAAGTTTACCACAAAATCGTCTTCATAAGCATTGCCTTTATTCTACATTTTGTTAAGAGTAAATATAGATGTGATAGTATAAGAAAAAATGGAGAATATTTAAGATAAGATGAAGAGTGATGCTACATGACCAAGTAGCTATAAATGTAAGTACAGCGATACAGGCAAAAGGTACAACTAAGAGCAATGCAGAGCTAAACTTATTCAGGACCATCGGTGTTATCCAACCTTATGGTAAGGGTAAATATAGATCCGATGCGTAGAAAATGGAGGGCAAAGGAAAATAAGCTGCAGAGTGATGGTACATGAACAACTACCTGTCAATATAAGTACAGCGATAAAGGACAACAGGTACTTACAAGAACAATGCAGAGCTAAAAAATCCATTCACATTGGATACATTCTACACTGATGTAACCATTCATATAGATCAGATAGTTTGGAGCGAACAATTGATAAGCAAGCTATCATGCATACTCCTGTCACATAATGAACCAGGTATGAATGCAAGTACAGTGATACAGGACAACAGGTACTAACAAGAGCAAAGCAGTGGGCAACATATTTGCGATATCCTATCGTTCTTTTCAAAAAGGAATTCTTCTTCAAGCTGATTTCCTGCAAAAAAGATCCGTAAGGCACATGCAAAAAAGTAGAAGTTCAAATTGTCATGTGATATCATAGACAGTACCTCATCCTGGGAACGAGACCAGTGCATAACAAGGTCTTTCCATTCAATGTCTTCTAAATTTAGCATAGGAGACTTCACCAGTAATTCGTTTATAGACTTGCCATCAAAGTGTGATTTCCTCAGGTAACACTGATACTGCTGCAATGCTTCCTTGAAAAGCACAAGCATGCTTTGATCGTAATGACTATCCAGATTGACCCTCGCCTACTTACAACAATGACCAAAGTGGGGTTCCAATCTACAGGAATTGGTCGTCTCTGCAGTTGGGATAGGTCTTCGGCCGGTGGACTTGCTGTACTTTTTGCTGGAGTGGGATTTTTCTGTGGTACGGCTGGTGCTATGCAACTAAAATCGGCATAACTTTAGCTGGAGTGCAGGTCCTATGTGGTGGGGCTAGTGGTGTGGCCAGTGAAGTATGGGTACAGTCTGCTGGAGTCAGTCCTACGTTTTGTGTCACTGGTTGTACAGCCAATATAAGTGGGTGTTGTCTGATTTCTCTGGCACCAGCATGTTTTTCAAGGACTTTGCTGGTGCTCCTTCAGGTTCGGCAATCACCCTCTTCCTTTTTGATGTCTGATGCACATGAACATCATTTGAGTGGAAAAACATGGTATGATGATAGATGGAATATGTATTGATAATGGATGGGCATGGCATCTAGACATATATGATGAGTAAACTAAGCACATGGCGGTGCAACAAAGTAGAAGAAATGCACGACTACATATGCAAGATACGCGCAATCAATAAAACCTTACCAAATTAGAACATGCACCTTGACGGATGAACAAGACAAGCCATCTGCCTTTGACTCCCCGAGGTTAGAATAGTCATTAGGATCATATTCTGAACAAGAATCTACAGGTGGGGAGCGCATGAGTCTCATTGCATCCAGAATGGCACTCAATGCCTTGGTGCCAATTTTGTAAGTCGTTGAAGTGTTCCATAATATTCTTCTGATGCGCGGATTCTGATATTCACTATAATTACGTATAATATCTGAGAACCATGAAAACATAAATAGTAGTGAGATTATCTTTGTAATGCAGAGGATATTCTAATATAGGGGCGCCCCTATAAACCCTTGTGTGCTATCACTGGATTCTGATGAGAGAGCTCATGTGTGCTGTAATATGGTGCGCGCATTAATATAATCTGGCACAAGTAGACACAAAAATACGTTCCAGAAGTAAGGATAGTTGGCAGATGATAGGTTCATAATATACTGTATAGAGAGTTTATTGCCAAACCATGATAACAAGAGCACACAGCAACTAGGCAGATGGTAGTGTACATAAATGGGGTACACCATAACCACGATATATCAATCGGGAAAGTGGAACTGACTGGAAAATATGGTGTTGTATGGACGCTGCTAATTGAAAGCCTATCGATTACAGGCCAGCTCTATCAACTGTTGACTGCAGATGTCCCTTCTCCCCTTCGGGACAAGGAACATACTGTACGTACTAAATATAGAATAACAAAAGAGGAACATGTTAAAGAACAGAAGAGGAAGCATATTCTTGAGGTTCCGCTGCATTACATACAATGTTGGTTGCCCACTCATGATGAATCACAGCGCCCAAAGAAATGCAATTCCAAGATGTCTCTCTACATGTGGCCACATGCATTTGGAAAATAAAGTGGGAGCATTACCTGACCAATTAAATGTGTGTCTGTTAACTAATATCAGTATCATATCACAATTCGTATTTGAAGAAGTAAGCTTTGGACTTATGATTGGTGTGTTGTTTAGCTTCAAGAGTGGACTGCATAGCAGCTACACAGATCATAGTGTAGATATAATAGGAAAACCGTAAGTATCAGGAGTAAAATCAGCAAATTGGAACTTGCTGGAATATATGTTGTAGAATTGCCGATACGGCTAGAAAGGCTTCGGGTACCAGCTCTCTTCAACTGAAGGTGCGATACTATTAATATCAGTGTAACTCTCAAAGGCGACACATCTCCCCGCATTTCCTTGCTAATCTTATAGGATTCAAGTGGGCAGGCCACTACAAATCCTATTCATATGTTTACAAAATCCTACGAATCAAAGAGGCCCGAAGAGTTGAAAGTGTCCATCACAACCAACCGTATAGACCTCTACACTGCAAATGTCCCTGCTCATCTTCACTACAAGGAATATACTTTACTACTATCTGTTGGGGAACGTAGCAATAATTCAAAAATTTCCTACGTGTCACCAAGATCAATCTAGGAGAAACTAGCAAAGAGAGAGAGGGAGTGTATCTTCATACCCTTGAAGATCGCTAAGCGGAAGCGTTCAAGAGAACGGGGTTGATGTAGTCATACTCGTCGTGATCCAAATCACCGATGATCCTAGCGCCGAACGGACGGCACCTCCGCGTTCCACACACGTACGGAACGGAGAGACGTCTCCTCCTTCTTGATCCAGCAAGGGGAGAGGAGAGGTTGATGGAGATCCAGCAGCATGACGGCGTGGTGGTGGAAGCAGCGGGATCTCGGCAGGGCTTCGCCAAGCACCAACGAGAGGGAGAGGTGTCACGGAGGGAGAGGGAGACGCCGGGGACTTGGGTGCGGCTGCCCTCCCTCCCCCCCACTATATATAGGACCCCTAGGGGGGGCGCCGGCCCTACGAGATCCAATCTCTAAGGGGGGCGGTAGCCAAGGGGGGGGGGGCTTGCCCCCCAAGTCAGGTGGGGCGCCCCCCACTCCTAGGGTTTCCAACCCTAGGCGCAGGGCGGAGGCCCATGGGGGGCGCACCAGCCCACCAGGGGCTGGTTCCCCTCCCACTTCAGCCCATGGGCCCCTCCGGGATAGGTGGCCCCACACGGTGGACCCCCGGGACCCTTCCAGTGGTCCCGATATAATACCGATTACCCCCGAAACCTTCCCGATGGACGAAACTGGACTTCCTATATATAAATCTTCACCTCCGGACCATTCCGGAACTCCTCGTAACGTTCGGGATCTCATCCGGGACTCCGAACAACTTTCGGGTTACCACATACTAATATCTCTACAACCCTAGCGTCACCGAACCTTAGGTGTGTAGACCCTACGGGTTCGGGAGACACGCAGACATGACCGCGACGACTCTCCGGTCAATAACCAACAACGGGATCTGGATACCCATGTTGTCTCCCACATGTTCCACGATGATCTGATCGGATGAACCACAATGTCGAGGATTTAATCAATCCCGTATACAACTCCCTTTGTCTATCGGTACGATACTTGCCCAAGATTCGATCATCGGTATCCCGATACCTCGTTCAATCTCGTTACCGGCAAGTCTCTTTACTCGTTCCGTAACACATCATCCCGTGATCAAGTCCTTGGTCACATTGTGCACATTATGATGATGTCCTACCGAGTGGGCCCAGAGATACCTCTCCGTTACACGGAGTGACAAATCCCAGTCTCGATTCGTGCCAACCCAACAGACACATTCGGAGATATCCGCAGTGCACCTTTATAGCCACCCAGTTACATTGTGACGTTTGGTACACCCAAAGCATTCCTATGGTATCCGGGAGTTGCACAATCTCATGGTCTAAGGAAATGATACTTGACATTAGAAAAGCTTTAACATACGAACTACACGATCTTGTGCTAGGCTTAGGATTGGGTCTTGTCCATCACATCATTCTCCTAATGATGTGATCCCGTCATCAACGACATCCAATGTCCATGGTCAGGAAACCGTAACCATCTATTGATCAACGAGCTAGTCGACTAGAGGCTTACTAGGGACATGGTGTTGTCTATGTATCCACACATGTATCTGAGTTTCCTATCAATACAATTCTCGCATGGATAATAAACGATTATTATGAACAAGGAAATATAATAATAACTAATTTATTATTGCCTCTAGGTTATATTTCCAACAGTCTCCCACTTGCACTAGAGTCAATAATCCAGTTCACATCGTTATGTGATTAACACTCAAGGTCACATTCCCATGTGACTAACACCCAAAGATTTTACTAGAGTCAATAATCTAGTTCACATTACCATGTGATTAACACTCAATGAGTTCTGGGTTTGATCATATTATGCTTGTGAGAGATGTTATAGTCAACGGGTCTGAACCTTTCAGATCCGTGTGTGCTTTACAAATCTCTATGTCATCTTGTAGATGCAGCTACCACGCTCTTTTTGGAGCTATTCCAAATAACTGTTCTACTATACGAATCCGGTTTACTACTGAGAATCATCCAGATTAGTGTCGAAGATTGCATCAGCGTAACCCTTTACAACGAACTCTTTTACCACCTCCATAATCGAGAAAATTCCTTTGTCCACTAGTTACTAAGGATAACCTTGACCATTGTCCTGTGATCCATTCCTAGATCACACTTGTACCCCTTGACTGACTCAAGGCTTAGCACGCTTCAGGTGCGGTACACAACATTGCATACTTTAGAGCCTACGTTTAAAGCATAGGGGACGACCTTCGTCCTTTCTCTCTATTCTGCCATGGTCAGGTCTTGAGTTTTACTCAATACTCATACCTTATAACACAGCCAAGAACTCCTTCTTTGCCGATCTATTTTGAACTCCTTCAAAATTTTGTCATGGTATGTGTTTGTTTGAAAGCACTATTAAGCGATTTTAATCTATCCTTATAGATCTTGATGCTCAATGTTCAAGTAGCTTAATCCAGGTTTTCCATTAAAACCACTTTTCAAATAAGCCTGTATGCTTTCCAAAAATTCTACATCATTTCTGATCAACAATATGTTAACAACATATACTCATCAAAAATTCTATAGTGCTCGCACTCACTTCTTTGGAAATACAAGTTTCTCATAAACTTTGTATAAACCCAAAATCTTTGATCATCTCATCAAAGCGTACATTCCAATTCTGAGATGCTTACTCCAGTCCTTAGAAGGATTGCTGGAGCTTTGCATACTTGTTAGCATCTTTCAAGATTGACAAAACCTACTGGTTGTATCACATACAACCTTTCCTCAAGAAAAACGTCGAGGAAACAATGTTTTGACATCCTATCTGCAAGATTTCATAAATAATGCAGTAACTGCTAACATAATTCCAACAGACTCTTAGCATCGCTACGAGTGGGAAAGTCTCATCTTAGTCAACTCCTAGAACTTGTCGGGAAACATCTTAACGACAAGTCGAGCTTTCTTAATGGTGACACTTACCATCATTGTCCGTCTTCCTTTTAAAATACATCTGTACCCAAGAGCCTTACGACCATCAAGTAGTTCTTTGCAAAGTCTATACTTTGTTTTATACATGGATCCTCTCTCGGATTTATGGCCTCGAGCCATTCGTCGGAATTCGGGCCCACCATCGCTTCTCCATAGCTCGTAGGTTCATTGTTGTCTAGCAACATGACTTCCAAGATAGGATTACGTACCACTCTTATGTAGTACACATCCTTGTCGACCTATGAGGTTTGGTAGTGACTTGATCTGAAGTTTCATGATCACTATCATAAGCTTCCACTTCAATTGGTGTAGGTGCCACAGGAACAACTTTCTGTGCCATGCTACACACTAGTTGAAGTGACGATTCAATAACCTCATCAAGTCTCCACCATCCTCCCACTCAATTCTTTCGAGAGAAACTTTTCCTCGAGAAAGGACCCGTTTCTAGAAACAATCAATTTTGCTTCTGGATCTGAAATAGGAGGTATACCCAACTGTTTTGGGTATTCTATGAAGATGCATTTATCTGCTTTGGATTTGAGCTTATCAGCCTGAAACCTTTTCACATAAGCATCGCAGCCCCAAACTTTCAAGAAACGACAGCTTAGGTTTCTCTAAACCATAGTTCGCACGGTGTCGTCTCAATGGAATTGTGTGGTGCCCTATTTAAAGTGAGTGCGGTTGTCCCTAATGCCTAACCCATAAAGGATAGTGGAAATTCAATAAGAGACATCATGGTATGCACCATATCCAATAGGGTGCAGTTGTGATGTTCGGACACACCATCACACTATGGTGGTCCAGGCGGTATTAGTTGTGAAACAAATTCCACAATGTCTTAATTGTGTGCCAAACTCGTAACTCAGATATTCATCTCTATGATCATATCATAAACATTTTATCATCTTGTCATGACGATCTTCAACTTCACTCTGAAATTACTTAAACCTTTCAATAATTCAGACTTGTGTTTCATCAAGTAAATATACTCAGTATCTACTCAAATCATCTGTGAAGTAAGAACATAACAATATCCACTGCGTGCCTCCGCACTCATTGGACTGCACACATCAAAATGTATTACTTCCAACAAGTTGCTTTCTTGTTCCATCTTACTGAAAACGAGGCCTTTTAGTCATCTTGCCCATGTGGTATGATTTGCATGTGTCAAGTGATTCAAAATCAAGTGAGTCCAAATGATCCATCTGTATGGAGTTTCTTCATGCATATCTACCAATAGACATGGTTCGCATGTCTCAATCTTTAAAAACGAGTGAGTCCAAAGATCCATCAACATGGAGCTTCTTCATGCGTTTTATACCAACATGACTCAAATGGCAGTGCCACAAGTATGTGGTACTATCATTACTATCTTATATCTTTTGGCACGAACATGTGTATCACTACGATCGAGATTCAATAAACCATTCATTTTAGGTGCAAGACCATTGAAGGTATTATTCAAATAAACAGAGTAACCATTATTCTCTTTAAATGAATAACCGTATTGCGATAAACATAATCCAATCATGTCTATGCTCAACGCAAACACCAAATAACAATTATTTAGGTTTAACACCAATCTCGATGGTAGAGGGAGCATGCGATGCTTGATCACATCAATCTTGGAAACACTTCCAACACAAATCGTCATCTCACCTTCAGCTAGTCTTCGTTTATTCCGTAGCCTTTTATTTTGAGTTACTAACACTTAGCAACTGAACCTCTATTTTAATACCATGGTGCTACTAGGAGTACTAGTAAAGTACACATTAATATAATGTATTTCCAAAATACTTCTGTCGACCTTGCCAGCCTTCTCATCTACCAAGTATCTAGGGTAGTTCTGCTTCAGTGACTGTTCCCTCATTACAGAAGCACTTAGTCTCGGGTTTGGTTCAACCTTGGATTTCTTCACTAGAGCAGCAACTGACTTGCCGTCTCATGAAGTATCCATTCTGTCCCTTGCCCTTCTTGAAACTAGTGGTTTAACCATCAACAATTGATGCTCCTACTTGATTTCTACTTTCGCGGTGTCAAACATCGCGAGTTGCTCAAGGATCATCATGTCTATCCCTGATATGTTATAGTTCATCACGAAGCTCCAATAGCTTGGTGGCAGTGACTATGGAGAATCATCACTATTTCATCTGGAAGATTAACTCCCACTCGATTCAAGCGATTGTAGTACTTGGACAATCTGAGCACATGCTCAGCGATTGAGCTTTTCTCCCTTAGTTTGCAGGCTTAAGAAACTTGTCAGAGGTCTCATACCTCTTGACGTGGGCACTAGTCTGAAATCCCAATTTCAGTCTCTGAAACATCTCATATGTTCTGCGACGTTTCAAAAACGTCTTTGGTGCCACAATTCTAAACCGTTAGTATTACGCACTGAACTATCACGTAGTCATCAAACGTGTATGTCAGATGTTTACCAACATCTACAGACGACGCCCGAGGTTCAACGCACTGCGCGGTGCATTAAGGACATAGCCCTTCTGTGCGGCAACGAGGACAATCCTTAGTTCAGGGACCCAGTCCGCATAATTGCTACTGTCAACTCTCAACTAAATTTTCTCTAGGAACATATCTAAAACAGTAGAATCAAAGCGTGAGCTACGACATAATTTGCAAAGACCTTTTGACTATGTTAATGATAATTAAGTTCATCTAATCAAATTATTCAATGAACTCCCACTTAGATAGACATCCCTCTAGTCATCTAAGTGATACATGATCCGAGTCAACTAGGCCGTGTCCGATCATCATGTGAGACGGACTAGTCATCATCGGTGAACATCTTCATGTTGATCGTATCCACTATACGACTCATGTTCGACCTTTTGGTCTTCCGTGTTCCGAGGCCATGTCTGTACATGGTAGGCTCGTCAAGTCAACCTAAGTCTTTCGCATGTGTAAATCTGGCTTACACCCGTTGTATGCGAACGTTAGAATCTATCACACCCGATCATCACATGTTGCTTCAAAACAACGAACCTTCGCAACGGTGCACAGTTAGGGGGAACACTTTCTTGAAATTATCATGAGGGATCATCTTATTTACTACCGTCATTCTAAGTAAACAAGATGCAAAAACATGATAAACATCACATGAAATTTCAGCGAGGGATCATCTTATTTATGCTACCGTCATTCTAAGCAAAAATAAGATGTAAACATGACAAACATCACATGCAAATCATAAAGTGACATGATATGGCCAATATCATCTTGCGCCTTTTGATCTCCATCTTCGAGGCGCGGCATGATCACCTTCGTCACCGGCATGACACCATGATCTCCATCATCATGATCTCCATCATCGTGTCTTCATGAAGTTGCCTCGCCAACTATTTCTTCTACTACTATGGCTAACGGTTAGCAATAAAGTAAACTAATTACATGGCATTTTCATTGACATGCAGGTCATAAATAAATTAAGACAACTCCTATGGCTCCTACCGGTTGTCATACTCATCGACATGCAAGTCGTGATTCCTATTACAAGAACATGATCAATCTCATACATCACATATGTCATTCATCACATCCTTTTGGCCATATCACATCACATAGCATACCCTGCAAAAACAAGTTAGATGTCCTCTAATTGTTGTTGCATGTTTTATATGGCTGCTATGGGTTTCTATCAAGAACGTTTCTTACCTACGCAAAACCACAACGGTGATATGCCAATTGCTATTTACCCTTCATAAGGACCCTTTTCATCGAATCCGATCCGACTAAAGTGGGAGAGACAGACACCCGCCAGCCACCTTATGCATCAAGTGCATGTCAGTCGGTGGAACCAGTCTCACGTAAGTGTACGTGTAAGGTCGGTCCGGGCCGCTTCATCCCACAATGCCGCCGGATCAAGATAAGACTAGTAACGGTAAGCAAATTGAACAAATCATCACCCACAACTGCTTTGTGTTCTACTCGTGCATAGAATCTACACATAGACCTGGCTCATGATGCCACTGTTGGGGAACGTAGCAATAATTCAAAAATTTCCTACATGTCACCAAGATCAATCTAGGAGATACTAGCAACAAGAGAGAGAGAGAGAGAGGGAGTGTATCTTCATACCCTTGAAGATCGCTAAGCGGAAGCGTTCAAGAGAACGGGGTTGATGGAGTCGTACTCGCCGTGATCCAAGTCACCGATGATCCAAGCGCCGAACGGACGGCACCTTCGCGTTCAACACACGTACGGAACGGAGAGACGTCTCCTCCTTCTTGATCCAGCAAGGGGAGAGGAGAGGTTGATGGAGATCCAGCAGCACGACGGCGTGGTGGTAGAAGCAGCGGGATCTCGGTAGGGCTTCGCCAAGCACCAATGAGAGGGAGAGGTGTCACGGAGAGAGAGGGAGGCGCCAGGGACTTGGGTGCGGCTGCCCTCCCTCCCCCCACTATATATAGGACCCCTAGGGGGGGCTCCGGCCCTAGGAGATCCAATCTCCAAGGGGGGGTGGCGGCCAAGGGGGGGGGGACTTGTTGGGTTTCGTAGTAATTTCAAAAAATTTCCTACACTCACGCAAGATCATGGTGATGCATAGCAACGAGAGGGGAGAGTATGATCTACGTACCCTTGTAGATCGACAACGGAAGCGTTTGGTTGATGTAGTCGTACGTCTCCACGGCCCGACCGATCAAGCACCGAAACTACGGCACCTCCGAGTTCTAGCACACGTTCAGCTCGATGATGATCCCCGGACTCCGATCCAGCAAAGTGTCGGATAAGAGTTCCGTCAGCACGACGGCGTGGTGACGATCTTGATGTACTACCGTCGCAGGGCTTCGCCTAAGCACCGCTACAATATTATCGAGGACTATGCTGGAAGGGGGCACCGCACCCGGCTAAGAATATGATCACGTGGATCAACTTGTGTTCATGGGGTGCCCCTTGCCTCAGTATATAAAGGATGGAGGAGGAGGAGGCCGGCCAAGGCAATTGGTGCGGCCAGGATGTGGAGTCCTACTAGGACTCCAAGTCCTAGTAGGAGTCCACCAAGAGGGGAGGAAGGGAGAAGGAAGTAGAGGAGAAGGAAAGGTGGCCGGCCCCCGTTTCCCTAGTCCAATTAGGACCAGAGGGGAGGGGGGCGCAGCAGCCCTTTGGCCCTTTCTTCTCTTCCCACTAAAGCCCATCAAGGCCCATTGCTTCTCCCGTAACTACCCGGTACTCCGAAAAATACCCGAATCACTCGGAACCTTTCCGATGTCCGAATATAGTCGTCCAATATATCGATCTTTACGTCTCGACCATTTCGGGACTCCTCGTCATGTCGCCGATCTCATCCGGGACTCCGAACTCCTTCGTTACATCAAAACTCATAAACTCATAATATAACTGTCATTGAAACCTTAAGCGTGCGGACCCTACGGGTTCGAGAACAATGTAGACATGACCGAGACACGTCTCCAGTCAATAACCAATAGCGGAACCTAGATGCTCATATTGGATCCCACATATTCTACGAAGATCTTTATCGGTCAGACCGCATAACAACATACGTTGTTCCCTTTGTAATCGGTATGTTACTTGCCCGAGATTCGATCGTCGGTATCTCAATACCTAGTTCAATCTCGTTACCGGCAAGTCTCTTTACTCGTTCCGTAATACATCATCTCACAACTAACTCATTAGTTGCAATGCTTGCAAGGCTTTATGTGATGTGCATTACCGAGAGGGCCCAGAGATACCTCTCCGACAATCGGAGTGACAAATCCTAATCTCGAAATACGCCAACCCAACATGTACCTTTGGAGACACCTGTAGAGCTCCTTTATAATCACCCAGTTACGTTGTGACGTTTGGTAGCACACAAAGTGTTCCTCCGGCAAACGGGAGTTGCGTAATCTCATAGTCATAGGAACATGTATAAGTCATGAAGAAAGCAATAGAAACATACTAAACGATCGGGTGCTAAGCTAATGGAATGGGTCATGTCAATCAGATCATTCAACTAATGATGTGATCCCGTTAATCAAATGACAACTCTTTGTCCATGGTTAGGAAACATAACCATCTTTGATTAACAAGCTAGTCAAGTAGAGGCATACTAGTGACACTCTGTTTTGTCTATGTATTCACACATGTATTATGTTTCCGGTTAATACAATTCTAGCATGAATAATAAACATTTATCATGAAATAAGGAAATAAATAATAACTTTATTATTGCCTCTAGGGCATATTTCCTTCAGTCTCCCACTTGCACTAGAGTCAATAATCTAGTTCACATCGCCATGTGATTTAATAGCAATAGTTCACATCACCATGTGTTTAACACCCATAGTCCACATCGATATGTGACCAACACCCAAAGGGTTTACTAGAGTCAGTAATCTAGTTCACATCGCTATGTGATTAACACCCAAAGAGTACTAAGGTGTGATCATGTTTTGCTTGTGAGATAATTTTAGTCACCGGGTCTTTTATATTCAGATTCGTAAGTATTTTGCAAATATTTATGTCAACAATGCTCTGTACGGAGCTACTCTAGCTAATTGCTCCCACTTTCAATATGTATCTAGATTGAGACTTAGATTCATCTAGATTAGTGTCAAAACTTGCATCGACGTAACCCTTTACGACAAACCTTTTTTCACTTCCATAATCGAGAAACATATCCTTATTCCACTAAGGATAATTTTGACCGCTGTCCAGTGATCTACTCCTAGATCACTATTGTACTACCTTGCCAAAATCAGTGTAGGGTATACAATAGATCTGGTACATAGCATGGCATACTTTATAGAACCTATGGCTGAGGCATAGGGAATGACTTTCATTCTCTTTCTATCTTCTGTCGTGGTCGGGTTTTGAGTCTTACTCAATTTCACACCTTGTAACACAGACAAGAACTCTTTCTTTGACTGTTCTATTTTGAACTACTTCAAAATCTTGTCAAGGTATGTACTCATTGAAAAAAAACTTATCAAGCGTCTTGATCTATCTCTATAGATCTTGATGTTCAATATGTCAGCAGCTTCACCGAGGTCTTTCTTTGGAAAATTCCTTTCAAACACTCCTTAATGCTTTGCAGAATAATTCTACATTATTTCCGATCAACAATATGTCATTCACATATACTTATCAGAAATGTTGTAGTGCTCCCACTCACTTTCTTATAAATACAGACTTCATCGCAAGTCTATATAAAACTATATGCTTTGATCAACTTATCAAAGCGTATATTCCAACTCCGAGATGCTTGCACCAGTCCATAGATGGATCGCTAGAGCTTGCATATTTTGTTAGCACCTTTAGGATTGACAAAATCTTCTGGTTGTATCATATACAACTCTTCTTTAATAAATCGGTTAAGGAATGCAGTTTTGTTTATCCATTTGCCAGATTTCATAAAATGCGGCAATTGCTAACATGATTCGGATAGACTTAAGCATAGATACGAGTGAGAAACTCTCATCGTAGTCAACACCTTGAACTTGTCGAAAACCTTTTGCGACAATTCTAGCTTTGTAGATAGTAACACTACTATCAGCGTCCGTCTTCCTCTTGAAGATCCATTTGTTCTCAATTGCTTTCCGATCATCGGGCAAGTCAACCAAAGTCCATACTTTGTTCTCATACATGGATCCTATCTCAGATTTCATGGCCTCAAGCCATTTTGCGGAATCTGGGCTCACCATCGCTTCTTCATAGTTCGTAGGTTCGTCATGGTCAAGTAGCATGACCTCTAGAACAGGATTACCGTAGCACTCTGGTGCGGATCTCACTCTGGTTTACCTACGAGATTCGGTAGTAACTTGATCTGAAGTTACATGATCATCATCATTAGCTTCCTCACTAATTGGTGTAGTAGTCACAGGAACAGATTTCTATGATGAACTATTTTCCAATAAGGGAGAAGGTACAATTACCTTATTAAGTTCTACTTTCCTCCCACTCACTTCTTTCGAGAGAACCTCCTTCTCTAGAAAGGATCCATTCTTAGCAACGAATGTCTTGCCTTTGGATCTGTGATAGAAGGTGTACCCAACAGTAACCTTTTGGGTATCCTATGAAGACACACTTTTCCGATTTGGGTTTGCGCTTATCAGGATGAAACTTTTTCACATAAGCATTGCAACCCCAAACTTTAAGAAATGACAACTTTGGTTTCTTGCCAAACCACAGTTCATACGGTGTCATCTCAATAGATTTAGATGGTGCCCTTTTAACGTGAATGCAGCTGTCTCTAATGCATAACCCCAAAACAATAGTGGTAGATTGGTAAGAGACATCATAGATTGCACTTATATCCAATAAAGTACGGTTATGACGTTCGAACACAACATTATGTTGTGGTGTTCCATGTGGCATGAGTTTGTGAAACTATTCCACATTGTTTTAATTGAAGACCAAACTCGTAACTCAAATATTTGTCTCCGCGATCAGATCGTAGAAACTTTATTTTCTTGTCACGATGATTTTCCACTTCACTCTGAAATTCTTTGAACTTTTCAAATGTTTCAGACTTATGTTTCATCATGTAGATATACCCATATCTGCTCAAATCATCTGTGAAGTTCAGAAAATAACGATACTTGCCGTGGGCCTTAACACTCATCGGACCGCATACATCAGTATGTATTATTTCCAATAAGTCAGTTGCTCACTCCGGAGAACGGAGTCTTAGTCATCTTGCCCATGAGGCATGGTTCACAAGCATCAAGTGATTCATAATCAAGTGATTCCAAAATCCCATTAGCATGGAGTTTCTTCATACGCTTTACACCAATATGACCTAAACAGCAGTGCTACAAATAAGTTGCACTATCATTATTAACTTTGCATCTTTTGGTTTCAATATGTGTATCACTACGATCGAGATCCAACGAACTATTTTCATTGGGTATGTAACCATATAAGGTTTTATTCATGTAAACAGAACAACAATTTATTCTCTTACTAAAATGAATAACCGTATTACAATAAACATGATCAAATCATATTCATGCTTAACGCAAACACCAAATAACACTTATTCAGGTTCAACACTAATCCCGAAAGTATAGGGAGTGTGCGATGATGATCATATCAATCTTGGAACCACTTCCAACACACATCGTCACTTCACCCTTAACTAGTCTCTGTTTATTCTGCAACTCACGTTTCGAGTTACTAATCTTAGCAACTGAACTAGTATCAAATACTGAGGGGTTGCTATAAACACTAGTAAAGTACACATCAATAACATGTATATCAAATATACTTATGTTCACTTTGCCATCCTTCTTATCTGCCAATCAGTTGGGGTAGTTCCGCTTCCAGTGACCAGTCCCTTTGCAGTAGAAACACTTAGTCTCAGGCTTAGGACCAGACTTGGGCTTCTTCACTTGAGCAGCAACTTGCTTGTTGTTCTTCTTGAAGTTCCCCTTCTTCCCTCTGCCCTTTTCTTGAAACTAGTGGTCTTGTCAACCATCAACACTTGATGTTTTTTCTCGATTTCTACCTTCGTCAATTTCCGCATTACGAAGAGCTTGGGAATCATTTCTGTTATCCCTTGCATATCATAGTTCATCACGAAGTTCTACTAACTTGGTGATGGTGACTAGAGAATTCTGTCAATCACTATCTTATCTGGAAGATTAACTCCCACTTGATTCAAGCGATTGTAGTACTCAGACAATCTGAGCACATGCTCACTAGTTGAGCGATTCTCCTCCATCTTTTAGCTATAGAACTTGTTGGAGACTTCATATCTCTCAACTCGGGTATTTGCTTGAAATATTAACTTCAACTCCTGGAACATCTCATATGCTCCATGATGTTCAAAACGTCTTTGAAGTCCCGATTCGAAGCCATTAAGCATGGTGCACTAAACTATCAAGTAGTCATCATATTGAGCTAGCCAAACGTTCATAACGTCTACATCTGCTCCTGCAATAGGCCCGTCACCTAGCGGTGCATCAAGGACATAATTCTTCTGTGCAGCAATGAGGATAAACCTCAGATCATGGATCCAATCCGCATCATTGCTACTAACATCTTTCAACACAATTTTCTCTCGGAACATATCAAAATAAACACAGGGAAGCAACAACGCGAGCTATTGATCTATAACATAATTTGCAAAATACTACCAGGACTAAGTTCATGATAAATTTAAGTTCAATTTAATCATATTACTTAAGAACTCCCACTTAGATAGACATCCCTCTAATCCTCTAAGTGATCACGTGATCCAAATCAACTAAATCATGTCCGATCATCACGTGAGATGGAGTAGTTTCATTGGTGAACATCACTATGTTGATCATATCTACTATGTGATTCACGCTCGACCTTTCGGTCTCCGTGTTCCGAGGCCATATCTGTATATGCTTGGCTCGTCAAGTATAACCTGAGTATTCCGCGTGTGCAACTGTTTTGCACCCGTTGTATTTGAACGTAGAGCCTATCACACCCGATCATCACGTGGTGTCTCAGCACGAAGAACTTTCGCAACGGTGCATACTCAGGGAGAACACTTCTTGATAATTAGTGAGAGATCATCTTATAATGCTACCGTCAATCAAAGCAAGATAAGATGCATAAAAGATAAACATCACATGCAATCAATATAAGTGATATGATATGGCCATCATCATCTTGTGCTTGTGATCTCCATCCTCGAAGCACCGTCGTGATCACCATCGTCACCGGCGCGACACCTTGATCTCCATCGTAGCATCGTTGTCGTCTCGCCAATCTCATGCTTCCACGAGTATCGCTACCGCTTAGTGATAAAGTAAAGCATTACAGCGCGATTGCATTGCATACAATAAAGCGACAACCATATGGCTCCTGCCAGTTGCCGATAACTCGGTTACAAAACATGATCATTTCATACAATAAAATTTAGCATCATGTCTTGACCATATCACATCACAACATGCCCTGCAAAAACAAGTTAGACGTCCTCTACTTTGTTGTTGCAAGTTTTACGTGGCTGCTACGGGCTTAAGCAAGAACCAATCTTACCTACGCATCAAAACCACAACGATAGTTTGTCAAGTTGGTGCTGTTTTAACCATCGCAAGGACCGGGCGTAGACACACTCGGTTCAACTAAAGTTGGAGAAACTGTCACCCGCAAGCCACCTACGTGCAAAGCACGTCGGGAGAACCGGTCTCGCGTAAGCGTACGCGTAATGTCGGTCCGGGCCGCTTCGTCCAACAATACCGCCGAACGAAAGTATGACATGCTGGTAAGCAGTATGACTTATATCGCCCACAACTCACTTGTGTTCTACTCGTGCATATAACATCAACATATAAAACCTAGGCTCGGATGCCACTGTTGGGTTTTGTAGTAATTTCAAAAAAATTCCTACGCTCACGCAAGATCATGGTGATGCATAGCAACGAGAGGGGAGAGTATGATCTACGTACCCTTGTAGATCGACAACGGAAGCGTTTGGTTGATGTAGTCGTACGTCTCCACAGCCCGACCGATCAAGCACCGAAACTACGGCACCTCCGAGTTCTAGCACACGTTCAGCTCGATGACGATCCCCGGACTCCGATCCAGCAAAGTGTCGGGGAAGAGTTCCGTCAGCACGACGGCGTGGTGACGATCTTGATGTACTACCGTCGCAGGGCTTCGCCTAAGCACCGCTACAATATTATCGAGGACTATGGTGGAAGGGGCACCGCACACGGCTAAGAATATGATCACGTGGATCAACTTGTGTTCATGGGGTGCCCCTTGCCTCAGTATATAAAGGATGGAGGAGGAGGAGGCCGGCCAAGGCAATTGGTGCGGCCAGGATGTGGAGTCCTACTAGGACTCCAAGTCCTAGTAGGAGTCCACCAAGAGGGGAGGAAGGGAGAAGGAAGTAGAGGAGAAGGAAAGGTGGCCGGCCCCCTTTTCCCTAGTCCAATTCGGACCAGAGGGGAGGGGGGGCGCAGCAGCCCTTTGGCCCTTTCTTCTCTTCCCACTAAAGCCCATCAAGGCCCATTGCTTCTCCCGTAACTACCTGGTACTCCGAAAAATACCAGAATCACTCAGAACCTTTCCGATGTCCGAATATAGTCGTCCAATATATCGATATTTACGTCTCGACCATTTCGAGACTCCTCGTCATGTCCCCGATCTCATCCGGGACTCTGAACTCCTTCGGTACATCAAAACTCATAAACTCATAATATAAATGTCATTGAAACCTTAAGCGTGCGGACCCTACGGGTTCGAGAACAATGTAGACATGATCGAGACTCTTCTCCAGTCAATAACCAATAGCGGAACCTGGATGCTCATATTGGCTCCCACATATTCTACGAAGATCTTTATCGGTCAGACCGCATAACAACATACGTTGTTCCCTTTGTCATCGGTATGTTACTTGCCCGAGATTCGATCGTCGGTATCTCAATACCTAGTTCAATCTCGTTACCGGCAAGTCTCTTTACTCGTTCCGTAATACATCATCTCACAACTAACTCATTAGTTGCAATGCTTGCAAGGCTTTATGTGATGTGCATTACCGAGAGGGCCCAGAGATACCTCTCCGACAATCGGAGTGACAAATCCTAATCTCGAAATACGCCAAACCAACATGTACCATTGGAGTCACCTATGGAGCTCCTTTATAATCACCCAGTTACGTTGTGACGTTTGGTAGCACACAAAGTGTTCCTCCGGCAAACGGGAGTTGCGTAATCTCATAGTCATAGGAACATGTATAAGTCATGAAGAAAGCAATAGCAACATACTAAACGATCGGGTGCTAAGCTAATGGAATGGGTCATGTCAATCAGATCATTCAACTAATGATGTGATCCCGTTAATCAAATGACAACTCTTTGTCCATGGTTAGGAAACATAACCATCTTTGATTAACGAGCTAGTCAAGTAGAGGCATACTAGTGACACTCTATTTTGTCTATGTATTCACACATGTATTATGTTTCCGGTTAATACAATTCTAGCATGAATAATAAACATTTATCATGAAATAAGGAAATAAATAATAACTTTATTATTGCCTCTAGGGCATATTTCCTTCAGGACTTGCCCCCCAAGTCAGGTGGGGCGCCCCCCACTCCTAGGGTTTCCAACCCTAGGCGCAGGGGGAGGCCCATGGGGGGCGCACCAGCCCACCAGGGGCTGGTTACCCTCCCACTTCAGCCCATGGGCCCCTCTGAGATAGGTGGCCCCACCCGGTGGACCCCCGGGACCCTTCCGGTGGTCCCGGTACAATACCGATTACCCCCGAAACCTTCCCGATGGCCGAAACTGGACTTCCTATATATAAATCTTCACCTCCGGACCATTCCGGAACTCCTCGTGACGTCCGGGATCTCATCCGGCACTCCGAACAACTTTTGGGTTACCACATAATAATATCTCTACAACCCTAGCGTCACCGAACCTTAAGTGTGTAGACCCTACGGGTTCGGAAGACACGCAGACATGACCAAGACGACTCTCCGGTCAATAACCAACAGCGGGATCTGGATACCCATGTTGGCTCCCACATGTTCCACGATGATCTGATCGGATGAACCACGATGTTGAGGATTTAATCAATCCCGTATACAATTCCCTTTGTCTATCGGTACGATACTTACCCGATATTCGATCGTCGGTATCCTGATACCTCGTTCAATCTCGTTACCGGCAAGTCTCTTTAATCGTTCCGTAACACATCATCCCGTGATAAACTCCTTGGTCAAATTGTGCACATTATGATGATGTCCTACCGAGTGGGCCCAGAGATACCTCTCCGTTACACAGAGTGACAAATCCCAGTCTCGATTCGTGCCAACCCAACAGACACTTTCGAAGGTACCCGCAGTGCACCTTTATTGCCACCCAGTTACGTTGTGACGTTTGGTACACCGAAAGCATTCCTACGGTATCCGGGAGTTGCACAATCTCATGGTCTAAGGAAATGATACTTGACATTAGAAAAGCTTTAACATACGAACTACACGATCTTGTGCTAGGCTTAGGATTGGGTCTTGTCCATCACATCATTCTCCTAATGATGTGATCCTGTCATCAACGACATCCAATGTCCATGGTCAGGAAACCGTAACCATCTATTGATCAACGAGCTAGTCAACTAGAGGCTTACTAGGGACATGGTGTTGTCTATGTATCCACACATGTATCTGAGTTTCCTATCAATACAATTCTACCATGGATAATAAACAATTATTATGAACAAGGAAATATAATAATAACTAATTTATTATTGCCTCTAGGGCATATTTCCCACACTATCATACTCCCTCCGTTCCAAAATATAAGTCTTTGTAGAGATTTCCACTATGGATCACATCTAGATGTATATAGATACATTTTAGAGTGTAGATTCACTCATTTTACTCCATATGTAGTCCATGGCGGAATCTATACAAAGACATCTATTTAGGAACGGAGGGAGTACTTATTAAGGAAGAACGAAAGAGGAACATGCTAACGAAGAGCAAGCAGATTTTGGATAATAAAATGTTCGTTGCGCAGTGCCCACACATGATGAACCAGAGCGCATTAAGAATGCAAATCCCTGTTGTCTCTCTATATGTGGTGCCCGTTCTTTTCGAAAGTAAAGTAGGAACATTAGCTGACCAATTACACGTTATCTGTTTTAGTAATATCAACATCATATCAGATTCATATTTGAGCAACAAGTTTGGAATTATGAGTGGCACGTTGTTTAGCTTGATGGATTCAGGAGCAGTGCTAAGCAGGTACGATGATGGTATTGAATATAAAGGCATGTCTGCATGCAAGTCGCATGACTTTTTTCATTTGGGTCAGTCGACCATTTCAGGCGGTTGGATGAAGATCCTACATCTCCTAACCCTTCTTCTTCCTCAACTCTGATTCATCCCATACAAAACACCGCATGGGCCGCTGACCGAACCACCGGCCCCGA
>NC_041384.1:419801426-419937393 GCF_002162155.2 Triticum dicoccoides
CGCCCCCACCCACATCGAGTTTTCTTCGTTAAGCGAGGCCCCAACCACCACCCCCCACAACCATCGTCCCCACACGAGCCCCTTCATTCACACCGGCGAACTTTGGCAAGCTCTGAAACATCGACTAACCCGATTTTGAAATTTAGTCTACTGTCATTTAACTAGAGTGAAATCTATTTTCTTGCTGCGATAAATAAGTTGAGCATATACGAAAGAGTACCGCCTCTGGTGTGGCGCCATGTATGCATCTGCTAAGAATTTGACGGTGTTGCGGTAGCAATGGCTGTCAGCAGTGTGGAAGCAGATCTAGCAGAGTAGACGGTGGCGGCGGGGCGCGATGGACGAGACGGTCGTACGAGCGGCGCCGGCAAGGTGGATGATAGCGGGGATGAAGCGAGTGGACGGGATGCAAGGATCCCGGTCCGAAGCCGCAGATGAGAGTGGTATATCTCTTGTAATGGACGATGGCATCGGGGTATCAACTCCGACATGGTGGAGGAGGACGGCGGTGGATGGGGTGGCGGATGGAGGAGGCTGGGGTGGAGAGGCTGTTTTGGCGCCCACGGAGTACGAATGGGGAAATGGAGGGAGAGAGGAAAGGGAACCATGTCTTCAGGGCGCGCTTGTCCCAAATGCGAGGAAAATTACAAACTTAGCCCCCATTTAAAATTTCCTACATCACATCAATATTAGTCGGTTGGGGATAGGATGGTAATCTCGCATACACCGAATATTTCCCGACGAGTGTTTCTTTTTGGAGCCCACCGTGTATGAATCGGGGAGGGAGTCAATTTTGGCTGAGGAGACACTGTGTTTTCGCGCCCACCGTGTAAGAATCTGGGTGAGAGGCAGTTATGTCACGTTTGCGTGAAATTACAAACCTACCCCTATCGAAACCTATAGAAATCAAGCCGATGGCCTTTGCGTGTCAGGGATAGGCAGTCATTTCCATCTCGTAGATTTTGGTTTCGGGCGGTTACTGTGACTTTCCCCTCTTCGTTCATATTTTTGTAGAGCAAGAGTGCACGTTTACCGTGCCAACTCAATTCGAATCCAGTTTGTATTCTATTTTTGTTCGGCGAGGATCCATTTGCGATTCGAATAAAATTCTATATACATCATTTTTTTATATACTTTCAAAAGCACAACAAAGAATTTTACTCCTTTATATGTATATAATATGATTTGCAAATACAATGATCTCAAAATCATAAGGTTGAATTCAAAAAAAATTAAACCAAATTATGTTCTACTAAAATGTATGGATCAGTAATATCTACATATTAAATAACATAGATGCGCGTGAATTCATATGAGTATGCATGTTTGATCGTTCAATTTTGTTTCGAGTATGAATTACATGTATCATCATCTCGAATTCAAGTATTTGAATCCCTTTTATGCTGACTCCTTTCACGCCCATCTCTCTGGCATGCTCCTTCATGTAGCTACCATTCTCTTTTCTCTAGCTCACCCGCACGCTCACTTCATGTTTCTCCTATCTTTGCAAACATGGTCTCTCGACGTCTCCCTTGAGAAGTGTCACACTCTCCCTATCATTATACATTGCATGGTTTTCATTATCCCTCACGTCTCTACCGTTCTCTGGTATCACTAGGTACCTAAGCTTTCTTTTTCACCGCCACGCACACACAGTCTCACTCATCTTTTACTTTGTCTTTCTCTCTCTGGGGTTCTCTCTCACACCCTATATGTCTCTAGATATGACTCATACCACTAAAATTACTCTCTCCTGCAGACACAACATTTGTTGCGATCTCCTTTCCGTCTCCATCCCAGTTATAAACTGACATTATTCATTTGTTTACCGATCAGACCAACTCCCCCCCTCTCTCTCTCTCTCACAGCTCCTGCTTCCACTCCCCTTCCCGACTATCGTCTCTCTCACACACAGATAACTCTCGCTTTCACACCCCGACTCGTATTTCTCTCACATCATTGATCGACTAGCCTCCAGATAGGTTTGTACACCCACACACTCGTGCTTCCACTATCGTGTACATGTCTCTCTCGCGCTCCTTGTATCTATGTAGATTTTTCGTCCCTTCTTGAGACACGCCCTCTCAATCGTGCACACACACACTATCGCCTCATTTGAAGATGATACCTCTCGCACACACACTCTTTGTGTCTTTGTCACACATGCATTCTATCCTCCTCCTCTCTTCCTCTGTCTCACACACACAACACACACATGGGCTTTTTGCAACAACTAGCAAGATGCCCATGTGTTGCACGAAACATCAAGATGCATTTGCATGAGTAGTTTATCTTGTGGGAGAAAAGGATGAACGGGGAAGGCCTTATTTGCAAATGTAGAGAGGGGTCTGGGTATCTTTTTGCAAAATTGCCATAGTTTTCTTCCTATCCGTCAGATATAAATCGGACGGCCTCTATTGCAGGATGGCAGGCACACCATCATCACCAACTCTGATTTTTATCTCTAACTAGCAAGATGCCCGTGCGTTGCATGTAACATCAAGATGCATTTGTATGACTAGTTTGTCTTGTGAGAGAAAAGGATGAACGAGGAAAGGCCTTATTTGCATATGTGGAGAGGTGTGTGGGTACCTTTTTGCAAAATTGCCATAGTTTCCTTCCTATCCGTTAGATATAGATCAGACGGCCTATATTGCAGGATGGCAGTCACACCATCATCACCGACTCTGTTTTTATCCACATTTGCAGATAAGGCCTTCCCTCGTTCATCCTTTTCTCCCACAAGATCTTGATGTTCTATGCAACGCATGGGCATCTTGCTAGTAAGAATAGAAATTAGAGATATACCACTTCTGGAATCTTGAAACCAACAACATTCCCCCCTTATCTCATCAAAACCGCCAAAGGAATATATTTTGAGTGAAACATAAGATATTATTAGTGATACACGCATTTCAAAACTAGACTCTTTTTTCTATCAAATCGGTGAATATGTATTAATCTACTTTGATCGTGTGGCAACGCATTGGCACATTGCTAGTAGTTATTACTACTGTATAATTTTTTGGACACCAGACAAATGGTGGAGTACATATACGAAGAGAAGAGGCGCACACACGCAGTCGGTCTCTCGCTATCTTGCACGCATGAGAGTTACGTAAATGCACCATTAATAAATAAACCCTAAAATCCTAGGTGCATGATTGCCGCATGCGCGGGTACCGGGTACATGGTGGAGCGCACCTTTGTAGGAATAGTCAGCTCGCGTTATAATTTGATCCGTAGGAGTTGATGGTCGGGACCACAGGTGAACGACCTGGAGGCGGTGGCTCGCCAGTTACCACATATCGAGTAGCCACATTTAAAATATCATTTTTAGCGGGGTGAGAGTTCCAATTTTCAAGGGCACGTTATAAGTACTTAAGTAGTTTTTAGAACGATTGGTATGGAGAGAAAATGGAATTCATAGCTAGTACCTCCTTGGCGTATGGTTGTATGGGTTTATGTTGTGAGATGTTGAACCTGGTAGTTCTAGGGTAAATACTATGGTGTAGATGTTGGTTTTCAGTAATGAAAATCGGAAGGGGGAAACCCTTCTTTGAAAAAAAACTACTACCTCCGTCCTGGGTTACTAGTCCTCATCGTATTTTGGGTCAAAGTTTGTCCACGAATTTTACTTGTAAAATGTGAATGGAAAATGAGATTTTGTTATACCCAGACAAAAAAGGGCTAATTTGATAAATGCCACTCCAAATCTAGCAATTTTGATAAATAGCACTACAAATTCCAAACTTTGAAAAATGTCATTTCATGTCATTTCCAGTGGCATTTTTCGAAGTCTAGAGTGGCATTTTTCAAAGTTTGCAAAAATTGCAGTGGCATTTTTCAAAGTTTGTAAGTTGCAGTGGCATTTTTATGAATCGCCATAATTGAAGTGGCATTTATCTAATTAACCCAACAAAAAAGGACTAGAGGGAGTGATTCCTCTGACACATACGCAACCTCTCATAGCGCAGACATTGAATCGACGCGTCAGCCAAGAGGGCCCCACTCGCTGCAGGCCAGGCTGAACATGCCTCCTCGCCACATGCAACCAACTTCAGACTGCCCCGCGAGCCAGCTGGCATCTTAGAACACAACGTCGGCTGTCTCCTCTCGTTCGCTCGCTATTTAAATGAGGCCAGACGCCTGGCAAGAACCGCACGACACCGTTGCTCCCCATATCATCCTTGCACCACTTTCTCCATACTCTCCATAGCATCTGGTGAGTAGGAAGACAAGTTCTCCGGCATAAAAGCCGGCTAGGTGCCCCGACAAGCCAGGCAACTCGTTGCCCCACCACCCTCCCCGCCCCAGGCCGTCAATACGATGGGCAAGGCTGCAGGTGGGCAAGAGGAGGAGCAAGCCGCCACTCTAAGCTGGCCCCTAGTGCATCAACTCGATGCTCCAAGCCTGCTCACAGAGGAGTGGCCAGTTGCTGCATGCCGGCACACGGGGGACCACGGTGTCCAGTGCATCATGGTTGGCCGCACCATCTGATGCAAACGTTGGTGGAACCGCGACATGCTGGCGGAGGTGGCCAACACGTTTGCGGCCATCGCCGACATCGAGGAATAGTAGACCACATGAGCCACCGCCGCTCTGAACCCACGAATGCTACGACCACCGCGCCGCCGGCATAGAGACCCGGTGTGTTGCCCGGTTTGGCTCAAAACATTGTGGACCCCAGCCACGACCGTCATTAGAAATTATACCTGCTTCTAGAAGTTATTTGCGATTAGTCAAAAAATGACCAAAATATAATTAATTACGCATGGTCTTGACTTGTTGTGCTCACACTGGTAGTAGGTACTAGAGGTTATTCTTTATTTATAACTCTCCTCTCATTTTTTGGCTTTGAAGTGAATCATGGTTGTGGACATTATCTATGAATGTGCAGATATCTGTGAACATGAGTTTGATGTGGAAGTTGAACTTGGAATGTTGGGCTTGCGCGTGAACTATACCATGTCCAATGCTTCGTCTGTTATTGTTTAGAAAGTAATTGTTGTTATTACATGACCAAAAAAACATTTATTTTGTGCCACATCAGTAGATGCACGGACATCACAACAGGCATGCTAACTGGATAAACATTTGAACCAAGCTATTATGAAGGAAAATTTGTATTGACAACAGTTTTATAAAGCAGGAGACGCCTAGCCTGCTCTGCCTCTGCTAGCTTCTTTCTGGCTTCTTCCATCTCTTCTTTGGCTTGGGTGAAGAGAGCATCTGATTGCTCTTTTCCCTTCTTCAGGAACTCAACTACATTCTCAAGGGCTGCTGCACACTTTCTTTCAGCCTTTACTAGAGCCACGAGGACACGAACAGTTGACGACTCCGCCTGGCTTGTGTGTAATCCATCATCATTTGGGAATTTGCACCTTGTGTCTAATCCAGCATCATTAGGGAACTGGCACCTTGTGTGTAATCCAGCCTCATTTTGGAAACATGATCTTGAGGTTGACCATACTTCCCTCCTCGCAGGAACTGCATCCTGACATGAAGTAACTTCTTTTTTAGATCAATACTCAAAGCAACCCAGATCCATTTGGTAGAAGCCAGATAAACAAGACTCGGAGAAGTGAATTCAGAAGGAAAAAATAAAAATAGACTACAAGGTGAGAACACCCACTTCCTACATCAAGCTAAAAATGAAAGCACTAGGACGATTAAGACTCTTCTTATTACACATCAAAGAATACGAGGCTAAGAGAAATAGGAAACTACAACATATACACATCAAAGAACACGAGGCTAAACGAAAGTAATTGAAAGGGTGTTACTTACCAAAGCTCGTTTTACAGGTTCGGTGCAGCTCCTCTTTAACTTGCCACGCTCCTTGAAGATGTCCCCAATATCCCGTGTTTGGTCTTTATTGCTCCTCTGCATGTTCACACTCGTGGTTTTAAAATCTCAACATGGCAAGAAAAATATACTAGTAATACTCACGCATCTTGTGGGAAACATTAAAACACTCCTCTGCCATGTTAGAGCATCTCCAACAGAAGTGCAATGCGCGACGCTTTAAAAAAGCATTTACAGTGCTGAGATCGAGAAGTAGAGATAGAGAGTAGAGACTAGAGAGTAGAGACGTAGATAGTTCTCAGCATAGATAAAGCATAGATAGATAAAAAAATAGATAGTTCAACTACTCCTCTTCGTCCGACTCCTCCTCGGTGATGTCCTCCTCCGATGTCTCAATGTAGGTGTGAAGATACCGAGCGTCGCTGGATTCCCAGGGCGACGTTGCTCCTAGCCTCATGTTGAATTGAGCATTAGCTTTTCGCATACGCTTGTCCTCGTGATAGGCGGCTCGCTCCACCCTCCTCTTCTCCCTCTCCGCCCTCCTTTGCGTGTAGAACTCGCGCTCGTTGATGATTTCATGCGGGAAGCGTTGGCACCACAACGCCATGGCTTCCTCGTCCATCTCGGCGATGCCAAGGCGGTGCTCCCGTCTCCGGTTTTCGCGACGATCCTCATCGGTGATAAGCCGGGGCAGAGGGCGAGCTCCTACGCCCGCTCTCGCGTCGGCACACCGGGGAAGTTCAATGTTCTATGAGGCCACCGGAGGTGCCACGTCGCCGCATCCTACGCGCAGATGGCCTCGTTGGCGGTGTCAAAATCTCCGAGGCCGAGGCGCATCCCGTGGAACCGGATCTCGACGGAGAAGCCGCCAGAGGGGCACGCGCGGACGCCGCGGTATCCCCAAGTTTCCCGGCAACGCGGCGGCATGGTGGTGCGGCGGCGGCAAGGCGAGAAAGAGCAGTGTCGGAGTAATGGGCCACGGGTAGGCTAACCCGAGCCCCAGAGCCTTTCAAGACATCGGGGCAGGCTGTGCCCCTCAAGATCTCAGGACACGGAGCCGTCTTTAGAGAAGTCGGCGGCAAGGCAACCGAGTAGCCACTCGTGGCCGAGTCCCAAAAACGACTTCAGGGTAGGTCGACTCCTGACTGCCGGCTTCCCAAGAAGCCGACCTTGGGGAGTCAGACCGCGACTCCAACAAACCCCATATCCTCATCGGGAGGGACAGGACAGGGGAGTGGCTACAGTGAAGCCCGCTCCCGCCCCTTACCAAGGCAGGCATGGCCACAGCATGCCGTACCCGGGAGGATCTCCGTGCGGCGTGGCACTGTTGCCGTGCCGGCCCTGACATCAGCACCAGAGGACCGAATCCTGTGCCCACGACGGTTTGTCTGTATGACCCTGGGGCGGCGGGTCCCACCAGCCAGTGGGACCCCAGGAGACGGCAAGCACGCCACCAGTTGGACCCGTTGGGAGTCGGCCAGCTCCTCCCCCAGGGCCCACGTGCCATTAACCAGATGTGAAGGGGAGTGGCGATAGTGATCGCCTGCCAGGCGGCGGGGCTGTTGCCACGACTCCATGACCAAGCCCGCGTCATCAGAAGCACGTCTACAGTAATCAGCAGCCGGCAAGACCCGTCCGCGGCGGACGCGGCCTGTCGGCTCTGTACCGAGCCAGCCGGCGGGGCCCACCAGTCGGTGGGCTCCAGCAGTCGGCGGAGAAGACGGAGGCCGGAGGCACTGACAGCTGGGCCCGCGTCCAGCCGGATTACCATTGTACCCCTGGGGGGTAGGCCTATATAAACCCCCCAGGGCACCCATGCAAAGGGTTGGAATCCATTAGCTCTAGACCAGATCATATAGGAGGGAGAGAGCTAGCCTTGCCCTCTCCTACCTCCAGAAAACAGCTCAAGGAGCAATCCTGTAAACACGTTGCCATAGTGATCATGCGGAGATCCCGCAGAGTAGCAGTAGGGGTATTATCTCCCCGGAGAGCCCTGAAGCTGGGTAAGATTCGCCGGCATGCATGTCTTCGCCTCATCCCATTTCCAGGCACCGACGACGTTTTACTCGCCCCCACCATGATAAGCCATCCTTTGGCATATGTCGCACCCAACCCCCGACATTTGGCGCCCATCGTGGGGCCTGGTGCACCGTCATCCGGAGACCTGTTCTGGACGGGAACCCTTTTCCTCCCTAGCGAGCGCAGCCAGCCAGGCACGCCAGACGGAGTTTGCGCCGACGCGCTGCACGGCGTTGAGATCGCCTGCGCAGCTAGCCGCCTCACCGAACTTGTCGGCGAGGTTCACATCTCCGACGAACCTGCATTCGACGCAGGCACGGGCGGCTCCGAGAGCTTCCTCGCGGGCTTCCTCGATCAACTCCATGTCGCTGGCGAGCCTGCCGTGGACTTGGAGTCTGTAGGTTCCACCAACCCGATGCTGGTCGACTCCGACACCGCATCGCTCGTCGCGTTCCCCACTAATGTGGTGGTCCAGGACGAGCCTCTCCCTCGTGCGGAGAGCAGCAGAAGCACCGTCGCCGAGGTGCTCGTCACCAGTCATGATGAGCTCCCCGGCGGAGGAGCGCATGACCCACTTGGCGCTGCGCTACAAGACCTGACTGCGCCCATTCCGAAAGACACTGACGCGGAGATGTTGGAGGCCCGCCGCCTTCAGCTGGTCGAAGGTGCGAAGAAGCTGGCTAGCATGAGACGCTTGTCAGAAGCCTACCAGCGAGAGATGGATCGCGCTGTTGGTGGCTCGCCAGCCCCAGCTGGGCCCAGCCGCCTTGGCACGGTCCAGAAGCGCGGTGTAGCCATCGCCAACCTGTTCGGGGCAAGTCGCCCTGTGTATGCTACACCTGCGGAGAACATTCGAGCCGCCCAGGCGGTGGCGGACGAGCTGGACAATTTTGAGGGCGAAGAGCGCCGTCTGATGATGGAGCGAGTCCAGCGGCAAAATGACGATCTTCGCCGAGACCAAGGCGCGACGTCTCGAACGCCGACTGGGGGCGCCCGAGGAAGAAAGGACAAGGATCCGACTGTCAGCCACAGTCGGACTCGCATTACCATAGAGTGTGACCTAGACGACCGCCCGAGAGCAGTAGAACGACGGGACGACTGTCCGCCTCCTCCTCCTCGCAGGGAAAGGCAAGTCTCCCTCCCGCCTGTTGATCATCCGACTCTTGGCGACCGCCTTGGCCGCCGAGAGGGAGTCAGGGAAAATGATGCCCGCCACCAGATTGACCGGCTTCACCGATCCCTGGCGCTGGAAGAAGAAGACGAGTTGGGTCCGCCTTGTTTCGGGCCCCGTATTCGAGACAAGCCCTTTCCCAAAGGGTTCACGCTCCCAAGAGACACGCCCAAGTACACTGGCTCCGTGAAGCCGGAAGACTGGCTAGTCGACTACTCCACGGCTGTCAGCATAGCGAACGGCAACAAGCGTGTCGCCGTAAAATACGTTCCGCTCATGCTCCAGGGCACGACCCAGACATGGCTGAACAACCTGAAGCCCCGCAGCATCAACAGCTGGGTCGACTTCACCGAAGCATTCGTATGCAACTTCACCAGCACATACAAGCGTCCTCCCAAGCCTCGTCAGCTCTCCTTGTGCATGCAAGGTCCCGACGAGTCGACTTGCGACTACCTCACGCGTTGGGCCGAGCTTCGGAACTCCTGTGAGGGCGTGCACGAGGTGCAGGCTATCGAGTACTTCACCGCCGGGTGCAGAGAAGGCACCCTCCTCAAGCACAAGCTCCTCTGCGACGAGCCAGAAACCCTCGACGAGCTGCTGATCATAGCAGACAAGTACGCCACGGCCGACTCCTCCATGAAGGCAGAGATTCAAGTTAGCGCAACTGGCAAAGTGGCCCCTCAAGCTCCAAGAACTCCAGCGGGAGATGCCAGTCGGCGGCAACAGCAGAGCGACCACAAGCGCAAGGCCCCACAGCCGGCTTCCAGCAGCCGGCAGGTTGCGATAGTCGAAGCCCAACAGCCGGATGGGCAGCCTTCACCCAAGCGACAGAAAGGTGGCAAGCCCAACTGGTTGCCGGCCTTCTCATACGAGCAAACCCTGGATGGTCCTTGCAAGTTCCATAGTGGCGCGAAGCCGTCGAATCACACCACCTGGAAGTGCCACTGGCTCACCAGGATCACCAAAGGAGACGGCCTCCTACCTCCCCCGCCTGCTGGGCAACCGCCGCCGCCTCCGCCCCAGCAGCCAGCTATCAGGCCAGTTGGCGTAGTACAAGACGAATACCCCAAAGAACACGGAGCCTACGTGGTATTTACCAGTATGGCTGATGATCGATGCAGCAGGCAGCTGCAGCGACAAGAGGTGAATGCAGTAGCATCAGTGACGCCAGAGTTCATGCACTGGTCCGAAAAGCCTATCAGCTGGAGCAGGGCTGATCACCCAGAGGTGATGCCGAGTCCGGGCTCTTATGCCTTGGTCCTGGATGCCACCTTTGCCACGGATAGACGAGCTGCTCATTTCTCGCGAGTTCTGATAGACGGAGGCAGCAGCATTAACATCCTGTACAAGGACACCATGGAGAAATTAGGAATCAAGCAAAGACAGCTTTCCTGCTTTCCTGCTCACCAATTGGCAAGATCCTGATGGACGTCCTCTTTGGAGACAAAGATCACTTCCGCCGAGAGTCAGTTTGGTTTGAGGTGGTGGACCTTGAGAGCCCATACCATGCACTACTCGGCGGACCCGCCTTGGCCAAGTTCATGGCGGTCCCCCACTACGCCTACCTCAAAATGAAGATGCCCAGTTCCAGGGGGATTCTGACCATAGCCGGCAACTACCGGAAGTCGTCTGCCTATGCGGCTGAGAGCAGTCGGCTAGCTGAGTCCCTGGTAATCGCGTCCGAGAACCGGCTCCTTGAACGGTTTGTGGCGATGGCCGGCAAGCAGCCAGAGGTATCGCCCAACCCAAAGGAGTCGGAGGCTCAGGGTTCGTTCAAGCCAGCCAAGGAGACAAAGAAGATACCCTTGGATCCGGAGCACCCAGAGAGGTACGCTGTCGTAGGCGCAAACCTCGACAGCAAATAGGAAGGCGAGCTCGTCGATTTCCTCCATGAGAATCGGGACATCTTCGCATGGTCCCCCAAAGTCATGCCAAGTGTACCGACGGAATTCGCCGAGCACAAGCTACATGTCCGATTTGATGCAAAGCCGGTCAGGCAGCCCCTGCGCCGCCTATCAGAAGAGAAGAGAAGAGTTGTCGAAGAAGAAATAGCCCGGCTCCTAGCGGCCGGCTTCATCATGGAAGTATTCTTTCCAAAGTGGCTAGCCAATCCGGTCCTGGTACTGAAGAAGAACAAGCAGTGGCGAATGTGTATTGACTACACGAGCCTCAACAAGACCTTCCCCAAGGACCCGTTTGCTCTACCAAGAATTGATCAGGTGATAGACTCCACCGCCGGATGCGAGCTATTGAGCTTTTTGGATGCATACTCAGGATATCACCAGATCAAGCTGAACCCGACTGACAGACTGAAGACCGCCTTCATCATGCCGTTTGGAGCCTTCTGCTACCTCACCATGACGTTCGGCTTGAGGAATGCCGGCGCCACCTTTTAGTGTTGCATGCAGAAGTGCCTCCTCAAGCAACTTAGGAGAAACGCCCATGTCTACATGGACGATGTGGTGGTGAAGACAGGAAAGCATGGAACACTGTTGGAAGACCTGAAGGAGACTTTTGAGAACCTGCGCCGATTCTAGATCAAGCTCAACCCTGAGAAGTGCGTCTTCGGAGTACCAGCCAGCCAACTCCTTGGCTTCCTAGTCTCCGAACGCGGCATAGAATGCAACCCTGTAAAGATCAAGGCCATTGAGAGGATGGAGGTACCCAGCCGACTGCTGGACGTACAAAAGTTCACCGACTGCTTGCGTCCATCAACCGGTTCATCAGTCGGCTGGGCGAGAAAGCTCTCCCCTTATACCAACTCATGAAGAAGACCACTTTCTTCGAATGAAACAACAAGGCGGACGAAGCTTTTCTCCAGTTGAAGAAGATGCTGACTACTCCACCCGTTCTGGCGGCTCCGACTCCTAAGGAACCTATGCTCTTGTACATCGTTGCCACTAGCCGGGTAGTCAGCACGGTCATTGTAGTGGAACGCAAGGAGGAAGGGAAGGCACTACCTGTCCAGAGACTGGTATATTACCTGAGCGAAGTACTGTTGGCCTCCAAGCAGAACTATCCCCACTACCAGAAGATGTGCTATGGCGTACACTTTACCGCCAAGAAATTGAAGCTTTACTTTAAAGAGCATCCAATCACTGTGGTCTGCACGGCCCCACTTGCCAAGATCATCGGAAGCCGAGATGCTTCTGGCCGAGTGGCCAAGTGGGCCATAGAGCTGGCTCCCTACACCATCCACTACCAGCCCCGCACCGCCATCAAGTCACAAGCACTGCTCGACTTTCTCATCGACTGGGCCGAGACCCAGTACCTACCTCCAGCGCCCGACTCCACCCATTGGCGGATGCATTTCGATGGCTCCAAGATGCACACCGGCTTGGGAGCTAGCGTCGTCCTCACTTCCCCTAAAGGCGACAAGCTCAAATACGCACTGCAAATCCATTTTGCCGCCTCCAACAACGTCGTCGAGTACGAGGCGCTCATTCACGGGCTCCGGCTTGCCAAAGAACTTGGCATTCGCTGGATCCTGTGTTATGGCGACTCGGATTTAGTGGTCCAATAGTCATCTGGCGACTGGGACGCCAAAGATGCAAACATGGCGAGTTACCGTTTCCTCGTACAACAACTTAGTGGGTATTTCGAGGGATGCGAGTTCCTCCATGTGCCAAGAAACGACAACGACCAAGCAGATGCCTTGGCACGAATCGGCTCTACCCGCCAAGCAATACCATCCGGCGTTGCCCTTCAACGCCTCCTCAAGCCGTCTATCAAGCCTTCACCAGAATCAGACTCCATCTTCGTGCCGGCTCCTCCCGAAGAAGTCGGATCCGACTCCAGAGCCCCGGCAGACGGTACGGGGATTTTGGCAGATGGCTCCAAAGCCACCACAGTCGAGGCCGGCCCAGGGACTGTAGTACCCGGCCCGGGGACCGCGGCGGCGGGCTCGAAAACTCCAGAACTCGGGCCAAGAGCCGCGCCAGTCGGCCCGGGGACTTCATTAACCCAGCAAGCGGTTGTTGACTCCAACCCGCCGCCTCCCAGCCCAACTGCCCTCGTCCAAGTCGCAGTTCTGGCAGTCGAAGAAATAGCAGCACCCATGGGCCCAGCCCATCCTCAAATTCCTGGTGAGCAAAGAGCTGCCGACTGATGAGACCTCAGCTCGGCAAGTACAACGCCGAGCGGCAGCCTACACCATGGTCAACAGAGAGCTGGTCAGGCGCAGCATCACTGGTGTCTACCAGCGCTGCGTAGAGCCAGAGCAAGGCCAAGCAGTTCTCAAAGACATCCATCAAGGCGAGTGCGGCCACCATGCGGCTTCAAGAGCACTCGTCGCAAAAGCCTTTCGACATGGTTTCTTCTGGCTGACTGCCTTAGAAGAGGCCAAGGAATTGGTCCAAAAATGCAAAGGGTGCCAGAAGTTCAGCTCCAAGCCGCACTAGCCGGCTTTTGCACTCAAGACCATCCCCATTGTTTGGCCTTTCACAGTTTGGGGTCTAGACATGGTGGGACCATTCAAGACGGCACGAGGTGGCTTAACTCAGTTACTTGTCGCAATGGACAAGTTCACCAAGTGGATAGAAGCGAAGCCAATCAAGAAACTGAACAGTCCGACTACCGTGACTTTCATCTCCGATATCACAATTCGGTACGACATACCACACAGCATCATCACCGACAACAGCACAAATTTTGCCAAAGGCGCCTTGGCCCGTTTTTGCGCAACACAGGGCATCCGACTGGACCTAGTGTCTGTTGCCCATCCACAGTCAAACGGACAGGTGGAGCGAGCAAATGGGCTCATCCTGTCTGGCGTCAAGCCCCGGCTGGTCGAGCCTCTGGAGCGCTCAGCTGGCTGTTGGCTCGATGAGTTGCCAGCCGTCCTCTGGAGTCTGCGCACGACTCCAAACAAGTCAACCGGCTTCACGCCTTTCTTCCTCGTCTACGGTGCCGAAGCCATCATCCCAACGGACATAGAGTTTGACTCCCCGCGAGTCACCATGTACACCGAGGAGGAAGCAGAAGAAGCACGTCAAGACGGCGTCGATCTGCTGGAAGAGGGCCGGCTGTTGGCACTCAGCCAGTCCAGCATCTACCAGCAGAGCCTGCGCCGATACTACAACAGGAAGGTCAAGCCAAGATCTTTCCAAGAAGGCGACATTGTGCTCTGGCTGATCCAGCGAACAGCCGGCCAGCACAAGCTGTCGGCACCTTGGGAAGGCCCTTTCATCATCAGCAAAGTACTAGGCAACGACTCCTACTACCTTATTGATGCTCAGAAGCCCTGAGCATGCAAGAGGGACGACTCCAGCGAAGATACGGAGCGGCCATGGAATGCAAATCTCCTCCGAAGATTTTACAGTTAATGAAGTATGTACCATGCTACCTTTGTATTAAAGTACCAAGGCTTCGGGCCCCCCAAGACGAGCTCGGGGACTGCCCTCTTTTGTCTATATGATAAAAAATACGCCTACGAGTATATTACTCTTTGTTATGCCGCTTGGCACCGGGCTCGACAGGTCGGCCCGGGGACTTGCCGCCTTGCACTATGAAATGCTTCCTGCAGCCGGACAAGTAGTGTGTGGCGCCTAAGCCATCTCCTGTCAGAAGCCGCAGCTCGCAGAGCGACTGTACGGTGGGCAGGAGTAAGGTAGAATGGGCGTTCGCATGAAAAATGGCTAAGGACTCAAAGCATAAAACATAGCTTAAGACGGCTTCCAGCCTTTTTTCGCAAACCGACTATTAAGCAGTCGGCTCACCGCCTTCTATTCAACTTGCTAAAAAACTCTAAAACGACTAAGTACTTGCATCCCCAAAGTAGCCAAGCATTTGATCCAACGGCAGTCCGCGGAGCGGCTGTCCAACTGGCAAGACAGGCAACTAAGGGAAAGTGGCAAGGAAAAAGCCAAAAGAGCAATGAGCAAGAAAAGATAGAATTCGGATAAATATTTACATAGCATAGGCCCTTGGTCGAATCTTCGAGCAGAAGTTCAAAATACACCCCGCGGGTGGAATTGTGCAAATTAACAAGTTCTTTAAAGACTACTAAAGCAGATAAAATAGGCGGCAGCCTAAGATGCGGCAGACAGATTCGGAGGGTCGGAGGAGACGGCAGCGTCAAGTGTTGGGGCGGCCGGCTGGGCAGTCTCGGCTCGATTGCCCCCGGCGGCAGTCGGCTCGGTCGCATGCGGCTCGTTGTTGGAGGCATGGTCGAGCTGAGGCTGGCCGTCCGCTCCTTCTTCTGGTGCTTCCGTCTCGCCTCCGTCCTCCGCCTTGCCTTCCTCCTTGACGCTGGAGCCGATCACCTCCGCCGAGTCCTCGCCGTAGTCTGGGTTCATCCCAAACCACTCCAGCGGTACCTCCTTTCCGTCTCCAGACCGCTCGGGGACGAAGATGCTGGTGTCGGTGTACTCGGCGATCGCCGCAGCACGCTTGACGAGGGCGTCTTCCATGGCTGCCAGCTCCGGCTGGGCCTCCGACCGGAGTGTGGCCAGTCGGTCTAAGTCCAGCCCCGGATACCACGCCTTGACGAACTCCAAGGCCGGCGCGCTCCAGCTTGGGCCGAGGAACCCTTCCAGGCCTCAAGACGACCAGCCGCGACCTCCAGCCAGTTGGCAGTCCGACCGGGGGTGCGCGGAGCCTGCATGTCCGGTCACAGGGCGGCAATCGCCTGGGCGCCGACAGGTTGAAGCCGGCGCAGCATCCGGTGAGTCGGCCGAAGGCGAGCCTCGATGCTCAGGATATGCTCATCAAGGGTTCGGGGAGCATCGGCGGCGATCTCTGCACCTTCGGCCCTCCGACCTTCACGATCAGCCTCGATGGCTTGGATGGCAACCTGCGAATGCCCGGGAAAGAAGTCTGCCAAGACGGAAGAAATGAAGAAGCAAGTCAAAAACCAGGAGTCGGCACGACTTATAATCGGCAGCTCGGAAAAATAAAGTAAAAGAGACTCACCATCGACAATGTCTTCAATCTCATGGAAGCCGGAGGCCAGCATTGCCTCTTTGTCAGTCCAGGAGGAGCGCTTGCTCGTGAACTCGGCCAGGAGGGAGGCTTCCGCCTCTTCCGCCTCCTTCTGCGTATTCGCAAGTAGCTCCCTCTGCTCTGCCAATTGTGTGGCCAGCAGATCGCGCTCTGTGGCGAGCTTGCTGCACTCCTCCCCCCTGGCGCACAATGCGGAGTTGGCTTCGCTCAGCTGTTGTTGAAGAACAGCATTGGCTTCTGAAGAGAAGGAAGAAAGAAGGCGTTAAGTCATCAATAAAGAAGGTCGCCGGGGAGATCTGGCCCGACTGCTCAGCAGTCGGCCCGAATCTCGGGGACTACAGCCCGTGGGTGTGCCAGCGCGCCCCCGCAAAGAAGAAAAAGGACTTACTCCGGCTCTCCGACAAGTCGGCGGTCTGGTTGCCCAGCTCTTCAACGTTACGGTTGAAGGAAGTAACACGGAGGTTGTGGTAGTCCTGCGACAAAATATTTCAGACAAAAGTAAGTACCCGGAACTCACCGATTGGAGCTCCTGGCCGCCTGCTCAGCAGCCGGCCCGAAACTCGGGGACTACACCCAGTGGGTGTGCTGGCGCGCCCCCATAGAGAGGAACAAAAACAAGAAAAAAAGAGGACCAAAGAGAAAGCATACCCGAACGGCTGCTCGCGACGCCAGGTATGCCTTGGTGCAATTCTGGATCGCGTTGCCCTCAGCTCGCAGCTTCGTCTGGATGTCCAAAAGCGCCTGGTTTAGCGGCCCTGTGCCGCCTCCTCGCACCCACCCAATGGGCGCGGCGCTCGTCGCTTCGGCGTCTGGGATCGCCGAGCGGGCGGTGCCGGTCTCTAGGGGGCGTGGCGCCGAAGTCGCCTTCTCAAGACGGCCGCGCATTGGTGAGCCGACTTGAAGGAGTAGCCTCACCACGGCCTCGTCTTCAGTCGGCGACACCGGCGGATCCGCCTGCTGTTCGCCTTGCGCGCTCCCAGACGGCGGCGGAGGTGGTGGCGGAACGATCACATCCGGCGTGGAGCAGCCGCCGCTTTCCCTCTCCAGGATGGGGTTCTCGCCACCAGCTTCCCCAGTCTGCCCCGTGAACTCCGGAGGCGGCGGCGCAGAGTGCAGCGGGGTGACGAACACCGCCGATTGGCGGTGCACGGCCTCCTCAGCCTGCCGCTTTGTCGCGGTGACGGCTTCGGCCTCGGCCAGTTTCTTCTTGGCGGAGGCCTCCGCCTTATCGGCCTCCATCTTCTCCAGGCAGGCGGCCTCTTCCTCGTTGCGCTTCTCCTGCGCATTCCGTTCCATCGCCTCCCGGAGGTCGGCGGCAGGGTCAATCCGCCGAGTGGTGGCGGACGTCTTAGCTGACCCCATGATGGAGGCGGCGACGACCCTATCAAGAGTGAGGGGAGCCCTGAAGCAAGGGAAGAAAGTAAAAGACTCAGGAAAAGCCATACAGAAAGAATAAAGCGTTGAGACGAAATACTCACGCGGAGACCAGTGGCGGCTTCTTCACTTCCTTACGGAAGCGGATGGCCTTCGCAGCCGCCTCGTCCCGCCAGGTCACCGCAGCCAAACTCTTGGGCTTCTTCGGCCGACTGCCGAACAAGGTCGGCACGGCCCTACGCTTCTTCCCGCCGCCTGGAGCACCCGGCACGGCAGAAGAGCCCGTGCTGGGGTGGCTGGCTCCTGGCCGATGGCGAGGGGCGACCTTCTCATCATCATCAGGCCAGTCCTCTGGGCTAGCCCCGAGCCGCGGGCCGCCTCCTCCCTCCGCGTCGTCTTCCAAAGCCGCCGCCCCCAGATTGGGGTCGTCGACGTCACTCTCTACCCGGTCAGCAAGGAACTCGCGGGCCGGCCCCGTGGTGCCGGCTGGTGGATGGAGGAGGGGATTCTGACCAAAGCTGACTAGTCAGGCCGCACCAAACAAACTCGGCAAGTAAGAAGACAATCCAAAGAAAGAAAGAAAAGGCAACTCACTGTGGGTGGGGGGTTGGCGCGGGAGTACGGCTCCTTGCCAAACCGCCAGTCCTCCAGGAGCTTGCTGTCCGAGAGGTAGTTCACCATGTAGGCCACCTCCTCGTGAGGCATGTCCTTGATGCACATTCGACTCGGGTCATGGTGCCCGCTCATTTGGCATATCATGTGGGGGCGACCTTGGAGCAGGAGAACTCGGCGTGCCACGAAGGCGGCCAACAGGTCTGGACCAGTCAAGCCCTCCGACTGCGTCAGCACTCGGAGTCGCGCAACGACGCCGGCTCCCACAGGCGTCAGCGACTTGGCCCGGTACGACCAGTTGGGCAGTCTCCCAGCCGGCGGGCCGGCTTTGAAAGCCGGCAGTTGACCCAATCGCCCCTCGCAAAGACGCTCTTGATGTAGAAGTACGATCGCTGCCACATCTTCACCGACTTTATCAGCTTCATGGCGGGGAAGGGGTTGTCGGCCCCCAATCTCTGCACGGCGATGAACACGCCGCATTGAGCATGCATGCCTGCAGCCTGGGTGCCGAGCTTGGAGAAGAAGAACTCCCCCCAGAGCTCGAGGGTGGGGAGGACTCCGAGGAAGCTTTCACACAAGGCCACGAAGGCGGACAGCAGCACCACCATGTTGGGCGTGAGGTGGTGCGGCTGGAGGCCGTAAAACTCCAGAAAAGAGCGGAAGAAGCTGCTCGCCGGCAGCCCTAATCCGTGCAGGCAGTGCGAGCGGAAGATGACCCGCTCGCCCTCCTCCGGCGCTGGGGAAATCTCCCCCTCGGCGCAAGACGCACCCGCACGTAATCTTCGCTGGGGAGCCGACGAGTCTTGCGGAGGAACTCGATGTGGTCGTCGTGAACTTCTGAGCCGTCCCAGGTGCCGGAATGCACCGAGGGAGGCGCGGCGGCAGAAGAAGAACTCATCGTGAGCTGATCGCCGCTGCGTTCGGCAAAGCTTGGGCACACGGCGGAGCGAGGAAGAAGAAGAAGGAGAAGAGCAAGGAGTAGTGGGAAGGAGGGGCGCGCTTGCTCTACCGCGCCCCCCTCCTCCCCCTACTTATAGCCTCATGGGCTGCGAAGCCGAGGGGGCGGTCGTGGGATTTACTACGCCCACAACACCACGACCCCCACGTTTCCATGACAAAGTTACTGCGCGCAGTAAGTTCACAAGAATCCCAACCGTCCGCTCGGGCCACAGCGGATCCGCTCGAGCGCTGAGGCACGGTAATGGCGGGTCCCTCCTACGGGTCTGTCCCGTCACGCACGTAGGCTGGCAGATTGGCCCGGCCGCGCGTTGCCACGTGACGGGCCCAGAACGGGCGGCGGCCTGGAAGCTTAGCCAGCATGCTACTTGGATCCCGCCATGGCGTTCGAAGTACTGTGCAAGTCAGAGTTGGGCGGGTCCGACTCCTTCTAATCGGCCTGGCGGAAATCAAGCAAGAACCATGTGTCGAGCACCCGGAAAGAGAAACTGCTGAGGCTTCACGGCCGATCATCCGCGGCGCCTCATCAGCTTCGGGGACTACTGTTGGAGTAATGGGCCACGGGTAGGCTAACCCGAGCCCAGAGCCTTTCAAGACATCGGGGTAGGCTGCACCCCTCAAGATCTCAGGAAACGGAGCCGTCTTTAGAGAAGTCGGCAGCAAGGCAACCGACTAGCCACTCGCGGCAGAGTCCCAGATACGACTTCAGGGTAAGCCGACTCCTGACTGTCGGCTTCCCAAGAAGTCGACCTTGGGGAGTCGGACCGCCACTCCAACAAACACCTTACCCGCCCCTTACCAAGGGTAGGCATGGCCACAGCATGCCGTACCCGGGAGGATCTCCGTGCGGCGTGGCACTGTTGTCGTGCCGGCCCTGACATCAGCACCAGAGGACCGAATCCTGTGCTCACGACAGTTTGTCTGTACGACCCTGGGGCGGCGGGTCGCACCAGCCAGTGGGACCCCAGCAGACGGCAAGCGCGCCACCAGTTGGACCCGTTGGGAGTCGGCCCCCGGGGGTCGACCAGCTCCTCCCCCGGGGCCCATGCGCCATTAACCAGATGTGACGGGGAGTGGCGATAGTGATCGCCCGCCAGGCGGCGAGGCTGTTGCCACGACTCCATGACCAAGCCCGCGTCATCAGAAGCACGGCTACAGTAATCAGTAGCCGGCAAGACCCGCCGGCGGACGCGGCCTGTCGGCTCCGTACCAAGCCAGCCGGCGGGGCCCACCAGTCGGCGGGCCCCAGCAGTCGGCGGAGAAGACGGAGGCCGGAGGCACTGACGGTTGGGCCCGTGTCCAGCCGGATTACCATTGTACCCCTGGGGGTAGGCCTATATAAACCCCCAGGGCACCCATGCAAAGGGTTTGAATCCATTAGCTCTAGACCAGATCATATAGGAGGGAGAGAGCTAGCCTTGCCATCTCCTACCTCAAGAAAATAGCTCAAGGAGCAATCGTGTAAACACTTTGCCATAGTGATCATGCGGAGACCCTGCAGAGCAGCAGTAGGGGTATTATCTCCCCGGAGAGCCCTGAAGCTGGGTAAGATTCGTCGGCGTGCATGTCTACGCCTCATCCCGTTTCCAGGCACCGGCAACGTTTTACTCGCCCCCACCATCATAAGCCATCCTTTGGCATATGTCGCGCCCTACCCCCGACAAGCGGGGAGAGAGCGGTGGCGAGGCGCAGAGCGGGGAGAGAGTGGTGGCAAGGCACAGAGCGGGGAGAGAGCGGTGACAAGGCACAGAGCGGTGGGAGGGCGTTGGCTTTTATAAAGCGCACCGGACGCCGCGTGTCAAAACTAGCACGCGCCTGGACGCTTTTTCCCGTGCGCGCGATCGTTTCCCGACGTCCTTGCTATCTCTACTCTCTTCTCTACTGTTATATTTATTTATATGTAATATTTATCTCTCCTCTCTTCTCTACTGTCATATTTATTTAATATTAATATTTATCTCTACTACTCTACTCTCTACTCTTTTTTCTACTTTCTTTTCTTTTCTCTACTCTCTACTTCTTATAAAAAACCGAGTTGGTGATGATGGTGTGCCTGCCATCCTGCAATATAGACCGTACGATCTATATCTGACGGATAGAAAGCAAACTATGACAATTTTGCAAAGAGAAACCCGCACCCCTCTCCAGATTTGCAGATAAGGCCTTCCCTCGTTCATCCTTTTCTCCTACAAGATAAACTACTCATAAAAATGCCTCTTGATGTTCTGTGCAACACATGGGCATCTTGCTAGTTCTAAAAAACTTTCCATCATTTGCCACACTACTGGTTGCAGATGAAGAACCTACCCAAGCAGAATGCTACACAGGAGCGACGCACAATTACAAGCTGATATTTTGTTGGACAATGGAGGCTATAACCAATTACTTTTATAGGAACTATAGCAACCAGGAAATTTGAAGGGTAGGTATGAACAAAATTGGAACTGCACATGTACTGCAAAGTGATTCAATACACACATTACCAATCGAGGAGGAGAACGATGGCCGCGGCGGCCTCTGTGCACCATGGTCGGCAACGGGAGTCAGTTCATTGTCCATGACAGTGGTGCTTCTGCGCTTGGCGTCAGCTTCCGAGAAGCAGATCCAAGACCGTGGAAGACGGTGCCGGGGAAGAGGCTCCGTGTATGACGATGACGGTGGACCGACTCCAGTGTGGCGTACGATCTTGTCGATGAGGCAGATGCGCTGCGGTGGACGAGTGTGCCGATGGAGAAGGGGAGGAGCATGAAGGCTGCAGTGCCGTGGAGAAGTCTATTTTGGTGTGGGGATAGAAAATGGGGAGTATTCAGGTGTACTACTCTGGGTGCCAGGGTGGGGTTGGCTGGGTAGGGTGAACCTGGAGTTACGAAAACAGGCCCCTACCAAGCGTAATCCGTAGACCTGTTCTGAAGGTTATGATGGTAACTTTGCACTGCTTGAATTAGGGTCGCGGGAGATTTTCCCGCCGACCTCAAAATTTTGTGACACTGAACTCCCCGTGTGGCGTGTTGGGTGATTGGGCTAAGCAACTAGTGAGTAGTACTAGTAACTACTAGTACTCCCTCCGATTTTATTAACTCTACATATTAGGTTTGACCAAAGTCAACCTTCCTAAAGTTTGCCCAAGTTTATAGAAAAACATAAACATTTACCATAACAAATATGTATGATGTGAAAGTACATTCAATAATGAATATAATGGTATTTATTTGTTATTGTATATGTTAATATTTTTTGTTATAAACTTTCTAAGAGTGTACGAAACTTGACTTTGACCAATGCTAATATGCGGACTTAAATAAAAACGGAGGGCGTACACATTTGTTTTCTTAGTTTGTAGTGAATTAATCATTTGTTGTAATTGTGAAATAAATATATTAGGCTGCTGACTTCGAATGTAATGGTCTATACAATTCAATAGTTACAATCATTGTTGAATTCCAAGATGTATACGAGGTCTATAGTACTTCACTATATGCTCAAACTCACATCATCCCAATCAAATGAGAATCTAAATGCATTTCATAGTTATTAATTTGTAGGATGCAACAAAACCAACCATAACTCTACATCATCCATTATAAAAGCAACATTTTGAACACATCCCAATGTGTGAATGAAACGTGTAGAGAGAGCTTGCGAAGATGGAGCAGATAGGGCGGTAAAGATTGTGTCTATCTGGACTAGACACTAGGAGACAAACCTAACGAGAGAGAGAGAGAGAGGAAGAAGTTAGGTCTGTGAGATAGATGGAGACATGTAATATACGTGAGATGTGTGTGCATCCGGATTCTGTAGACGTCGAAGGAGAAGATACAACAGGTTTGGTGAGATAATTGGAAAAACACGGGCAAGAGGGGAAGGATCTTGTGGGTTGAAGGATTCTTAATTTTGTGCGGGAGAGAGAGGGATTGGTAATTTTATGCGGGAGAGAGAGGTGGGGGAGTCAGTCAGCCGTCGTGACATCATCCTGCTTACACATGGCCCCACATTCTCTAGTGCAGTGTGGTCTCCGCCTTCGATCTCCTCGATGCCCTCTTTGAAGGTTGAGGTGTTGTGCATGCTGGGGTGCAGAGAAACACAAGCGAGAGTGGTCGCCATATAGTCTTGGATGGGGATGAATTGTGTGCTCGGGGGAGGGGGAGTGTGTGTGCGGTGTGTGTGTGTGTGTGTGTGGTATTGAGAGAAATCAAACCTATGGAGAGAAATGTGTGTATATGTGACGGAAAGCTACATTCTAAATAGGGTTTTCACGAAGAGATTGTGCGTGTGAGATAGAGAGCGATGTGCGGTCCTTGTGGTGGGCAGGGGCCGGGTGAGGGTGTCAAAATGTGTGCGTTGATGCATGTGTTACATGCGATCATGCGAGGGATGGACGAATCGAGAGATGGTTGTTGTGTTACGGATGCTCCTCTCTCTCTCACATACACACACAAGTACAAATAGAAGACCGTTCTCTCATGTATACACAACGTATCAACATCTGTCTATGTCTCACTCATGCATGATCATTTGCACATTCACACCTCTCTATGTCTCTATCACACGCACACTATCTCCACACTGCCCTTTCGCCACAACACACATATGGACACATACACACGTTCTCTCTCAGTCACACACAAAATCAGTATTAAAAATCATTATTAAAAAAACTAGGGCGCACCTAAAACATCCAAATCCAAATAAACACAAACTAAAGCTAAATTGAAATATATGGAAATATTGTAGTGTCAAGAACTTTTCCAGGAAAAAAAGTTGAGTAATATAAGGGGATTGTTTTCACACACACACAAAAAGGTTCGGTGAGTGTCCTTCGAGCGTGACACAGTGACACATCGTTCGATCGACCACGCGGCCACGGTTCACGTGCTTGCACAGGATTCCGTATCATGGCTGTGGTAACTAATATAAGCGCTGCCTCAGTCTAATGTTTACGTGTAATAGTACGGTTTTCTTTTAAGTTTGACCAACCCTATATAAAACTAAACTAAGCACCCATACGCGCACTCATGAGTATGCCACCGCCATTGCGCATGCCGGTGCCCGCCTGCTCCGGCCAACCATTTCTCGCCCATCACCGCCGTGTCACTGCCTTCCCTGTACCATGAAGCTGAAGGCTCGCCAGCTCACGTTGTCTACAGTCCCTCCTCGCGATGCCGCCACGCTGCCAAGCATGCGAGCACCTGGTGGAGCCGCGTATATGCATGTAGTGTACGAAGAGGAGGATGAGCGCATGCTCCAGCACGCCGATGATGTAACGCCCCAAGACCGGAGCTTCAGATGCCTTCCAGGGTTTCCGGGTTTCGTCGTGTGATTTGTTTGGTCCGTTGCATTTCATCTTTGCAACATGTGCATTGCATCATGTCATCATGCAACCCGTTTTAAAACTCACTAAATAAATTGCATGGATCTTCGGTCCATTTAAACCGTGGGAATTCACATGGTGATTCTCTTTATAACATATCCTCCCGATATTAGGGAGCTATATCAAATCTTCCATTTTCGAATTCACCTATAACACACTTGCAAATTATCACATGCCCTTTTCCGATTCAAGTTTGGTCCCCAAACCTTTCCGGCAATTTCTTTCGTCACTTCCCCGAGCTCCACCTAAATTCTCAACATTTCTGGTGCAATTCAAAACCCTAGCCCTAGTTCAAACCACTTGATTAAACTCAAATGAGTTTGAATTCATATCTTCGGATCTTGCCACTTCTAATTTTCTCGGACCATGCCCATTTTTAAGAGTCCGGGAAAATTTTCCTCGTGCCCAGATTCCGCCCCTACCATCTCTTTCTTTTCCTTCTCTTTCTCTGTTTTTGTTTTAAAAAGGAAAAGAGTGAGAGAGCAGGAAAGCCAGTCCAGCTGGGCCTTTCTTCCTCACGCGCCAGCCCAAGGCCAGGCCCAATCAGTAGCCAGACGCACCCCACTCCTTTTTCTAACCCTAGCCCGATCCCCTCGTCATCTCCCTCTCCCTCGTTTATCTCCCCTGCCGCCGCCAGGAAGCCGATTCTTTCGATCCCTGGCCTCTCCCTCGACTCCCTCCAGCGCTGCCGCACACCCATAGCCAGCGCCAGAGAACCCTCACGCGCCCGTTCTGCTACAAGCCGCGCCGCAGGCCATGCCTCGACCGGATCCTGCAGCCCCGCGCTGTCCATCTCGTGAACCACGCCACCCCGTCAACCCACCTCGTCCTCGCGTCTCCCTTCCTCGTCCCTCACCCGAGCTCCTGGAGCCCGAGCCGTCCCGGAGCGTCTCCTCCTTGCTGCTTCACTTGTCGCCGAGCAGGAGCTCCGCCGCCTCAACTCCTGGTCTGGCCGCCATCAGCAGCTCCCTCCCCGACCTCTGGCCTTGTCCAGGCCATCCCCGCCGTCGCATCTCTAGCCGCGTCGACTTGCCGCCTCCCTTGCCCTTCACCGGAGCCCAAGTCCGGCGCCGCCTGCCGTCGTGATCCCATCATTCGTTGCCCGTTCCTCGCAGGGTTTCGCCTGCAGCTACTTCGGCGAGCTCCAGCAGCTCCCTTCTGCACCTTCCGGCGACCCCATCGTCCAGCCGTCGTGTTCTCATCTCCAGCCACCTGCACCTCACCTCCTCTTCTCAACGTCTGTTGTGCTGCTCGCTTTGGTCATCGTTGCGCCTCTGTTCATTGTTGTTTTCACCATGAGCACCATGCCCACTTCCTGCCGCTACTCACGCACCGCCCGACCTTGCTGCTGCCCACCAGAGGCCTTTTTGGCTCCTGTTGTTTTGGATCAACAAGGACGAGAACGTCAAGTACCACGACTTCGCCTCTTGCTCGGCAAGTACCGCACCGAACGCCAAGTACCAGGACGTCGAGGACCCGCCAAGTTCATCTACGTGCGTGTACGACTACATATCCGGGATGCGTCTAGAACCTCTCCGAACAAACGTGAATGACTGTCGTCGCAATAATGGGACATGAGAGTCCGAAGACCCCAAGTACCTCGACAACCCCGAAGGGATTCGAGTTCGTCAAGTTCACCTTCAAAATGGGTACCACTACCGACGACTGAGATCTTGGATTCGACAAGTTCCTCACGGTGACCCTGAACATCTATGGGACATGCACAACTTCGAACCGTGTAACACGTCGAACATGTACGGCTACACGACAAACCGGCAAAACCCTGAACGAGTACCGCCGCCGAAGTTTGCGAGTGCAACTACTTCCCCTTCGACACGTGTACCCCTACCGCCGAACTCGATCCGTTCCATTAATGCATGCTTCGAAGGTATAACCCCGAGACGACCGTCCGTGAACAAATGCTTGTGTTGTATGAGATGCATGTTTGGATGTTGTATCCTCTCGCGAACGCTACTTGTTTTCACCGCTTGGCACCGTCATCGACATGTGGGAACCCGGTTACCAGAATCACCCCACCTTCTATCGCATGTCACGCTTCCGTCACTTTTCCTTTTTTACCGGTATCTCCGTGAGCTACCGGAACAGATATGGTGTCGTGACATCATTTTCGGATTCGTCGTCGTGGCACCCTTTCTTTCCACCACGGTGACAAATGCTTCATAATGTTCTTATCAACATTTTCATGAAAATTGCTTAAACTTGTCCATGTCATCCGCATCATGATAACAACAATTAAAATGTTTAAATTGTTGTTGCAATAAATTACTAAGGCATATGGGGATTTACCAGATTTGTTGTTTGTTATATTCGGCCCCATTTAAATTGGTTAGATGGATAGTTTTTGTTATGCTTTACCTCTTGCCATGTTAATCAACATTTAATGTTGTTGAGTACCTAAACGAGGGAGAACTAAATAATTGACGTGGTGTTCCGCCAATATGCAACCCGTTGCATATTGAGCTCCACTTAATTTGTAGTATTGTTTGTTGCACTTTGCCATGCCATGTATCATTAAACCAGACATGCATCATACTTGATTTTTCATCATGCCATGTTTATGTGATGGTTGTTTACTATTATGTTTGCTTCTTTCCGGGTGCTTCTCTCGTTAGCTTCGGTTTCGTTCCGGAGTTGTGAGGATCCGTTCGACTACGTCCGTTTGTCTTCTTCTTGGACTCGTTCTTCTTCCTTGCGGGATCTCAGGCAAGATGACCATACCCATCACTTCTATCTTTGCTTGCTAGTTGCTCGCTCTTTTGCTATGCCTATGCTATGATACCTACCACTTGCTTATCATGCCTCCCATATTGTGAAGCCAAGCCTCTAACCCACCTTGCCCTAGCAAACCGTTGTTTGGCTATGTTACCGCTTTGCTCAGCACCTCTTATAGCGTTGCTAGTTGCAGGTGAAGATTGGAGTTTGTTCCTTGTTGGAACATGGATATTTTGTTGGGATATCACAATATCTATTATTTAATTAATGCATCTATATACTTGGTACAGGGTGGAAGGCTCGGCCTTATGCCTGGTGTTTTGTTCCACTCTTGCCGCCCTAGTTTCCATCATATCCGTGTTATGTTCCCGGATTTTGCATTCCTCACGCGGTTGGGTTATAATGGGAACCCCTTGACAGTCCGCCTTGAATAAAACTCCTCCAGCAAGGCCCAACCTTGGTTTTACCATTCGCCACCTATCCTTTTTCCCTTGGGAGTCGCACATCCCGAGGGTCATCTTTATTTTAAACCCCCCGGGCCAGTGCTTGTCTAAGTGTTGGTCCAAACTAGAGCCCCTTGCAGCGCCACCTCGGGGAAACTCGAGGGCTGGTTTTAGTTGTACGGATTGCTTATCCGGTGTTTCCCTGAGAACAAGATATGTGCAGCTCCTATCGGGATGTCGGCGCATCGGGTGGTCTTGCTGGACTTGTTTTACCATTGTCGAGGATGTCTTGTAACCGGGATTCCGAGCCTGATCGGGTCTTCCCGCTAGAAGGAATATCCTTCGTTGACCGTGAGAGCTTGTGATGGGCTAAGTTGGGACACCCCTGCAGGGGTTTGAACTTTCGAAAGTTGTGCCCGCGGTTATGGGCAGATGGGAATTTGTCAATATCCGGTTGTAGGAAACCTGAAGTTGACCTTAACTAAAATACATCAACCGTGTGTGTTACCGTGATGGTCTCTTTCCGGCGGAGTCCGGGAAGTGAATACGGTGTTGGAGTTATGCTTGAGTAGGTTGTTCTAGGATGACTTCTTGATCATAGTTATCCGTTCGTGCTTTGCCTTCTCTTCTCGCTCTCTTTTGCAAATAGGTTAGCCACCATATATGCTAGTCGCTTCCTACAGCTCCACATATTACCTTTTACCAGTCCTATAAGCTTAAATAGTCTTGATCGCGAGGGCGTAAGATTGCTGAGTCCCCGTGACTCACAAATACTTCCAAAACCAGCTTGCAGGTGCTGTTGAACCGTGCAGATGACGCAACCAAGCTCAGGAGGAGCTCGATGGAGATCTTGTCCTTTGTGTTGTTTTGTTCTAGTAGATCAGTAGTGGAGCCCAGTTGGGACGATCGGGGATCTGTGTAGCATTTGGGGTAGTCTTCTTTTATTTTGGTTCCGTAGTCGAACCTTGATTGTATCTGGTTGATGTAATGCTTTACTCATGTAATTGTGTGAATTGGCGATTGTAAGCCAACTATGTATCTTTTCCCTTATGTATTACATGGGTTGTGTGAAGATTACCTCACTTGCGACATTGCTTTCAATGCGGTTATGCCTCTAAGTCGTGCTTCGACACGTGGGAGATATAGCCGCATCGAGGGCGTTACAAGTTGGTAATCAGAGCCTTCCCCGACCTTAGGAGCCCCCTGCTTGATCGAATCGCTGGCGTTATTGAGTCTAGAAATGTTTTGAGTCATTTAGGAATTATAAATATCGGAGAGTTAGGACTTCTTTTGACTCCTCAGTCCCTTCCTCGCTCTGGTGAGGCATCCTAACGTAGAGTTTTGACTCTTCTCTTCTCAAATTTCACTAAAAAAAATTAGGATCACGCGGGTATCTTGGAATCGTTCCGATGGTTTTGTGACGAGAACATTGTTCTTGGTGCCTCCTGACATTTAGGGGTTGTGGCAGTGTCCCGGGGAGTTGAGCTCCGAGGTGTTGTCGTCACAATTTTATCGTTGCAGTTCTGGAATACCTGAGTTTAGTTTCGCCGACATCAAAAATCTCTTTTATGCATTTGTTGGTGAGATAACCTCGACGCCACCCAGTACTGGGGCGGGAGTTCGAGAGTATTGCCATAACTCGTATAACGGATGCTTTTCGAAGGTTGAGGTAAATGATTTCCGAAGGTTTCTTGGTTATGTGTTGAAGGATGGATACAACTGGATGTAGGATTTGCTAGTATTGGGTGAGATATTATGCTTCCCCTGTATCCCCAACACCTGATTGCATAACCGGAAAATTTTGGGAGTTTATAAGTGGGAATTCAAGTAGCTCTTAGGATATCTTTCCGACAGATGTATGAGATTGGGGTTCGACGTCTAGTGGTCCGCCTATCCACGGTTGGTTTTACAGTGGTCTCGTTGTGTCTTAAAGAGTCCTTGGCTATGCCGACTCGGGGACGCTTCGTATGTCATGTGCACTGCCTTGTACATGATGGTGCTGTACGATCGAGCCCGTGTAGGCCCCACCATGAAAACTTCAGACGAAATCTCTATCATATGTTTGTCTTGGCTTATTCTGCAAGCCTATCCTTTGTTTTGTTTTTGAGCTGTGGTATTCGAGTTGCTCCGAAGTCAAATGTTGATTCCATACCTTTTCCTAAGCGGTGTTCTCATATTCCTATGTGAATACCAATCCTTCATGATAATCGATATTGTCATGTCAATCCTCTTCTCAACCAGTGTGTTTCTCTTCAGGTGGATCCGATCACTTCAACATTGGCAAGATCAATTATCAGTTCCTCTCAACAATGTTTGTTTCATTCGTTCCAAGCTGCCTTTGTTTTTCCCGCCCGCCCACCCCTTTTTCCTCAAGGACTCAGATGTCTTAATCAAGTATCATTTTATTCTTGTGAAGTCTCTCCATTCCTTTTCTGTCAATGTTCTTATCCGGTGATTCTCTGAAGATTCTAACGGAGCTTCAAGTTCATCATTTTTCGTTCTTTTTCTCCTCCGGTGGATTCAATTCAAGCTTTTGGTGTTTCTTTACCCTTGTCCTCATTTCAAGTATTTCTCATGCCGGTGCAATTCTTAATCGTTCACCTCTCACTATTCTATTGTCCCGGAGTGCTCAAAATATCTCAGAAGGCTCGTCTTTTCATTCAAGATTAGTTCAACCTATTTCGAGGATGTTCTCTCATTCAAGTCATTTAATTTAACCGGCGCAATCTATCTTTTAAATCATTCAACGGTGTTTTTTTGAGTGGGCCCTAAACCACAGGTCTTTCTCCAGGATCTTACCTGACTCTTCTAATTTTCTCGGAGCTTCTCAAATTATTTTCCAAGTTTGATGTAAGAATGAGGTATCATCAGTCAAATGCTTTTCTCCAAGATCTGTCGAATTCTTTTCATTGTTAGCTCAACCTTTTCGTTTTGATTCTTCCGGAGTGTCTAAATAATTCTTGGTGGTGTTTCTCGTCGTCATTCTCAACATTTGAAGACCGAAGAAGATTTTTTTTCTCTCAATCTTGTCCATTCTCTTGATGATTCGTGATTCTAGTTTGTTGCCATCCTCTCATAATTGTTTTCAATTGTGACAATTCTTTTCACCCATCCGAAGCAATTCAAGAGTCTTCTCAGTTTGATTATCCAGAGTCCACCATTTCAGGCTTATTCTTTCTCAACTTTCAGCTATCATTCTCCAAATCTTACTGGTGCATCATTAAAGTATTCTCTTATCAGTTTGTGATCTATTCATTCTCATATAGCAAATTCCTTGAAGTATCTTCATTCATTCTCTAACTCTTCCCGGTGTTTCTTTATCTTTCCTTCGTTCATTTTCAATTATTACGGTGGTTCATTCAAGTTTCTCTTCTTTCGTTTATCATATCAACTTATTTGTTATTTCTATCCTAACGGTGGTTCGTTGAAGACCTTCTCAAGTTGGCGCCATATCTATCCTAATCCTTTCTTCGAGAATAAGTTGTATGCAATCCGTTTGCTCGTCATCAATTTAATTGGTGAAGGAGGAGCATAACATAATTCTTATTCTTGATTCACCCAAATGATTAATTCTTTATTCCGGAGGCTCATCAAATTCTTGGTTCGAGATGATTTATCTATTCTTTTCCCAGAGTTCCAAGTTCTCTCAATTATTTCATCGCGAAGATCCATCTAATCATTGCAAGGATTCACCTTGTGTTTTCAACTTCTCCTTCCTTTCGTTTGACCATTCTTTTATTACCGGAGTTCTTCATGAAGATTCTACATGTTGGTTCATAAAGGATTTAATTCTGCCTAGAAGTTTTTCATTGAGATTCTTTTCTGAGGAGCTCATGCTTTCTTCATCCTGTAATCCGGAGCGCAATTGTTTCTCCCTTATCTTTTGAGGTGGTAATATATCATTCTTCATTCACAAGATTGAGATATTTAAACCCATCAATCTCTTCATTGCAATTATCTTGGGTTATATTTCACCTAAAGTTTTTCCCTAAGGATTGTTGCTATTTATGGTGCTTATAAAGGACCAAAGTTCTTCTTTCATCCTCCCGGTGAAATAGTTTCTCGTCTCCTTGTGGATATTAATCCAATCTATCATTTCTGTCAGTGGCAGAATTTTCACCTCAGTTTTGAGATGTTTTTTTTCATAAGCCCACAACAAGTTTATTCGTTTTGTTGTTGATAACCCAACAACTCCGGTCTAGCATTTTTTGTAAGCGTGCTCTACCAAGATCTTGTGTTCTCCTCCGTTCATTCCGTTCCATCCTCTCATTTCTTTCGGAGGCTTCACGATATTGTTTTCTCCAACCATCATCTTGTTTTGTCAAAGATCATGTTCTTTTCATGCCTATCCATTTAACCGGAGGATTGTGCCTTTTGCTCAAGTTCTTTTCACCTTATCAAGCCTTGCATCTCTTTTCAACCGGAGTGCTGTCTGAGACCTTTCTTACCCCTTGCTCCATTCATTCAATAGTTCCGGAGGCAGTGTGTTGTCATTTCATCAAGCATCTTCTCACCTTACCAAGTTCTTATTCAATTCCTTTTTCTTTTCAATCGGAGTGCTGCCTGAAGTTGTTCTTCCTTGTCTCTCTTTTCTAACGGAGTGTTTTCAAATTTGTCATCTTTGTTGTATTCTTTTCTCCAAATGGCTTAACCTTTTCAAGGTTCTTTGGTCTCACTCATTTGTCAAAGAAACAACTTAGTTTTACCTCTTCTCTTTCTCTTCCGTTTTCCTTCAAGTGCCATTCTAGATCTCGGGACGAGAACCTCTCGTAGTGGTGGAGTGTTCTAACGCCCCAAGACCGGAGCTTCAAATGCCTTCCAGGGTTTCCGGGTTTCGTCGTGTGATTTGTTTGGTCCGTTGCATTTCATTTTTGCATCATGTCATCATGCAACCCGTTTTAAAACTCACTAAATAAATTGCATGGATCTTTGATCCATTTAAACTGAGGGAATTCACATGGTAATTCTCTTTATAACATATCCTCCTGATATTAGGGAGCTATATCAAATCTTCCATTTTCGGATTCACCTATAACACACTTGTAATTTATCACAAGCCCTTTTCCGCTTCAAGTTTGGTCCCCAAACCTTTCCGGCAATTTCTTTCGTCACTTCCCTGAGCTCCACCTAAATTCTCAACATTTCTGGTGCACTTCAAAACCCTAGCCCTAGTTCAAACCATTTGATTAAACTCAAATGAGTTTGAATTCATATCTTCTTATCTTGCCACTTCTAATTTTCTCGGACCATGCCCATTTTTAAGAGTCCGGGAAAATTGTCCTCGTGCCCAGATTCCGCCCTTACTATCTCTTTCTTTTCCTTCTCTTTCTCTGTTTTTGTTTTAAAAAGGAAAAGAGTGAGAGAGGAGGAAAGCCAGCCCAGCTGGGCCTCCCTTCCTCACGCGCCGGCCTAAGGCCAGGCCCAATCAGCAGCCAGCCACACCCCACTCCTTTTTCTAACCCTAGCCCAATCCCCTCGTCATCTCCCTCTCCCTCGTTTCTCTCCCCTGCCACCGCCAGGAAGCCGATTCTCTCGATCCCTGGCCACTCCCTCGACTCCCTCCAGCGCCGCCGCACGCCCATAGCCAGCGCCAGAGGAACGCCCGTGCCCGTTATGCTACAAGCCGCGCCGCAGGCCATGCCTCGACCGGATCCTGCAGCCCTGCGCTGTCCATCTCGTGAACCACGCCGCCCCGTCAACCCACCTCGTCCTCGCGTCTCCCTTCCTCGTACCTCACCCGAGCTCCTGGAGCCCAAGCCGTCCCGGAGCGTCTCCTCCTCGCTGCTTCGCTTGTCGCCGAGCAGGAGCTCCGCCGCCTCAACTCCTGGTCCGGCCGCCATCAGCAGCTCCCTCCCTGACCTCCGGCCTTGTCCAGGCCATCCCCGCCGTCGCATCTCCAGCCGTGTCGACTCGCCGCGTCCCTTTCCCTTCACCGGAGCCCAAGTCCGACGCCGCCTGCCGTCGTGATCCCGTCGTTCATTGCCCGTTCCTCGCAGGGTTTCGCCTGCAGCTACTCTGGTGAGCTCCAGCAGCTCCCTTCCGCACCTTCCGGCGACCCCACCGTCCAGCCGTCGTGTTCTATTCTCCAGCCACCTGCACCTCACCTCCTCTTCTCAACGTCATTTGTGCTGCTCGCTTTGGTCGTCATTGCGCCTCTGTTCGTCGTCGTTTTCACCACGAGCACCATGCCCGCTTCCTGCCGCTGCTCACGCACCGCCCGGCCTTGCTGCTGCCCACCAGAGGCCTTTTTGGCTCCTGTTGTTTTGGATCAACAAGGACGAGAACGTCAAGTACCACGAATTCGCCTCTTGCTCGGCAAGTACCGCACCGAACGCCAAGTACCAGGATGTCGAGGACCCTCCAAGGTCATCTACGTGCGTGTACGACTACATATCCGGGATGCATCTAGAACCTCTCCGAACAAACGTGAATGACTGCCGTCGCAATAACGGGACAGGAGAGTCCGAAGACCCCAAGTACCTCGGCAACCCCGAAGGGATTCGAGTTCGTCAAGTTCACCTTCGAAACGGGTACCACTACCGACGACTGAGACCCTGGATTCGACAAGTTCCTCACGGTGACCCTGAACATCTACGGGACATGCACGACTTTGAACCGTGTACCACGTCGAACATGTACGGCTACACAACGAACCGGCAAAACCCTGAACGACTACCGCCGCCGAAGTTTGCGAGTACAACTACTTCCCCTTCAACATGTGTACCCCTACCGCCAAACTCGATCCATTCCGTTAATGCACGCCTCGAAGGTATAACCCCGAGACGACCGTCCGTGAACAAATGCTTGTGTTGTATGAGATGCATGTTTGGATGTTGTATCCTCCCGCGAACGCTACTTGTTATCCCCGCTTGGCAACGTCATCGACATGTGGGAACCCGGTTACCGGAATCACCCCACCTTCTATCGCATGTCACGCTTCCGTCACTTTTCCTTTTGTACGGTTATCTCTGTGAGCTACCGGAACCGATATGGTGCCGTGACATCATTTTCGGATTCGTCGCCGTGGCACCCTTTCTTTCCACCACGGTGAAAAATGCTTCATAATGTTCTTATCAACATTTTCATAAAAATCGCTTAAACTTGTCCATGTCATCCGCATCATGATAACAACAATTAAAATGTTTAAATTGTTGTTGCAATAAATTACTAAGGCATATGGGATTTACCGGATTTGTTGTTTGTTATATCCGGCCCCATTTAAATTGGTTAGATGGATAGTTTTTGTTATGCTTCACCTCTTGCCATGTTAATCAACATTTAATATTGTTGAGTACCTAAACGAGAGAGAACTAAATAATTGACATGGTGTTCCGCCAATATGCAACCCGTTGCATATTGAGCTCCACTTAATTTGTAGTATTGTTTGTTGCACTTTGCCATGCCATGTATCATTAAAGCGGACATGCATCATACTTGATTTTGCATCATGCCATGTTTATGTGATGGTTGTTTACTATGTTGTTTGCTTCTTTCCGGGTGCTTCTCTCATTAGCTTCGGCTTCATTCCAGAGTTGTGAGGATCCGTTCGACTATGTCCGTTTGTCTTCTTCTTGGACTCATTCTTCTTCCTTGCGAGATCTCAGGCAAGATGACCATACCCTCGAAATCACTTCTATCTTTGCTTGCTAGTTGCTCGCTCTTTTGCTATGCCTATGCTACGATACCTACCACTTGCTTATCATGCCTCCCATTTTGGTAAGCCAAGCCTCTAACCCACCTTGTCCTAGCAAACTATTGTTTGGCTATGTTACTGCTTTGCTCAGCCCCTCTTATAGCGTTGCTAGTTGCAGGTGAAGATTGGAGTTTGTTCCTTGTTGGAACATGGATATTTTGTTGGGATATCACAATATCTATTATTTAATTAATGCATCTATATACTTGGTACAGGGTGGAAGGCTCGGCCTTATGCCTGGTGTTTTGTCCACTCTTGCCGCCCTAGTTTCCGTCATATCGGTGTTATGTTCCCGGATTTTGCGTTCCTCACGCGGTTGGGTTATAATGGGAACCCCTTGACAGTTCGCCTTGAATAAAACTCCTCCAGCAAGGCCCAACCTTGGTTTTACCATTCGCCACCTATCCTTTTTCCCTTGGGAGTCGCGCATCCCGAGGGTCATCTTTATTTTAAACCCCCGGGCCAGTGCTTGTCTAAGTGTTGGTCCAAACTAGAGCCCCTTGCAGTGCCACCTCGGGGAAACTCGAGGGCTGGTTTTAGTTGTACGGATTGCTTATCCGGTGTTGCCCTGAGAACGAGATATGTGCAGCTCCTATCGGGATGTCGGTGCATCGGGTGGTCTTGCTGGACTTGTTTTACCATTGTCGAGGATGTCTTGTAACCGGGATTCCGAGCCTGATCGTGTCTTCCCGCTAGAAGGAATATCCTTCGTTGACTGTGAGAGCTTGTGATGGGCTAAGTTGGGACACCCATGCAGGGATTTGAACTTTCGAAAGCCGTGCCCGCGGTTATGGGCAGATGGGAATTTGTTAATATCCAGTTGTAGAAAACCTGAAGTTGACCTTAACTAAAATACATCAACCGTGTGTGTTACCGTGATGGTCTCTTTCCGGCGGAGTCTGGGAAGTGAATACGGTGTTGGAGTTATGCTTGATGTAGGTTGTTCTAGGATGACTTCTTGATCATAGTTATCCGTTCGTGCTTTGCCTTCTCTTCTCGCTCTATTTTGCGAACGGGTTAGCCACCATATATGCTAGTCGCTTGCTGCAGCTCCACATATTACCTTTTACCAGTCCTATAAGCTTAAATAGTCTTGATCACGAGGGCGTAAGATTGCTGAGTCCCCGTGACTCACAGATACTTCCAAAACCAGCTTGCAGGTGCCGTTGAACCGTGCAGATGACGCAACCAAGCTCAGGAGGAGCTCGATGGAGATCTTGTCCTTTGTGTTGTTTCGCTCTTGTTGATCAGTAGTGGAGCCCAGTTGGGATGATCGGGGATCCGTGTAGCATTTGGGGTAGTCTTCTTTTATTTTGGTTCCGTAGTCGGACCTTGATTGTATCTGGTTGATGTAATGCTTTACTCATGTAATTGTGTGAAGTGGCGATTGTAAGCCAACTATGTATCTTTTCCCTTATGTATTACATGGGTTGTGTGAAGATTACCTCACTTGCGACATTGCTTTCAATGCGGTTATGCCTCTAAGTCGTGCTTCGACATGTGGGAGATATAGCCGCATCGAGGGCGTTACAGATGAGGAGGAACTAGCGTGTCATTATCGTCTCCGCCCGCGCGGAGGAGGCGTGCATGGTGGCTATCGCGGCGGAAACCGGTCGCGCCCGCGCCGGTCCCGCAAAACGGGTGCGGACGCGGAATCTACCTTTGAGACCTTGAAGCCACGTGGATCCTGCAATCTGAAGGAGCAATTTGGGTCAGTCGACTCTTGTGAGCCGTTGGGTGCAACATGGATGGCTAGAAGGGCTTCTTCAACCTCCGAAATTGATTCACTATTCATCTTCTCAGCCCGCCACACGCCTAACCGCCTGCCTCCGCCCCACCCTCCCCTGAACCGCCTGCCGCCGCCACGGTCCCCCACACCCACGCTATCTGTTTAACCCCGGGACGATCCATTTTTCCGGTGAACTACATTCCACACCCAACACTCATAAGATAGATCGTGGGCACCCTGCCACCCTAATATAGATACTGGGGTAGGTTCTCTGTCATCTTCTTCTTTCGCTCCATCGAACTTCTTTCACAAATCGACTGACCCAAATTATACTACTAGTACGAATGTATTAAGTACAGTAGTAACACGAAGATACGAGCATTAGTACCAACTGCAAGAAGAATAGTAGTAAGACATAGTACTAGTACTACTATACGTACTAAAGAGTTCAAATAACGAGAAAGAACATAAACATAGTTCTGTTGGGGGCTCAGCACAACACACCCCTGAAATAAAACTAAGCAACTAGTCCGTTGACACTGTAGTAGAACCAGCATGAGCGACGACACTGCCACCTTACTCGGAGTCCGAGTTCACGTCCTCGACTTCGTCCTAGTCCCTCTTCCTCTTTGCCGTCGGTTCTTTTCTTGAATCGGACACTTGGCTCTGCTTCTTCATCCAACCCTTGTAGATATTTTAAAAAAGGTAGGCATCCATTGCTGCATACAGGATGTGATCTTCATCTATTATCTTCGACTCCCATGCATGATGAAACTAGTGGTGTGGTTTCTTCAGTTTAGCGTATGAAGGCTCATTCATGGCTGCTGCCAGGGTCAGCATTGAAGGCTGATAGGAGGACACCAGGCTTGCCTTCTGGAGATCGAAGGGGTGGCCTACAACGAGGCCTATCCAACCCAAGACATCCCTGTCGTTCCTAAAGTCTAGAGTAATGAATTTCACTGTTTCGTCCTTGAGGAAGTTCTTAAAATCCTAGCACTCAATGTCGGCATGGCATATGTGGTAGACCAAGCACACGTAATGTACGCAAACCTGGATCACGCGGGCTTCTTCTTCTCTGCCTCCTTTTGAATCTTCTCGCTTTCCAGCGACCCACTCATCCTTTGAGTTTTCAAAGATGCATCTGAAGCGAGCAAGGCATCCTTTCACCGTCGCGGATCCATGGGTGTAGATGATGATGAACTCATCGCTGGTGATGGCTCTAACCTGGTACTCAGCGGCGACCATGGAGGTTTGGGAGGACATTGATTTTGGAGGAGGGTTAGGAGAATTTGAACTGGTGTGATGTGAAAGGATGGGACGACTTGGAGCAAACTATTGTAAGGTAGAAGACGGGGATGAGTAGGGCGTGAGAACGACGTGGGGTTGTTGGCTTGCCCGGTGGATAAACGGCTGCAAGCCCCCAAAGAGTTGTTGAGTACTATGCAGGACCCACTAGATGTCATGTCTACTAGACTCATATCGTAGGCCTGACCGTATAGCTTCTGCCTGTTCGCATGCCATGCCGGCGCATGCATGTAACTTCACTTAATTCCCTCAACCGTCGTGCCTCCCACGACCTTCGCCTCCCTCGCGCGATCGCGCCCTTTGAGACTTCGACCGGCTATAAATGAACAATTTTTTTGCCTACTCTGCATGCATGATACCCCCTCTGGTCCTTTTTACTTCCATCAACCATTTGCAAAGTTTTTGACCAAATTTATACTAAAAATATCAATATCTACAATACTAATTAATAATTAGTATAAAAACTACATTTTATAATGAGTATAAAAATATTGATTTGACATTGTGAATGTTGATGTACATTTTTCTATAAGTTTGGTCAAAGTAGAGGTACATTGACTTCGGAAAAAACTTAAATGCACAATGCAGACTAGTTCCTCCGTCCAGGTGCGTGCCATGTCGTATCTAGTCATAAGAACAAGGTTAACTATTAGAGTACACTACCTCCCTTCTACTCTTACCAAGATAGAGGCGGTGGAATATTTTTTGTAGTGGTTTCTAGAGTTTGGACTCCATCTTCAGGAACCTTCGCCGCCACCGGCAAGAATGCAAGGAGATGAACCAGAAAGGAAATGAGGCTGGAATGAGTAGTTCCGTATTTTATACAGTGCCAGAGGTGGGTAAATATCTGCTATACAGTACCTTCGGTGGCAAGGCCATGTCTCTATGCACACACATCTCAGCCGTTGGTTCCAAGTAGATCGGACGGCTCACGTTGTCCAGAGGCAGACATACCATCACCACCAACTGGGATTTTTATAGATGTGGTCATGCATGCATGTGGTGTAATTAATGCATCTGTTTACACATTTTTTAGAAAAATGAGAGTACTAATTAAGTACTTTTGGAAACTACGGAATTAATTCCACCATTCATCATCTACCTTGGTTGAAGAGATTTTCAAATTAAGCCCTATAACCGGAAAGTAGGGAGTACCACATTACCACCACTATTGCCAGCCTTAATCATCACATGCAATAATTTGGTGCAACTTGAAATCTGAACGCGTGCTTGACTCTCCTTCTCCCTCCAGCAGTCCCACCACTCCACCCCGTGTGGAATAAATCTGCCTGCATGACTCTCCTCCCCCACGCTCGTCCAATCCGTTCTGACCAGCAATATTTCCACCCCTCCCCTCACCCATAATTTACTCTAACAAATATGCCCACGTAGCTGCTTCAGTTACTTAACTATAGGTGCATTGGGTCACTGACATCTGGGCCCAACAGGCATCTGGCCCACATGTCAGTGACTCAACTAGACCTGCAGTTCAGCGAGTGAAGCTTAGTCCATATATTACGTAGGTGTGCCATTGCTCGCTATAAATACTGCGCCTCCCACGGCATTCGGGAGAACGCTCACGTACATCGCTATCTCCTCCCCATCCCTCTCATGTCGAACACCATGGCATCCCCCTCCCAAGCCCTAGGCGCCCCTCGCTGCACCACGCGGACGGTCACGCGTCGTTGTTCCATTCCTCGCCGCCACTAGTCGAGGAGGACGCTTCGCCATTCCGTTCCTCGCCACCACTAGTCGAGGAGGACGTGTCGGCATTCCGCTCCTCGCCGCGACGCGTCGAGGTGGATGCGTCGGTGTTCCCAATCTCACCAGCACGCGCGTCGAAGGACGCGTCGGCTCCCCACTACGAGGAGAACGCCGCGCCGCCGCCGAGCCCCCAACCTTGAGGAGCTTTGGAAAGAAATGGTTGTCGCCTTGTGGGAGGCCTTGCCTGCGGCAGAGCACGCCAAAATAGAGGCGGAGAAGAAGGTTGAGGAAGAGAAGCGCACCGTGGGGCAAGCTACCTGGCAGGACTATGTTGCGTCCAAGAGTGTGAGGCAATTGGCTCTTTGGCAGAAGGCTCGTGCGAGGGCCATGAGGGTGGCGGAGGACGCCCGTGCCAAAGCCCTGATTGCAGTTGGGCCCAAGCGCCTCATCTATGATTGGCGGTACGTGGACCGGGTGCACGCTTCTAGCGAGGAGGAGTACCTGTTGGTTCCGGATCACCACACTGGTGAGATCGAGCTCGCCCACCGGCAAGCTGCCAATCAGCACATCGCGAGTTGCGAGGCTGAGGAAGAGGTGTTGTGCCGGCGCGCTGGGAAACGACCGCGCACCAGGGCACTCGTGGCGCGTCGCCAGCGCTCCTGCGAGCGTCGTTGCTTTTATTAGGAATATAATTTAGTTTGGTAAGGTGATCTCATTAGTTTTGGGACGCAAATGATAAATCCCCAACGTTCGGGAATTATTAGCGTCCTTAATTAAGTATGTAAAAGGAAAAGTTTGGAAACCTTGTGTATCCGTATGCATTTTGTAAGTACGTGCATATGTCACATGCACTAATATTTTATCAGTTAAATCTTTGGTCAAAATTTAGCACAAATTAAAATGGTGACGAATAAACCAGGACAAAGGTACTTGTAGTAGTTTAGAAGCCCAAATAAATGAGTGAGGCGCCTTAATATTACTCTCCACTGTGACTAGTCTTATTGGAAAAGCCGGGGAAGAGACGGCTTATTTTTTAAGCCGCCAAAAGAACTGGCCCTATGAGTGGTAGCTAGGGATACTAGGAGTAGTAGCTAGGGATCGAGTGTGCCAGATGAACCGGAGAAAGAAAATGAAGAGAGATGAAATGCAAAAAAGACGGAGGGATGTGATGGTTGCTTGTCCGTTTATTTTACCAGGCCACTTATTACTGGGAGTGGTTGGGTTTTGTGATATGACGGCTTTACTTCTGCGCCATGAACAGGGTGAGACTCGCATGCAGCGCTACCCTCTACACTAGTACTACATCAGTCGTGGTTTATTAGTCACCCATTGAATTTGACTGAAGATTTAATTAACAAAATGTTAGTGCATGTCAACAAAAACTATATCGTTGGATTCATATTTGAACATAGTTTTCAATGATATAATTTTAGGTGACATGCATCATCATTTATCGTACTATATATAATGTTAGTACAATTTTTGGTCGTACTAATCTATAGTAAGGTGCCCGTGCGTTGCACGTAACAGTGAAATGCATTGATCGAGGAGTTGTTTATTTTGACAAGCGATGTGGGGGTCATCTCATGTGTAACGGGCATCGATAGGTTTCATCGGATATTATTTCATCTCTAGATCTCACAAACATCTGGGTGAAATAGATAAAAAAGTATCATTTGCAAACAAAAGCGTTCAACTGTTCAACCTGCATCCTAAACTTGTGAAGAAATAACACTTATTGTGCTTTGCAAGTAATGATCTTTAAGAATTAGTTTTTGAGTATCGGTTGATATACATGTTGGCTACAGATGACATGGCACTTTCATATAGTCAACAGTTAGCTATACTATTAAGTATTAACCATGCCCTTATACACCTGGACGGAGGGAGTAAATCAGGATAACTTGGAAGGGGGCAGAGGGGATGTAAGAAATGGTTCATCATAAGTCTTTCACCAGTACTGTAGTAAAAATTTCATACATGGAAGATTCCAGACTAAACCATAAATGGATACAGTTTTATTCATGCATGATACTCCAATAGAGGAAGATCATGCATGGAAGTCTCCACATGCTTAGACAGCAGATTACATGGAGCGCACACTAATGATCAACATTTAACTTGGTAATGCATATGTCCAAGTGAACCTCCTTGGAGTCCCCATGCACATTGTTGGGGGTCAAATCATACCATGTGTCTTCCATGTCCACATCGGCAGGAAGGTCCCAGCTCGACACAGTCCTAGTCAGCTTGGCGTAGCCAGTGTCGCCGCCCACATACCTCCGAGGGGTAGTAATAGTGAGCACGCACCCGTACATCGGCCTCGTGTCAGTGTCAGCATTAGCGGCTTGGCCCCTGACGCACACTACAGAGACGGGGCGGCAGCCTACGCGTGCCTCACCAGTGCTCACGACCAAGAGGAAGACTCTGCCATCCTCCTCCGAGACTAGCAGGCGGCGGTGATCCTCCAGCGACTCCGGCATGATGAACGGGTAACACGTCTCGTACTTGATGTTCTCCGCCAAGGGCCAATACTGATAGACGGACGGCCGCGTGAGGTGATGCACAAGGTCCGCCGGTGAGCCCCAAAACGGCGTCGAGCACTCATAGCAGTAGACGAAGGGCTCCTTGGAGGCATTGACCATGTCGTCCATGAAACGGGAGTGGATGTAGGGGACAGTGTGCCAGTTGAATATGTGAGCAAGTTACTACGAGATTTAGTCTGAATAAGCACAAAATAAATCATGACGGCTATAACAGAGATTAAACTAATCATGTGGACTAGCATAGTAGATTAACAGATCGAATCTAGGACACAAACTAGAAACATGAATTCTACCACGATTTCGAACAGGAAGGACAGAAACACATACGGTGCAACGGGAGCAGCACTGTTGGCATTGAGGTTGTCGCCCATGTCATTGAGGAAGAGGTTGCCGAGGTCGGGGAAGAAGTCTTCGTCAGTGAAGTCGTCGCTACCAGCAGTCGCGAGAGTGCACTCCCCAAATTTCAACAGCGCCCACCGGATGAAGCGCAGGAGGGAGTGGCTATAGGGGACATTGGGCAGCGGAATGGAGCGCAGGAGTAGCACACGAAGCAGTAGATGGTGCTCCTCCCTAGTCTCTATCTCTACTCTTATCTCTACCTCTACTACTCTTCTTTCTTTTTTATAATATACTACTGTCAAATCGAATAGTACTGCGCCGCCCGCTGCATGCCCGGCTAAACACGCCTCCTCGCCTCCATCAAACCCCTCCGTTAGAGCATCTCCAATGTATGGAGGCAGTGCAGCCTCTAAGTTGGGCCCCACGTTAGTGCCTCTAAGCATGAATGAAAGTTCCACGGTGTATAAAGATTTTAACATGCCTCCAAGGTGGAGCCCACCATAAGCCTACAACAAATAAAAAAAATCCAAGTTACAACTTCTCATCCGCGTGCATGCAGGTCTCTTTCCTCCTCTCTTCTTTTCTTCCACTTGTTTATTCACTTGGAGGGTGCCTCTAGTGTTGGAGGTAAGCATAGAGGCGGACAAACTAAATCATGCAGTGTATAGAGGCAGACTAGAAATCCTTAGAGGCGTCCTTAGAGGCGCAAAAACATCACATTGTGGATGCCCTTAAATCCGCATGCAAACCGAGAAATCTACTCCGGCCCGCGGGAGGAAATTTGTCGGTTGCCGTTGGAGAATAATAGAGTCACGTCCAATCCATTTGAGTTAATTGCGTGTATGATTCTCCCTCTATAAAAAGTTAATTGCCTCCTTAATCTTGTATTCTAAGTACTCTGTGGGTTCCACTATCAGTACAGTGTACATTACTTGCATTGAAGTTTGTAACTATTTTAGATTAGAATATACTAATCCTCCGGTGCTAGTAGTAGAGCAGAGTCCTGCTCCACTACTACTCTAGTCAAGCAAGTTAGGGCATAGTAGTAGGTACTGTAGGGAGTACCAGTACTGTGATCACTCAAGCAAGATGTGTGGCATCGGTATGACTGTACGCTGCTCGTACGTGTCTCGTAAGTCAAGCGGTGTGCTATAGTCATCATCACCTGTCCACTTCCCGCAGCACATATTCGCTTCTCCATCCTTGTCCGCACATAATCGTCCAATCTTCCATCCCCGCTAAGGCGCCTCCCCCCTCTTCCGAAACCCAAGCACCAACAATGGCAGAACCGAGCAGCATCCGTCGAAAGAGTGGCTGGAATTCGCTCCCCACATAGGTAATCAAGCTCATTGTTTTCACGTGTGGACAATCTCAATATCATGCCGCTCGCCGCATGCTCGTCGGGGCTATACCGTTTACTCAAAGCCCTCAGGCCGGAGCTTTTTAAGCCAGCTCCTTGTTTGCTGATGCCGCCTGATCTTCAGAAACGGCGTGTCACGCAGCATAACGATCGTAGGGTGGCGAGCATCAACCCTCTTGACTGCGATCCGATCCCCATCACCCTTAACTACATTAACGGTATGTACTGGGTCGGCATGAACACGTCTTGGATGGTGCGCGTCGATGGTAGCGGCAGCTGGATGCTCGTGGAGGTCTACACCCGGCGATTGATCCCCCTTCCTTCGATTAACACTGCACTGCTTTGGCACCGCGGCCCAGAATATTCGGAATCTTACAGTAGTCGACATGATACCAAGTTTGATTTGCTCAAGGTTGTAATCTGCCAAGTGACCACAAGATCTGTGAATTATAAAGAGTTCAGGCTAATTGCGTTCTTCAACCGCGGTCTCGCCTATCTGACATGTCATTGCGGTAAGTGGATAAATAGGCACGTCCATCGCAGGATCATACATCCTCCATGGTTCTCTGATGCCATTGAACACAAGGGCTTCATTTACGCTGTCAACTCCTTCTATGGGTGGACGTATTGCTGGCCTACTCTAGTCATCGCTGCAAACGGCGGTTACAGCAGTATGTTACTTTCCTATGATATCATGATGGCTTGCTTATATTACTGTCAACATTTACTGAAAAAATATTCATGCTCATAACATGCTATTATTAAGATTGACTACATTAAGAGCCCTTTTTTATTTGACTCCAACTTGATATGGTGTTGTAGGCCACCTGGTGTCCCTACCCTTCCTAATCCCTGAACCTTTCAAAGAAAAGTGACATGGTAGTTGCAGGTGGTTCCTGGCTCGATCAGACGATGGTGAATGATTGATGATCATTCGCATGTACCGGACGTGCTGTTTTGCGGAATACAATCACAGTTATTGCAAGGTCTTTGAGTAGGATCCCAGCTTCTCTGGGCCTTCAGGACTTTTTGACTGGACGCTGGTAAGTAGCCTTGGTACACGCTCTCTGTTTCTCCGACTGAATTATCCGATTAACTAGGAGATAACCGACGACAAGGATCATGATGGCAGCGTGGTTTTGTTCATCAGGCAAAACTGTGTGTACACAGCGTACCATGCGTCTCTGCATGCACCATACCTTGATATGTGCCACCACGCTCTGCAGCCCAAAGTAGGAGAGAGGGTCGCAAGTATCAGACTTTGACCTGCTGGCTGGAGTTTCCCCAGTCAGGCACCCATCTGGTTCAAGCCGTCAACCAATCTCACAACTTAATAAATAGTAACGTCTAATTGGGCTAGTTAATTAGATGCGTACAGTTAGTGTAGTAGGATCTTTATTTAGTTTCTGCATACACTTGTTCCTTTTTGGTAGCCCTTTTGTAATGATGGCTGATGTTTGGTGTGGAAGAGAGAGCTGCGTCTTTACTCTTCCGGCCTGCTTACTGCTTCTGTTGCACCCTCGGCCTTGGTTGCTGCTGCTGCTGTTTTCAATGTACAATTAGTAGTATATTTCATTTGTTGGTTGAATAAATGTGTTGTTAGAATGACAAACACAATGTTTTGGAAGTCATTGCACGGTGCGATCCTTTAGTGCCCCGTACCGTACGTAGTGCATACTATTTTTCGTAGGAACACATTTTCCACTTGTTGATAACATGCAACCCACTGATGAAGGCCCAATAGAGGAGCCCATAATTAACTGGAAGGGAGGCTCTCACGTGAATCCGGCCCAGGTACATGCTCATGGTCCCCTAAACATAAATAAGTAAATAAATAAAGCTAAATGCTCATGCACTAGTTCTTTATATTCACGATTTAACAGGAGGATATTATTTCCTATGATAGTGTCGTTACATTAAGTCCATATAATTCTTGGGCAAAGATAGTGACCAATCTTCTTTCTCCCACCATTTCCTTCCTGCAACCAGCGGACCCATGCAAATCGTAGTCAACGTCGTAAATAGTTCCGGTCCATTTTTATTTTTCAATAAGAATGTCCAACCCAGCCCAGGACATTGGTGACATCACTTTATCCTCCACCTTGGTGCGCTCACCGCGGCGCCCCGTCCGGCCCTGTCAACATAGTGAATTGGGAGAGGACTGTAGATGTGCGTATGATAGTACAGACCCACCAGGTCCACTCGCGAACACAAGAAAAGCGCCTCTTTTACTACTCAGATGCACCCCTTGTTTTTTACTCTAATCCACCTTGTTGATATCTAGGACCCACATCATTTTCAACGTATAGTCAATTAACGACAGAATTGCACAATTTTTTTGAGGATTTGTTCGAAGGAGTAGGATATAAACTGGGTTGTGCGGTCTCTGTGACCCTTCTAACAACATGACCAGCCCAACAATTTTTTCTTTGGGAAAATAGGTAGACCACTATTTCTTTTTGAAGAATACCCAAGCTAGGCCTATTTGTTTTCTCGGACTTACAGGGCTGCATATCTTTCAAGATGAGGAGGGATGCATTCCGGCCTTGCCAAAGAGTTTGGTCAGTATCTGTTAAAAGTAAATGGGAAAATTAGTTTCTTTTTGGGCAAAATTGATTTTATACCCCTAGTTCTGTCACCCTCGGCAGGTTTTCCCCTAGTTTCCGAAAACCCTCGTTCTTTCCCAACTCACTTTGGTTTTTTATGCTTTTTCCCTTCCGGCACGGTTCTGTCCAGTCAGCGCCGTTTGACCACTACCTACACTAGATTTTGGACATATTTGCCCCTGTGGCTGCTAACTTCAGTACCTCTTCGTCCTCAGCCAGCTCTCACAAAAAACAGAGGAAAGGAAGGCGCGGCCAGATTGGAGGGGGGACCGGGACGCAGGAGAAGGAGCCGGTGCGCATGGCGAGCTCGGGCTCATCCAGCTTCTCGCCGGTGACCGGAGAGGTAAGTAATGTGGTGGGGTCGTGCTTCTCCACCCTACCCGACATTTTGGGGTTCAAAGCTAGGGTTTGTGACATTTTGGGGGAAATTTGACTTTTTTTAGGTCGATGGGGTCAGGATTGTGCATCATTCATCAGAGTTTTATCTTCCCCACGAGTCTTATTTCGGCTTGGAGTTTCTGTCGAAGCATCGTTGCCCCGGTCATGGCCTTGTTCCTGCCCACCGTGTATCATGGGGTGGTGCAAGCAGTGGCCGCCGTTTTTTAGGTTGCTCATTGGATGTAAGTTCATGTCAAATTGATCCAGATTTGTTTTTTGCTCTCTAATTTTTACTTTCTAATTATGAATCTTGATTTACAATTAGTTACCAGATGAGTGTGATTGGGTGGTTTGGGTTGACCCAGCTCCTCCATTGCATGTTGGACTAGCTTTTGAAGACTTGCACGCTGAGGTTGAAGGTAGTTGGATCAAGTGCCACCATTTTAAGAACGAAAACATTGAGCTGGCAAGGAAGAACAAGGATTTGAAGAAGAAGCTTAGAGAGAGAGATGCGATGTTGCTGTTGTGGGCATTGTTGCTTGTGGGAATTAGTATGATAGTTGCACTACTATGGTAGTTCTCGAAGAAATTATGCAGTTGTTCGATGTTAGCTATAGTAGTTTGGTATTCCAAGATGTTGTTGTCAAATGTGGTCTTAGACTTGTCAAATGTGGTTTGGTGAATGAATTTGATCTTGCCAGCTGAATTTGATCTTGCCAGCTCAATTTGATCGTAAACTTGTGAAATGACAGATGAATGGCACAAGTTCAACAACAACTTGAGATCATACAACATTGTGCATCACATATGAATATCACAAGTTCGACAACCTTAAGATTAGACCACATTGTGCATAAAAACATCAAGTACATAACAACACCATAGCACACAGTAGACATAACAGGTGCATCTCAGAAGTTTAGCAACATCACATACTACACATAACAATACATAAAAGGTGTAAAAACACCATCTAGTTGATAACAACATCTAGAACTTCAGCTTTTTGCTCCTGGTGTTTCTGGCTGGGTTTGGAGCTTCCCTTGCCTTGCTTCTAGTGTTTCTGGCTGGGTTGGGGCCAGTTGGTGGAGCTTGGTTTTGTGCTGGTTCTTTTGATGTAGGAGGAACAACCTTGCTGTCAACACTGCTTCCAGTAGCTGAGAATGTAGTTTCTGGTTGTACATCTCCACCTCTCTTCTCTTTCACACACCTTGGAGAAGCTCCTCTATGTGCTGCTTTTTTATAGTTTTTCCTAGGGCTAAACAATTGTAAACATGTTACAAATTGTAATGTATGCATAAAAAGAAATGGATGTGAGAATTTCACATACCTTACTACACTTGCTTGTGTAGATGCTTCATGAGATGGTTCCCTCGGTGGTCGCATTTCATGCTGGACTACATCAGGTATTGGCTGATCCTCATCCTCATCCTCATCTTGCACTTGCGCTATTGCTGGGTCATCTGCCATTGGATGATCATCTGCATTTTGTGCACCCCAATGCTCTTCTTCTCCAAAAGCTGGATCAACAGATCGTGTGCATCCCTTGGCTTGGTGTCCACATCTACCACACCTTTTGCATTTCTTCTTCCTTGGCCCAAGGCCCTTTCCTTCATTGCTTGCTCTAATCCTCTGTTTTCTTGGCCTGCCTGGTGCTTGCTTCTGAACAGGAGCACATAACTTGAATCCAGGATCTACAATGTCCCACTATTGCTTGCCTTCCAAAGCTGGTAGGTTTTTAGCATAAGTGGCTCTGAACATCTCAACAGAGTAGTACTTATAGACATACTTATCAATTGTACTAGCATCACCCCTTAGAGAAGTGATGAAGAAAAGTGCATGGATGCATGGCTTACCAGTGACCTGTCATTGCCTACAACTGCAAGTCCAGTTCTCCAGGTCCATAGGATACCTCCATTCCGTCTTCTCTCTGTCAGTTGTAGTTACCTCAACCTCTGTTGGGCTTCTCCTAACAATGCTCATCTCCAAACCTTTAGTTTTCTCCATTAATGCCTTCATTACTGCTGGTATGATGTTGTGCCCAATGAAATGGTCAATGCAAATTCTTTTTCTTAGGTCAAACTTCTCCATAATGTACTGCCTGATCTTGTCAACTAGGTCAACTAGGTGTAGGCCCTTGTATTTGTTGATTCTAGAGTTGAATGATTCAGCTAGATTGTTATTTACATAGTCAACCTTGCTCAACTCAGTGAAATTAGCTCTGGCCCAAATTTTGGCGTGGTGCTCCTCAAGATACTCCTTCACTTTGATCTTGCTTTTCAACTGGTTCAAATGATAATTGTGCTTTTTGATGCTATAAGTTAGGGACCAAGGCCACAGATTGTCATCATAAAATTTCCCTTTGAATTTCTTGCCAAAATTTTGAGACAAATGTCTCATGCACTCTCTGTGCTCAACTCCAGGATAAACATCATCAACAACACTCTCCATTCCTTTGCAAGCATCAGTATGGATAACTAATCCTTCGGGATGTCCTATAACTTTCTTCAAATTATTAAAAAAAACCATGTCCAACTCTCAGTGGACTCCACTTCAAGAACACCATATGTAACAGGAAATAACCAATTGTGTGCATCTAGGGCACATGCTGCTACAAGTTGGCCCCTAAACCTACCATGCAATGCAGTTGCATCTACAGCCAAGTATGGCATGCACCCCTCTAGAAACCCCTTCTAACAAGCTTTCAAACAGACAAAAACCCTTCTAAAACACTCTTTGTAGAATTTATTTCCTTTTAACTTGTACTCCACTGTGTGATGGTCAATGTCAACAACACTGCCTGGTGATGCCCTCTCTACTTCTGCTTTGAAAGCAAAAAGTAACTAAAAGCTATCACTGTACTTACCATACATCTTGTCAAGTGCCATTTCCTTACCATAGTAGCATCTGCTGTAAGGCACCTCAAGACCATACTTCTCTAACAAGCTACCCAGAATTTCCTTTGTGCCAATCCCTGGATTTTTTCTGATCCAAGCCATAGAAGCATCTGCAATCCACCTTCTTTTTGCAGCTCTCAATCTCTGAGATATGTTCACACTAGGACATGTGTGAGGGTGGGGGTTCACTTTGATCTGAAAATAAAACAAGGAAACAAATGGCCTGTCAGTACAACATTAGTAAAACAAAAAGTCACAATTTTAAAACAAATAGTAGTAAACTAAATAGCTAGTACCTGAAACAAAGTGCTCCTCCTCATCACAGATGCATGCAGCCTCGACTTACACCTGTCATAGGCACATTTAACAGTGAACCTACTCTGGTCACTCTTCAGTGTGATGTACTCAGTTTCAGACTTGATTGAGAATGTTCAAACTGCATTTCTGCAATCAACTGCCCCAGGAAAGACCACACCTTCCTTAATGCTTGGGTTATCTCTATCATACATCATGTCAGGTCTCTCCTCATCTGCATCCTCAAAATCTCCCATGTCATGATCCTCTTCCCTTTCATCTTCATCAGTATCTGAAAATTCTGCAGGTATGTAGTCTTCATTTGCTGCATGTTCCTGATTATTTTGTTGTACATAACCTCGATAAAGCTTCTCATCCTCCTCATCAGACAAAATAGGTGCATCAGGCAATGCTTCCTCCACAACTGGATCAGGTTGATCTTCTTGTTTCTCAATGAGAGTTGGAGTAGTTGGGGTGGTACTAGCACTTGCTGCACTAGTGCCAGGAGCACTAGGAGTACTGCTAGCTCCTGGCCTAGATGCACATGGTCTACCCCTTCTTCTACCTCTGGTCCCACTAGCAGTTGTCCTAGATGCGGGTGTTTTCTCACACCTTTCTCCTCTCTTTCTCTGAATTACTATAATTTCCAAATTGCAAGACCTTGTCTCTGCATTTCTTGCAAACATCAAACCTAACTCATCATCACACTGTAAGGGTTCCAAGTCTCCTGTGAACTGTCCCAATATCTTATTTCAACGGCATCAAACAATCCCCATGGATACTTTGCACAAATATTAGCCCTAAAATCATTAAATGAACTACTACTGTTGTCCACAACTAATGGAAATGTGAAGCTGCTTTCTTTTCCTCTGCTACCAGCAGAAACTATGACTGTGGTCTCCATTCTAACAAACAGACAGAATGCAACAGCTGGATCCATCCTACAATAATGAACACAACATCTACCATGACTAAATCTTCTTTGAATCAAGCCTATGATACTAACGAAAAGCAGATCTAAGACTTACCCCGTCAGGATCTCCCGTGCAGATGCGGTGCCCTTGCCCTTGTCACCCTGACTGCTACCACAACCGCCTTCAACACTCCCCCTAACCGATGGCGGCCTTTTGTCGCCATCGACGACGCCACCGCCGCCGTGGCCGTGTGCGTAGCCATCACCCTCCCGTGCCGATGAGATTCCCTTGTTGTGGCGGCGGTCGCCGCCTAGGGTTTCTCCATTCTCCCCCATCACCTGGAAATGGATGTGCTGGTGCTGCAGACGACGTTCTAGTGGTGGTGCCCCTAGGGTTTCTGGATCTGGTGTTGAGGCGCTGACGAACTAGGGTTTGGATAGGGAGATAGAGTGATGGGAGGAATGGGGAACAAAAGAGTGAGGTGGGGAACAGGCGAGTGAGCACGGGGGGCAAGCCGTGTCCTAAATCTAGCGCTGGTAGCGGCCAAACGGCGCTGACTAGACGGAACCGTGACGGGAGGGCAAAAGCACAAAGAAACCAAAGTGAGTTGGGCAAGAACGAGAGTTTTCGGAAACTAGGGGCAAACCTGCCGAGGGGGACACACCTAAGGGCACCAAATTAATTATCCCTTCTTTTTTGTTTTTTTCTTCACTGATATTTTATATTTCATTGGATTTTAACATGACATAGTACTAATTTAATTTTTAAATTTGTTTTAGTATGGCTAATAATTTTTGGATTAATAATATTCTGTTCCCCAGCAAAAAATTGCGAATTTTCAAAATTTCGCACATTTTTAGTTCAATATTTTAACCCTGGTACTGACCAGAAAAGGGGCATCAATTCTAAAAATGGAAAATGGGCTGCAATAAATTCCATATGAATTAGACAATGAGTAAAAATTAGAAAAATAATAGCAAATGGGTTGTACACGCCACAAATTTCGAGGCTGAATTGTTTACGCAAGGCTTTGTCAGTCAACACACGATTCTAGCAGTAGTGACTGTTGGATGTCCATCCAAAGACCGACGTGCTTCTTCAATCTCTGATCTTCCTGGTCCAGCCGCCTAAACCAGCTGGTGGGAGTACCTGCTCCATTCTCTTGTGGCCCGCTGTCATGGCGCGCAGGCTTCACCAGTCCACCATACTCCCTCCGCTGGCCTGGCCGCACACAATCAACTGCCCCCTTATTATGTGAAAAAATGATTCCTCCCACTAACATTTGGGGCACACCGGTTCGGAGGCTGACCTATGGGCCTACTAAGTTGACGCGTACACAGGGCTTTGTCAACTTAGTCAACAAACAATTCTAGCAGTAGTGACCATTGGATTTGAATCAAACGGTCCTAATGTTTCTTCAATCGCTGCTCTTCTTGGACCAGCCGCCCAAACCAGCGCCGGCGAGACCGCCTGCTCCTGCCTCTAGTGGCCGGCTGTGCTGCCTCTGAGGCCTCACCGCCCCTACTACTCCCACCGCTGGCCAGGCCCTGCGGCGACGGCAGGCTCACACGGCAGCCAAACCAGTGAACCCTCGTAGTCCTCTCTGCGTGGGCATCCACCGTCGCGTCTTCCCCAGCTCCGCGTCGTCCCCTTTGTAGGACTCGCCGTCGTCCACCGCCCTAGTGCTCTCGGTGCACCATGGTCAGCGTGGTCAACGAATGACATCCATCGGACGTGGACTTTACTTGGAGAGGCCGACAGCTGGGTCCACGACCGCACACAAGGAAATGCCTCCTTATTAGGCGCAAAATAATGATTCGTCCACCTGACATCTGGGACCCACCGGAAGGGCCTCTGTATTTCGCAAAAAATGTTCCCCCCGCTGACTGGTCGGACCCACCAGCTATATCTTCGCACGCAAGGAAGTGCCTCCTTATTACGCACAAAAAAATGAATACTCCCCCTGCTAGGTGGGGCCCAACTTAGTGGGAGGATGACATGTGGGCCTACTAAGTTGATGGGGACGGAGGGCTTTGTCAAATTAGACAATATGAATGATTCTAGCTCCAGTGACCGTATGATATCCATCCAACGACAGTAGTGCTTCTTCAACCTCTGGTCTTCTTGCTCCAGCCGCCCAAAGCAGCGCTGGTCGTGCCGCCTGCTCCTGTCTCCCGTGGCCGGCTATGCTGCCGCGGAGGCCTCATCGCCCCTACTACTCCCACCACTGGCTAGGCCTTGCGGCAACGACAGCCTCACACCGCAGCCGAATAAGTGAACCCTCATACTCCTCTCCGCGTGGGCATCCACTATCGCGTCTTCCCTGGCTCCGCGTCGTCCCCTTCCTAGGCCTCGCCGTCATCCACCGCCCTGGTGCTCTCGGCGCGGCGTGGTCAATGTGGTGAAGGAACGACTTCCATCGAAAGAGTACTGTACTTGGAGAGGCTAACAGCTGGGTCCACGGCCGCAGCAAGGAAGTGCCTCCTTATTATGCGGAAAATAATGATTCCTCCACCTGACTGGTCGGACCCACTAGCTACATCTTCGCACGCAAGGAAATGCGTCCATATTACGGGCAAAAAAATTGATTCACCCCCTGACTGCTGGGACCCACCAGGTACATCTTCGAACCGAAGGAAGTGCCTGACAGTCGGGACCCACCTGGTCGAAGCGTACGTAGCATTGTCATTCTGGTCGCGAACATGTACGTACATACGATCGGTCTGTCTGCAGGCTACATCAATGAACCATGGCCGTGTAAGGAAGGGCATGTGTCGTAGTAGAGGGGCGCACGTGTCGTAGTAGAGGCACGCACATAGCATGTACACGTACGTACAACAGCCAGGGTGCAAGAAAGAAAATACGGCCACGTACGTACATACGGGCGGGGTCTTGAACGCCTACTCGCGCATACGTACGACCAGGGCTCGTGTACATGGATGGGTCAGAACGGAGAAGCTGCGCCGTTGTCATGATGATGGGGAGGCAACCGGCTGGGTCGGAACAGAATGCGTCGTCGTGTTCACCAGGAGCCAACCGGCTAGGACGGAACACCCGATGGAAAGGAGGCCTATCATACCGCAGAACAGAGGAAAGGGCCTTGTGTTCGACCCACCACGGTCGAAACAGGATCCTCTTCATCAGGAGGGGTCTAGCATACCGCAAAACGAAGGAGACGGACCTCCTACGGTCGAAACGGGGTCCTGTTGATCGGGAGGAGTGTGGCGTGCCACAAAACGGAGGAAACAGACTTGTGTTGGAGCACTACGGGCGAAACGGGGGTCTTGTTCATCGGGAGGGGTGTGGCATACCGCAAAACAGGACTCCACGGGATACTGTTCATCTCCACCGTCGACTGCCTCCACGGGCTACTGTTCATCCATCGTCGACTACCTCCATGGGCTCCTGTTCATCCACCATCGACCTCCTCCATCCTCCACGTACGATTGTTCATCCACGGGCTCCTGTTCATCCAGCCTCCACCGCTCCTCCACCGGCTACTGTTCAGCCAGCCCTCTCCACGGGGTCCTGTTCAAGCACCCCTCCATGGGCTACTGTTCATCCAACCCTCCATCGGATACTGTTCAACCAGCCCTCCACGTGCTCCTGTTCATCCAGCCCTCCACGGGGTCCTGTTCTTCCGCCGGCTCGATTGATCGGGGTACTGTTCATCCAGCAGCAACGGCCTCTACTACCACGGGGTCCTGTTCATCCAATCCCCACCGGGAACTGTTCATCCAAACCCCCAACAACACTCACTGTTCATCCATAGGCAGCATCGATCGGCTTTAGTTAGCAGCAGTAGCGAAGGAATCACTCGGGTTCAGTTAACAGCAAGGGATCGATCGATCTCTCGGGTTCAGTAACGCGTAGCCTGCAGTGCAATCGCTCGGGTTCAGTTAGAGCCCAACGACTCGCTCGGGTTCAGTTAGAGCCCAATGCCTCACACACACGCGCGTACGTATGAGAGAAACGCGCATCGCTCGGCCCCCAACCACCCACCGTAACCAGGAACTCCTCAATATTTGCCTCGCCCTTGCTTCTACCATGGTTTTTCAGTCATGGACGGCCCAAAGAATGTCATGAAAAGCTGCATCTCCGGCCTGCCTAGGACGAAAAGCCCATTTTCTGTTATGATTTTTTGTCATAGAAGCAGGACCCCACCACATCTATGATGATACCGGGTTTTGTCAGAATTATCATCATAGAAGTGTCATAAGTATGACAGAAAAGAAATTCGTTCGGCCCAAAATGTCACAGATGTGTCTTTTTTTGTAGTGCAATACAATGGTCTCTTGGAGATCCATATGATGTAACTCTTTTGCGGTGTGTTTGTTGGGATCGATGAACTTTGAGGTTATGGTCATATCTATCTTTTTATATCCATGAAAGTATTTGAGTTTCTTTGATCTCTTTTATGCATGACCTCTTATAGCCTCGTATTTCGTCTCCAATATTCGGGTTTTGTTTGGCCAACTTGATCTATTTATCTTGCAAGGGGAAGAGGTGCCCGGTAGTGGGTTCGATCTTATGGTGCTTGATCCTAGTGACAGAAAGGGAACCAACACGTATGTATCGTTGCTACTAAGGATAAAAGGATGGGATCTATATCTACCACCATAGATAAACAGATCTCTCTACATCATGTCATCGTTCTTATTGCATTACTCTGTTTTCCATGAACTTAATACACTAGATGCATGTTGGATAGCGGTCGATGTGTGGAGTAATACTAGTAGATGCAGGCAGGAGTCGGTCTACTAATCTTGGACGTGATGCCTATGTAATGATCATAGTCTGGATATCGTCATAATTTTTTGAGGTTCTATCAATTGCCCAATAGTAATTTGTTTTCCCACCATTTGCTATTTTTCTCGAGAGAAGCCACTAGTGAAACCTACAGCCCCCGGGTCTTCTTTCTCATATATTTGCCTTTGCGATCTATTTTTCTCTTGCTTTCATTTTTAGATCTATTAAACCAAAAATACAAAAATACTTTGCTACACTTCATTTTATTTGCGATCTATTTATTCAATCTATCACAACTTTCTCCCGTCCATGCACCGTTTGAGGCGCCGTTACCCGAAAGGGATTGACAACCCCTTTAACATGTCGGGTTGCGAGTGGTTCTTATTTTGTGTGCAGGGGCTATTTACGTTGTGTTGCTTGGTTCTCCTACTGGTTCGATAACCTTGGTTTCATATCTGAGGGAAATACCTACCTCCGTTGTGCTGCATCATCCCTTGCTCGTTGGGGAAATACCGACGTAGCTTCAAGCGACATCAAAAGGAATTTATGGCGCCGTTGCCGGGGAGGAACAAGTCAAGATAGTCTCCTGACAACTCGCCAATTTCTGGCGCCTTTTCCAGGGAGGATCTTCATCATAACCAGGTTCCTAATCACAAATCTCATCTCCTTGCAATTTACATTATTTGCCATTTGCCTCTCGTTTTCCTTTCCCCCACTTCACAAAAATTTACCGTTTTATTCGCCTCTCTTTTTCCGTTCGCCGTTTTCTTGCTGGATCTGTTTTGTGTGCTTTCTTGTTTGCGAAATCATGATACCTCAAAGAAAATATTATGATGTTCCTTACCCAAATTTTTTGCTTGAAATTGAGAAAAGTGCTAAGGAATATATGACTAAACAATTTGAGCATAATAAGTATTTTACTGAAGAACTTAAGGAGCACTCCGTTGTGCTTGATGCTATTACAAAATAGCTTGATGATATCAGTAGAGAAGTTTGCAGTCTCCAATCTAAGTATGCTTTTGCCGAAAGTTTGCTAGGAAAAATATCCGATGCACAAGCTACCTTAGTAAATCAAATGGCCGCTAAACCAATCTCACTAGAGGATAAAAGTGATGAAGATCTTAAAATGATTGGTGTTTCTTCTATTGATTCCTTGTTTAGTAAAGTTAATATTGATGAAAAAGGGACTGGAGAAGAGTCAACTTCACGTAGAAGGCGTCCCAATATTTCGGAGGGTGAAAATCTTGTTCAAAAAATTGATGAAAATGGGTTTGGAGAGGTCAAAACTTTAGCTAGTGATGCACCCACTCTTTTGGATTACAAAGACTTTAATTATGATAGTTGCTCTTTGATTGATTGTATTTATTTGTTGCAATCCATGATGGATTCACCCCATGCTTACGAACAAAACAAAGCTTTTACTAAACATATTGTTGATGCTATGATGAAAGCTCTTGAAGAGAAATTGGAATTGCAAGTTTCAATTCCTATAAAATTGCATGATGAGTGGGAACCTACTATAAAAGTCAAGATTAAAAACTATGAGTGTTTTGCTTTGTGTGATTTGGGTGCTAGTGTTTCTACAATTCCGAAATCTTTATGTGATGTGCTTGGTCTTACCAATCTTGAAGAATGTTCCTTGAATTTGCACTTGGTGGATTCTACTATTAAAAAGACTATGTGAAGAATGAATGATGTTCTTATTCTTGCAAATAGGAATTATGTGCCCATAGACTTTATTGTTCTTGATTTTGATTGCAATCCGTCATGTCCAATTATTCTTCGTAGACCATTTTTACGCACTATCGGTGCCATGATTGATATAAAAGAATGCAATATTAATTTCCAATTTCCTTTGAGGAAGGGTATGGAACACTTTCCTAGAACAAGAATTAGGCCACCTTATGAATAAATCATGAGGGCATCTTACGGATCTCGAACCAAAGATGACAAAACTTAGATCCTTGCCTTATGCCTAGCTAAGGGCGTAAAACTATAGCACTTGTTGGGAGGCAACCCAATGTATATTTTTTTTTCTTTTTGCTTCCTATTTTTGAGTGTTAGCACAATTATGCTACTGATATGATTGTGTTTTTTTGTGTTTTAATTAGTGTTTGTGCCAAGTAAAGCCTTTAGGATCTTCTTGGGCAATAGTTGTTTGATCTTGCTGAAAGAATAGAAAGTTTTGTGCTCATGAAATTAATTTTGCTTTTTTACCAGGGAGCGATAAACTACCTACTCCAATTGTAGTGGATCAATATACAAATTTCTCAAGTCATCCTAATTTTTATAGTTTTTAAGTTACAGAAGTATTCGAAATAGTCAGATTGCTGCAGACTGTTCTGTTTTGACATATTCTGTTTTCTTTGTGTTGTGTGCTTATTTTGATGTCTCTATGGTTTTCTTTTTATGAGTTTTTGCCATAGAAAAGTTGGAATACAGTAGATATAATACAAAAACAAAATATGAATTGGTTTGATACAACACTTATAGTAATGATTTATTATTCTTATACTAACCGATCTCGCGAAGGCTTTGTTGAGTTTTGTGTGATTGAAGCTTTCAAGTTTTGCATTATCTTTCGATGGATTAAGGGAGTATGTAAGAGCCTAAGCTTGTAGATGCCCCGGCACCCCAAGCTATTATCTAAGAATGAGCAACCAACTAAGCTTGGGGATTCCCCCGAGTGGCATCCCCGCTTTCTTCCAACAACTATCGGTATTTTACTCGAGACTATATTTTTATTCGTCACATAATATGTGTTTTGCGTGGAGCGTCTTTTATGATATGTGTCCTTCCCTGCTTTATTTTGTGTTTTAAGTCCTAAATCCTTGCTGGACACACCTATTTGAGAGAGCCAAAATTATATCTTGACTTGTTAGAATTGCTCTCTATGCTTCACTTAAATTTTTTATGATCAATGGACTTGCCCTAGTGCTTCACTTATATCTTTTTGAACATGTGTGCTTTGTTACTTTTGAAGAAATGCACTGTTGCTTCACTTAGATTTATTTGAGAGTTATTAAAATTTTGAAGAAATTCTCTCTTGCCTCACTTAAATTATTTTGAGTGAAAGAAAATTTGTTATGTTCATGATCTTCACTTATATTTGTTTGAGCTTATGAAAAGCAACACATGAAAATTAGTCCCAAAGTGATAGATACCCAAGAAGGATAAATAAAAAAGGAAAAATGTCATGAAGATCATTGGAAAAAATAAGCTTGATTCTTAGTAATAGTTTCGAGATATGATGATGTGATATGTGAGTCATCTTGATGAGTAATTATGCTTTAGTAAGAATATTGGTGTTAAGGTTTGTGATTCCCTATGCATGCACGAAAGTCAATAATAATGCAATAAAATTATATCGTACTCGTGGTGCATTATTCGGTGTTAATTATGCTTAATGCTTGCTTATGAGATTATTAGTTTCTTGGTTGGTCGCTTCCCAATCTTTTGCTAGCCTTCATTTTGCACTAAGTATGACCTCTACTTGTGCATCCAGAATCCTTTAAACCAGTTTTGCCACATGAGTCCACTATATCTACCTATATGCAGTATTATTTTGCCATTCTAAGCAAATTTGCATGTGCCATATCTAATTTTCAAAATAAACTTCTATTTTGTGTGTTTGTTTCGCTCGCAGAGCAGTGAGGGGTGGCTAATATTTTCCATGCTAGATGTGTTATTCTCAAGATGAATGTTTATTCACTTGTCATAGCACGAGAGTATGGCAAAGTTATTAGGGATGCCCAGTCCCGAAATGCAAAAACAAATGAATTTACTTTATATTGTCAAATAATAAATTCCTTGGAAAGTGTTGGTATGGAGGGCAACTGTGGATACGGCTAGCCATGGAAAGTGAAAGTTATGGTGGAAAAAGGAATAAACTTTATTTTCTATTTGGGAACTGCCTATGATATATCTATGCATGGAAAGTATTAGGAACTCTAAGTCGTTTTCGTTGATGGGATGGATACACCTCCCAAAATATTGTTATCTCAATTTTTTCGCTTTGAGCTCTAGCACCTCTACAAATCCCTAATTCCCTCTGCGAAGGGCCTATCTTTACTTTATGCAATTTTTATTTTGAGTCTCCATATTCTCTTATAAAAGCACCAACTAGGAGGCAAAATGATTTTCTTAAGTATTGGGTGTAGTTAATATTCGAGTGTGTTTCATGAATGGATCAATGTTTGAGCATGATGGGCTAGGGATAACTTATTTTAGCGTTGATATTTTGAAAGACATGGTTGCTTGTTGATATGCTTGAGTATCTGAATTATTATGTCAAGACTAGACTATTGCTTTGAATCACATAAAAGTCAAAATGTCCATGCTATAAATAAAAGAATATGATATGACATGATGAACAGCGCTCCGCATCAAAAATTATGTTTTTATCACTTACCTACTCGAGGACGAGTAGGATTTAAGCTTGGGGATGATGATACGTCTCGAACGTATCTATAATTTTTGATTGTTCCATGCTGTTTTATTATCAATCTTGGATGTTTTATAATCATTTTATAGATATTTTATATCATTTTTGGTACTAACCTATTGACATAGTGCCAAGTGCCAGTTGCTGTTTTTTCCATGTTTTTTACATCACGGAAAATCAATATCAAACGGAGTCCAAATGCCCCAAAACTTTACGTAGATTTTTTATGGATCAGAAGGAAGATGTTGTGTCCTGGTTGAACCAGGGGGGAGTCTCGAGGAGGGGACAACGCACCAGGGTGTGCCAGGAGGCCCATGCGCGCCCTAGTGGGTTGTGCCCACCTCGGGTGCCCCCCGGACCGCCTCTTTGCTCTATAAATATCCCAAAAATCCCAGAACCCTAGGGGAGTTGATGAAATATTCATCCAACCGCCGCAGAGTCTAGAACCACCAAATACAATCTAGACACCATGACGGAGGGGTTCACCACTTCCATTAGTGCCTCTCAGATGATGCATGAGTAGTTCTTTGTAGACCTTTGGGTCCGTAGTTAGTAGCTAGATGGCTTCATCTCTCTCTCTCCCTCTTGATTCTCAATACAATGGTCTCTTGGAGATCCATATTATGTAACTCTTGTGCGGTGTGTTTGTTGGGATCGATGAACTTTGAGTTTATGATCAAATCTATCTTTTTATATCCATGGAAGTATTTGAGTTTGTTTGATCTATTTTATGCATTATCTCTTATAGCCTCATATTTCTTCTCCAATATTTAGGTTTTGTTTGGCCAACTTGATCTATTTATCTTGCAATGGGAAGAGGTGCCCGGTAGTGGGTTCAATCTTACGGTGCTTGATCCCAGTGATAGAAAGGGAACCGATACGTATGCATCGTTGCTACGAAGGATAAAAAGATGGGATCTATATCTAGCACCATAAATAAACGGATCTCGTCTACATCATTTCATCGTTCTTATTGCATCACTCCGTTTTTCCATGAACTTAATACACTAGGTGCATGCTGGATAGCGGTCGATGTGTGGAGTAATACTAGTAGATGCAGGCAGGAGTCGGTCTACTAATCTTGGACGTGATGCCTATGTAATGATCATTGCCTGGATATTGTCATAATTATTTGAGGTTCTATCAATTTCCCAACAGTAATTTGTTTACCCACCGTTTTCTATTTTTCTCGAGAGAAGCCACTAGTGAAACATACGGCCCCCGGATCTTCTTTCTCATATATTTGCCTTTGCGATCTATTTTTCTCTTGCTTTTATTTTCAGATCTATTAAACCAAAAATACAAAAATACTTTGCTTCACTTTATTTTATTTGCGATCTATTTATTCAATCTATCACAATTTTCTCCCATCCACTCACCGTTTGAGGCGTCGTTACCCGAAAGGGATTGACAACCCCTTTAACACGTCGGGTTGCGAGTGGTTGTTATTTTGTGTGCATGGGTTATTTACGTTGTGTTGCTTGGTTCTCCTACTGGTTTGATAACCTTGGTTTCATATCCGAGGGAAATACCTACCGCTGTTGTGCTGCATCATCCCTTCCTCTGTGGGGAAATACCGACGTAGGTTCAAGCGACATCAGAGACTTCAACCCACGAAGGGTCACGGTTGCGCGAGTCCATGGAGGGCTCCGCCCATGAAGGGTCCACAAAGAAGTAACCTTGTCTATCCCACCATGGCCATCGCCCACGAAGGACTTGCCTCACTTGGGTAGATCTTAACGAAGTAGGCGATCTACTTGCCCTTACAAACTCCTTGGTTCAACTCCACAATCTTGTCGGAGGCTCCCAAGTGACACCTAACCAATCTAGGATACACCACTCTACAAAAGGTAATTGATGGTGTGTTGATGATGAACCCCTTACTGTTGTGATTCAAATGATAGTCTCCCCAACACTCAACTCTCTCTCACAGATTTGGATTTGGTGGAAAGATGATTTGAGTGGAAGCAACTTGGGGAAGGCTAGAGATCCATATTCTTGTGGTTGGAACGGAATATCTTGGTCTCAACACATGAGTAGGTGGTTCTCTCTTAGAAAATGTATGTTGGAAGTGTAGGCACGTTTTGATGGCTCTCTCCACGAATGAAGAATGGGTGGAGGGGCATATATAGCCTCCACACAGAATCTAACTGTTACACACAATTTACCAAACTCGGTAGGACCGAATCATGAAACTCGGTCAGACCGATTTAGTTCAAAATGTGAACGTTGGGCTTTTCAGTGGGACCGAAATGTGAACTCGGTGGGATCAATTTCATTAGGGTTAGGGCATAACGTAATCCTGGTGAGACCGATCACATAAACTTGGTGAGACCGATTTCTGTAATAGGCAAATAGAGAGTTGGTCAGGCAAACTCCATGGGACCAAATCGCTCATTTTGGTGAGACTGAAACATTACGAAAGGCAAATAGAGAGTTTGCATTGCGAACTCGGTGGGACCAGTCGCTCATCTCGGTTAGACTGAAATGTTACGAAGGGAAACAAAGAGTTTTCAATCCCATCTCGGTGAGACCGAACTGACTAGGGTTTCTAGCTGTGGCTATGTCAAATGAACTCGGTGGCGCCAGATAGATCAAATCGGCGGGGCCGAGTTTGACTTTTGGTTTGGGACATATGTGGATATGAGAAAGTGGTTCAAGGCTTTTGAAGCATATCACTAAGAATTTTTAGCAAGTAATCCATCAAGCAACACCTCATCCGCTTTTAATAGTATTGGCTTTTCCTATGGACTCAATGTGATCTTGGATCACTAAAATGAAAATGTAGAGTCTAAGCTTGAGCCAATATGTGTCCTTAGCAATTTGAAGGGTCCACATTCCTAGTCCATGCCATGCCAATCATTGAACTTTCTAAAATGATCATCTTGAAAGAGCATTAGTTCAATGAGCTATATGTTGTTAGGAATTACCAAAACCACCCAGGAATAGTTGCACTTTCAGATGAAGTGCTCACTGCAGTTGAGGGGAAGGCTCGAGGAGGACGGTGACGGTCGAAGGGCGGTGGGATTGATGGCGGCAGTGGCAGATGGCGCCGAGGAAGAAGAAGTCAAAGGCGACGTCTGCGGCGTTCCTCGATCCCAATCTACGGCGTAGTCGACGGCGGCGGCGACGACGCTCCTCCGGCACACCAGTAGACGGAGGACGGTGGCCGGTGGCTGGTGGCCGCAGTGGTGAGGCAGTGTGGCGGCGAGATCGCTTGGACATGGGCAGAGCTGGGGAGGCCAAAAGGGAGAGCAGGGTGGGTCTGGGAGGGGCAGGTGGGAGAGATGGCAGGGGGAGGCCGAGGCATCGCCCTTATCCCCTATTCGGGTGCGGTCGAAGGAACAGAGCATGCGGGTCAGGGGGAGAAGATGATAAGGGGACGGGTGATGAGGACATCAATACCATTGTTACACCCACAACCCCTGCTGCTATACATACTGGACCAATTACTAGAGCACATGCATGCCAGTTGAATTACCGGGTACTTTCATTACTTGGTAACGGTTCTAATGTTCATGAGAATATGATGCTGCCTAAATTGGATACATTTGTTTTGCTTACAAATGAAGGGCCTAGCTTGGACAAGAAATATGAACCTTGGAGCAAGTTCAAGCATGGAGATGATGGCGTGCGCAAGGGAAACAAAAACGGAGTTACAAATGATGATTCCAGGACTTTGAAGCCACCATAATGAGTGCATGAAGGCTTGGACGAAATATACAAGATGCCACTTCATAAATTTCGTCCACAGGCTATCCTAGGTGCTGTGTCACCTTATTTTTGGGCCAGGCCCATGTAATTTTGAAATACTTGATTATAGGCTGTTTTTAGAGTCCGTATGTGTGGGGAAACAGGAGTTAAGGTTGGTTTCGGACCCCTCCTCCAAGGGCCACGAAATTCCCCCTCTCTCCTCCATATATATAGCCCTTAGGGCATCGTTTAGACCTTGGGTTTTGTTTAGATTAAAGTTCGCCATAGCTACAACTTCGTGTACTTTGTTTGTGTTCAACGACCAGACAAAGGCATCACAGAACCCCACCTTGATCAAGAAAGCTTTCATCTTATATTCACAATATCCAGATTGCAATCTCAGTTTCTTGCTTGTTCTTCATTTGCTTATAGGAAACAAACCCTCATGGTCAGGTTGATCGTGCTCCGGCGTGGTCAATAACCCCTCGAAAGTTGGTTTAGCGATTGCTAAGGCGCGACGTCTCGCACGTTCATAGTCGGATCGTCAAGGTCGACTCCCACAGAAAATGATAGCCATCGTCTCATCGAAACATCAAGACACCCTTGCCTCTATCAAGTGGTATCAGATTTCCAGGTTGCTCAGTGAGATTTTACAGTTTTTCGTAGTTTAGATCGAGACTGTTCTTCATACCTACAGTCCACGAAAAAGCCACAAAAAATTAGGGTTAGTTCATCATATCTGAACCAATCTGAGCCTTTGCATAATCTTTTTAGGGTTTTGCATTGTTTAATATGCGGTTGCATCGTCGTGTCTAGTTGCTGGTCTTAGTGTCTAGTCCTTTATAGTTTCGAGTTTTATTCACAAGTAGTCACGCCGCCGCCGCATCATCATCATCACCGCTGCCATATACCACCATCATCGTCACCGCTGCCATATACCACCATCGTCATCACCGCTGCCATATACCGCCAACGTCATCGCCGCTGCCATATACCACATATCCACCGCCATCACGATAATCCGAGTCCACCTCCATCACAGATTCGCCACCAGTCCGTATTCCATCGCCCTACATATATTCACCACCAGTCCGAGTTCCACCAGATTCATCTCCACCACCAGTCCTAGTCTGACTCTAGTATTTGTTGCATTGCTTTCGAGTTTCAGATCACGTGATACTTCGAGTCGTGACAGAGTAGGACTCCCGAGATTCCGTGCTACCCGTAGTAGAAAAATAGTTCCAAACTCCAAAAAAATTCAATTCTGGCTAGGTAGTTTTTAGACCATTTGTAGACTTTTTCGAAAAAAAATTGTTAGTGTGGAAAATTCTGTCTAGGCAGTTTTTAGACCATTTGTAGACTTTTTTGGAAAAAATTGTTGCAGAGCAAAAAAAAGAGAAAAAAGTGCAAAAAAAGGTGAAAAAAAATTCGGAGCGTGCTCCTCCCTTGTTTACGTGCAGCGTCGTGATTTTGTTACTGTTCTAGGCTCGCGTCTCTAGCACGGTCTAGCCTAGGACCAGCACAGTACTGTCGTTGAGCGTTTACTCAACTTTGCATCTCTGAATTGATTATTGCTGACCCTTTTTGCTACCATATTATAAGCCTTCCCAGCTCCACATACATCTACGTCGTGCATTTCACTCTCCCTGGTAATCGCTCTATCCAAGCTTTGAGAGTTTTGACTACGACGGCTACCGATCACCGCCTGCTGCTGGGTGAGAACTGGTAAGAATTTGAGATTTGCTTGACGGATTTGTGACACCCATCATCACCTCTTGTTAGTAGTCTGTAGGATCATATTCTTGTGTGTTTCTACAGCTGCTAACCATGGCAGGATCACAAGCCGACGAGACTGACTTGGAGAACATGACGAGTAAGGACTTGCATGATAAATTTCAGCAAATGATGAGTGGACAAGTGCAAGATGTGCTAAATAGATTTGAAGAGGCCATGGAGAAAATAGATGGCATGGAGAAGATGTTCGAAACAAAGCTCGATAACAAGTTTAATGAATTGCTCACGCATCTTCCACCACCACCACCGACTGCACCTAATGCACCTCTACAACAACAACAACAATAACAACAACAATAACATCGCCTTCCAAATCAAGTGAGACGAGCATAGTGCGTTCCCATTGACCCTGGGCAAAAATCTGGTGTCGTTGTTGATGCTTCTGTAGCTCCTGCTGCTACTGTAGAGCTGGTGGACCATTATGAGGATGAGGTTGATCAAAATCAGAACTACGTGCAACCACCAGCACCACCACCACCAGGTCACCCTTAGGTATATCATCGCAACGGTAGGGCTGCACCACCACCTGAGGTACGAGATCATGTCCATCTTCCTAGACTAAAATTGAATATTCCACCATTTGAGGGTAGATATGTTCCTGATATATATCTTACTTGGGAGTTGGAAACTGAACAATGATTTACATGTTTACAATATCATGAGGAGAGACGTGTTCCTGCTGCTGTTTCTGCTTTCACTAGCTTTGCATGTGTTTGGTGGTCTGAACATTGTAGATTATACCCTATTCCAGCTACTTGGGCTTCTTTGAAAACTGCTATGCATACTCGTTGGGTTCCATCATATTATCAACGTGAATTACTTCAAAAATTGCAGCTTTTAAGACAAGGAAAAATTCTGTAGAAGAATATTATCAGGAATTACAAACTGGCATGATTAGATGTGGTATTGTTGAGGAGAATGAAGCTATGCTTGCATGTTTTATGGGTGGATTAAATAGAGAGATTCAGACCATTCTAGAGTATAAGGAGTATAATAATATCACTCGTTTATTCCATCTTGCTTGTAAAGCTGAACGTGAAGTGGAGGATCGACAGGCATGGGAGCGAACTAACTTTTCTGCAGGTCGATCTTCATCATGGACACCACGTGCATCCTCTACTTCCACTGCACCAGCACCTCCATTAGGTGCCACCTCCAGTCGTGATACAAGAAAGCAGGCACAACCACCACTATCTGCAAAGAGCACACCTACCGGGCCTGCGCAGAGCTATTCTTCTTCCATGGCATCAACAGGGCACACAGGTGATATTATTTGTCGTCGTTGTAAGGGAAGAGGACATTTTGCGAGAGAATGCAAATCTCAGCGTGTGATGATTTCTACTGAGGATGGTGGGTATGATTCCGCTAGTGACTATCATGAGTAGACTTTGGCTGTTATTACACATGAAGAACACTATGGAGATGATTCTAGTCATGAGACGCAATACATGGCTGCTGAAGATGCTGACATGTATGAATGTTTAGTTGCTCAATGTGTTCTGAGTGTGCAGGTTACACAAGATGACAAAAATCAGAGGCATAATTTGTTCCATACACAGGGAGTTGTGAAGGAAAGTTATGTTCGCGTCATCATAGATGGAGGGGGCTGCAACAACTTGGCTAGCATGGAGATGGTGGAGAAGCTATCTCTCACCACAAGACCACATCCACATCCACATCCTTACTACATCCAATGGTTCAACAACAGTGGCAAGGTTAAGGTAACACGTACTGTTCATGTGCATTTTAGTATCTCTACATATGCTGATTATGTTAACTGTGATGTGGTACCCATGCAAGCATGTTCCTTATAACTTGGTAGACCATGGCAATTTGATAAAAATTATGTACACCATGGTAGAAACAATCAGTATACTCTTGTTCATAAGGACAAAAATATTACTTTGCTTCCTATAACTCCTGATTCCATTTTGAAAGATGATATTAATAGAGCTAATAATGCAAAACAGGAGCAAAATAAGAGTGAAAATCAGATTGTGGCAAAAGAATTTGAGCAACAAATGAAGCCTAATAATAAACCATCTAGTGTTGCTTCTGAAATTAAATTGAAAAGTGCATGTTTACTTGCCACCAAATCTGATATTGATGATCTAGATTCTAGCAAATCTATTTTCTATGCTTTTGTGTGTAAAGAGGCATTATTTTCATTCGAGGATGTGCCTTCCTCTTTGCCTCCTGCTGTCACTAACATTTTGCAGGAGTTCGCTGGCGTATTTCCACAAGATGTGCCACTGGGATTACCACCTATTCGAGGGATTGAGCATCAAATTGACTTAATTCCCGGTGCATCATTACCCAACCGTGCACCATACCGTACCAATCTAGAGGAGATGAAGGAGATTATGCGTCAAGTACAAGAGCTAATCGACAAAGGTTATATACGCGAATCCCTTTGTTCTTGTGTTGTTCCTATCATTTTAGTGCCGAAAAAGGATGGTACATCGCGTATGTGCATTGATTGTAGAGGCATTAGTAATATTACTATTCGTTATCGTCATCCTATTCCCAGGCTAGACGATATGCTTGATGAATTGAGTGGCTCTACAATATTCTCCAAAGTTGATTTGCATAGTGGATACCATCAAATTCGTATGAAATTGGGAGATGAATGGAAAACAACATTTAAAACTAAGTTTGTATTATATGAGTGGTTAGTCATGCCTTTCGGGTTAACTAATGCACCTAGTACTTTCATGAGATTAATGAACAAAGTTTTACGTGCTTTCATTGGACGATTTGCGGTAGTTTACTTTAATGACCTATTGATTTATAGCAAATCTTTGGAGGAACATTTGGAACTTTTATGTGTTGTTTTTATTGCTCTACGTGATGCACATTTGTTTGGTAACCTTGGGAAGTGCACCTTTTGCACCGACCGAGTATCTTTTCTTGGCTATGTTGTTACTCCACAGGGAATTGAAGTTGATAAAGCCAAGATTGAAGCTATTGAGAGTTGGCCGCAGCCCAAAACGGTCACACAAGTGAGGAGTTTCCTTGGCCTCGCTGGTTTCTATAGGCGTTTTGTGAGAGATTTCAGCACCATTGCTGCACCTCTCAACGAGCTTACAAAGAAGGGTGTGCCTTTTGTTTGGGGTACCGCACAGGAAGAAGCCTTCACGATATTGAAAGATAAGTTGACACATGCTCCTTTACTCCAACTTCCTGATTTTAATAAGACTTTTGAGCTTGAATGTGATGCTAGTGGAATTGGATTAGGAGGTGTGTTATTACAAGATGGCAAACCTATTGCATACTTTTCTGAAAAATTGAGTGGGCCTAGTCTGAATTATTCTACTTATGATAAAGAATTATATGCTCTTGTTCAGACTTTAGAGACATGACAACATTATTTATGGCCCAAAGAATTTGTTATACATTCTGATCATGAATCTTTGAAACATATTAAAAGTCAAGCTAAACTGAATCGTAGACATGCTAAATGGGTTGAATTCATTGAGACTTTCCCTTATGTTATTAAACACAAGAAGGGTAAAGAAAATGTTATTGCTGATGCATTGTCTCGTCGCTATACTATGCTTTCACAACTTGACTTCAAAAATTTTGGTTTGGAGACCATCAAAGATCAATATGTGCATGATGCTGATTTTAAAGATGTAATGCAGAATTGTAAAGAAGGAAGAACGTGGAACAAGTTCGTCATTAATGATGGATTTGTGTTCGATGCTAACAAGCTATGCCTTCCAGCTAGCTCAGTTCGTCTTTTGTTGTTGCAGGAGGCGCATGGAGGAGGACTAATGGGCCACTTTGGCGTGAAGAAGACGGAGGACGTACTTGGTACACATTTCTTTTGGCCAAAGATGAGAAGGGCTTGAAACACCCTCGATGCGGCTATATCTCCCCCGTGTCGAAGCACGACTTAGAGGCATAACCGCATTGAAAGCAATGTCGCAAGTCAGGTAATCTTCACACAACCCATGTAATACATAAGGGAAAGAGATACATAGTTGGCTTACAATCACCACTTCACACAAATACATAAATAAAGCATTACATCATCCAGTTACCAACAAGGTCCGACTACGGAACCAAAACAAAAGAAGAACCCCAAATGCGACAAAGGTCCCCGATCGACCCCAACTGGGCTCCACTACTAGTCAACTAGAACGAAACAACACAAAGGACAAGATCTTCAACGAGCTCCTCCTTGAGCTTGGTTGCGCCATCTGCACGGACTCATCGGCACCTGCAAACTGGTTTTGGAAGTATCTGTGAGTCACGGGGACTCAGCAATCTCGCACCCTCGCGATCAAGACTATTTAAGCTTATGGGTAAGGTAAAGGTAAGAGGTGGAGCTGCAGCAAGCGACTAGCATATATGGTGGCTAACATACGCAAATGAGAGCGAGAAGAGAAGGCAATGCACGGTCGAGAAACTATGATCAAGAAGTGATCCTAGAACAACCTACGTCAAGCATAACTCCAACACCGTGTTCACTTCCCGGACTCCGCCGAAAAGAGGCCATCACGGTAACACACGCTGTTGATTCATTTTAATTAAGGCCAACTTCACGTTTTATACAACCGGACGTTAACAAATTCCCATCAGCCCATAACCGCAGGCACGACTTTCGAAAGTTCAAATCCCTGCAGGGGTGTCCCAACTTAGCCCATCACAAGCTCTCACGGTCAACGAAGGAATAGACCTCCTCCCGAGACATTCCGATCAGACTCGATATCCCGGTACAACAAGACATTTCGACAGGGTAAAACTAAACCAGCAACACCGCCCGAATGTGCCGACAAATCCCGATAGGAGCTGCACATATCTCTTTCTCAGGGCACACCGGATTGTCTAAACTTCCGGTAGGCCAGCCCAGAGTTGCCCCTGGTGGCCACCGGTGGCTGACAAGTTGGACCAACACTCAGAGGAGCACTGGCCCGGGGGTTTAAAATAATGATGACCCTTGGGTGTGCGACCCCCAAGGGAAAAGAAAAGGCTGGGTGGCGAATGGTAAAACCAATGTTGGGCATTGCTGGAAGAGTTTTACTCAAGGCGAACTGTCAAGGGGTTCCCACTATTACCCAACCGCGTAAGGAACGCAAAATCCAGGAACATAACACCGATATGACGGAAACTAGGGCAGCATGAGTGGAACAAAACACCAGGCATAAGGCCGAGCCTTCCACCCTTTACCAAGTATATAGATGCATTAATTAAATAAGATATATAGTGATATCCCAACAAGTAAACATGTTCCAACAAGGAACAACATCTCCATGTCTCAACGAGGAGCAAACTTCAATCTTCACCTGCAACTAACAACGCTATAAGAAGGGCTGAGCGAAGCGGTAACATAGCCAATCAACGGTTTGCTAGGACAAGGTGGGTTAGAGGCTTGGTTCAACAATATGGGTGGCATGATGAGCAAGTGGTAGGTATCGCAGCATAGGCATAGCAAAAGAGCGAGCAACTAAGCAAGCAAAGATAGAAGTGATTTCGAGGGTATGATCATCTTGCCTGAAATCCCGCAAGGAAGAAGAACGAGTCCATGAAGAAGACAAACGGATGTAGACGAACGGGTCCTCACAAACGCGACGTTACCGGAACCAACCCGAAGAAGCAACACCGGAAATAAGCACACAACATAGTAAACAACCACCACAAAATCATGGCATGATGCACAACCAAGTATGATGCATGACCGGTTTAAAGAAGCATGGCATGGCCAAGTGCACAAACAATCCTACAAATTAAGTGGAGCACAATATGCAACGGAGTTGCATATTGAAGAAAACACCACATGACTTATTTAGTTCTCTCTCGTTTATGTACCCAACAAGATTAAATGTTGTTATCATGGCAAGAGGTGAAGCAAATGAAAACTACCAATCTAGTCAAGGTTAAATGAGGCCGGAAGCAACGAACAACAATTCCGGAAACTCCTCATGAGCATATTATAGATTTGGTACTGTTCTTCCCTAAAGACAATTTTAGAGTTGTTTAACATGCAAATAAAGGTCACCATGTTAAACTAGGCATTTTTCTACCCCATTTACATATAAAGTTTGTTAGAATTGGAGCTACGGTTGAATATTTATGAATTAAATCATTTTAACATGGCATAGGAGTAAATTTAACCAAACATCATTTTAAATATTTTATACATAGATGAAATGACATAATATGAAACTACACACAATTCTAAGCAACTTTCATATATAATTTATTTAGATCCGATGCACGGTTGGTAGGTTATGATATGCAAGAACTCTAGGGGTTTTTTCTGAAAAACTGCAGTCCTCTGATTAAATAGCAAATTCGTAGGACGGGAAAAAAACATGACATGGGCCGAATCTGGCTGAGCACAGGATATTATTTAGCGCCCAGGGCGTCACATAAGCAAGCAGGGATGGGCTGGCTTGTGCTCACCTCGCGGGCCTTGGGCAGCAGATCTGGTAGGCTAAGGCTGCAGTAGGGCACGGGCGACTGGGCCTTGGCGCTAGTCGGTGCAGGCGGCCCAAGGGGTGCGGTCGAGCAGGCCGGCTCCGTAGGCGCTGGGCCACGAAGTGAGACGCAGCCAGGAGGGCGCTGGAGGCTGCCAACACAGCAGGATGCGGTCAACGGCGAGCGGGGAAGACCGGTTCGGGGGGGACGCGTTCAACAGCGAGCGGGGAAGCGGCTGCTTGTTTGATCGATGCCGTCCTAGAGGGCGAAGATGCGGCGGCGCACCGGAATGATGCAGCAGTGTCCGATCTGGGTGCGGGGAGCCTGGATCCACCCATTCCCGGCACGAAACGACAGCGATGGAGCTAGCTGGAGCGGCCATGGAGGTCTCCTGTGAGAAAAAATAGAGAGAGGGAGAGGAAGATGTGAGAGGCGAGAGAGAGAGCCACGAGGAAGAAAGGTTAGAGGCTAGGTCGGCCTGAGTCGATGGTGCTTCGGCGTGAAACGCTAGCCGGAGGAGGCGGCGGTGAGGCGACGGGGTCGAGGAGCGAACGGTTGCTTGCCTCCATAGCTCGGGAGGCTGCGAGAACCCCCTGGCGGCGGCGACTGAACTGGGCCTGAGCGGGCCTGGATCTGGGCTGAGAGGGCCCGCACGTGGAGAGGAGGGACCTGGCGACCGAGCGTGGAAAGAGGCTGGTGGCGGCGCGGGTTTCGAGGAGGAGGGTAGGGTTTCCAAAACTAGAGGCCTAGGCCTTCCTTTTATAGAATGGAGGGCTAGGTTTTGATGTCTGAGGGGGCTTCAGAATCATCCGATCGCAAACTAGCAATTGGAAAAGAAAGAAAGAGAAAAAATGGGTTAAAGAAATCCAACAAAGAAAACACAGATACTTGCAGGATGTTAGGTGTTGATCTGGACCCATTGAAAATGACTGTCCGGGTCAGGTCCGGGACAACTTTCGGACGCGCGCGCGAGGAGGGCCGCGGGCTGACGAGAGAGGTTAGGTTGGCCTGGCGGTAGGTAGTGGACTGTGCAGAAGGCCTCGGGCATGAGAAAAGAGAAGAGAGAAAGGCCCACCGAGTGCTTCCAGAGACCGAAAACGTCCGACGTTTGACCGACTATAATGCCGTTATAGTTAAACGTTGGGGCATCTAACGAACTCCGAACGCGATGAAATTTGACCGGCGGTCTACCTACACTAAAACAAGACCACACGCCAACTTTCAACCCATTCTGAGAACATTTTCTGGCCACTTATAAAATACTATTTTAGACATGCCGCGGGCACGTGCAAGTGTGTCTGGGTTCAGAACGGCAAACAGATGGAACTGGGAGACCCGGACTAATGCAAGTTTTGAAAACATGATGATGCAATGCACATGATGACATGACAAGATGCAACAGGCAAGCGAATAACTGGACGACACCTGGCACATCGGTCTCGGGGCGTTACAACACTCCACCACCACGAGAGGATCTCGTCCCGAGATCTAGAATGGCACCGGAGGGAAAACGGAAGAGAAAGAGAAGAGGTAAAACTAAGCTGCTCCTTTGCCAAACGAGTGAAACCAAAGAACCCTGAAAAAGATTAAGCCATATCTAGAACAGAATACAGCGGAGATGACGAATCTGAGAACACTCCGTTAGAAAAGAGGAACAAGGAAGAACAACTTCGGGCAGCACTCCGATTGAAAAGAAAAGGAATTGAATAAGAACTTGGTAAGATGAGAGGATACTTGATGGAATCAACAACACATTACCTCCGTAACTATTGAATGAATGGGCAAGGGGGTAAGAAAGATCTCGGACAGCACTCCGGTTCAAAAGAGATGAAAAACTAGATAACATGAAAGAGCTTGAGAAAAGGGACACAATACTCCGGTTAAAAGGATAAGCACGATCAAAACATGGTCCTGGCAATCCGAGAAGATGAGTTGGGGAGAGCAACATCACAATGTCTCCGAAATGAAGGGAAACAAGATCTTGAGAGAGCACGGTTACAACAAATGTTAGAACGGAGTTGTTGAAAACCAACAACAATAAGAATAAGCTTGATATGGTCTTATGGAATACATCTCAAATTATGAGGTGACAACCTGCCACTCACGGAAAAAGAATTGTATTGATAAGAACAAGGAGACGAGAAAGCTATATCACCGAGGAGGATAAAAGAAGAACTTGGGTCATTTATAAGCACCATAATAGGCAAACCTTAGAGAAGGCTTTAGGTGAAATATAACCCAAGATAACTCCAATGACGAGATTGATGGATTTAAAATATCTCATTCATGACAACATGTGAATCATGAAACATGAATTCAAATTATCAAGAATGACATAATACCACCTCCAATGATACGGAAGAAAGAATGCACTCTGGATTACAATATGAAGAAAGCTTGAGCTCCTTAGAAAAGAATCTCAATGAACACTTCGAGAATGAATTAAATCATAGCTGAGCCATCATGTAGAACCTCCATGAAGAAATTCCGATTAAAAGAATGATCACGAAGAAGTGAAGGATGAAAAGAATAAGGTTGAAGCCTTGAAATGATTAGATGAAGCTTGTGACGAGATAAAAGAGAGATCTCGAAACTCCGGGAAAATAAAAAGCTGAACACAATTGGAATCAAGAAGTTGATGCACCTCTAGAATAAGGAATTAATCGCTTGGTTGAACAAGAATAAGAATTACGTTATGTTTATCCTTCACCAATTTAATTGATGAACAAACAATGGATTCGACACACTACTTATTCTCATGGAAAAGATGAAGATAGATATTGCGCAAACTTAAGAAGGTCTTCGATGAACCACCGGTAGGGTTGAAACAACGAATGAATTGATATGATAAATGAAGGAAGAGAAATCTTGAATGAACCACCGTAAGCATTGACAAAGAACAAAGTAAAGGGATAAATCACCGGAAAGGAATTAGAGAACGAATTGAAATACTTGAGGGAAATTAGATCCACGAGAACAAAAGAACATGAGCTGATTAGAGAATATACTTGAATGATGCATCGGTATAATTGGAGAATGATAACTGGAAGCTGACACGAATAATCCAGAATTGATGGACTCCGGATAACAAACTGAGAAGAATCTTGAATTACTCCGGATGGTGAAAAGAATTCTCATAATCAAAAACAACCGAGAGGATGGCAACAAGCTAGAACCACGAATCTTGAAGAGAATGGAGCAAGAAATGGAGGAAAAACTCTTCTTCGGTCTTCAAATGCAGAGAATGACGATGGGAAACACCACCAAGAATTATTGAGTACTCCAGAATTAAAATTGGAAAGGTTGAACCAACGATGAAAAGAATCATAAGATCTTGGAGAAAAGCATTTGACTAATGATAACTCATTCTTACGTCAAACTTTAAAAGGAATTTAGGATAGCTCCGAGAAAATAAGAAGAGTTAGGTAAGATCCTGGGAAAAGACCTGTGGGTTAGGGGCCACTCAAAAGAAACACCGTTGAAAAGATTTAAAAGAGAGGATTGCACCAGTTGAATAAAATGGCTAGAATGAGATACAATCTCGAAAGAGTTTGAACGAATGCAGAGTGGAAACACAAATCTTCGAGATATCTTGAGCACTCCGGAACAATTGAATAGCGAGAAATGAATGGTTGTGAGGTGCACCGGCACGAGAAAAGCATTTGAAATACAGAAAAGAATACGATCAACACCGAAAGCTTGAATTGGATCCACCGGAAAAGGAAAGAATGGAGAATGATGAACTTGAATCTCCGTTAGACTCTTCAGGAAAATCACCGGATAAGAATATTGACGGAAAAGAATGGAGAGACTTCACAAGAATAAAAAGATACTTGATTAAGACATCGGATTCCTTGAAGAAAAAGGGTGGGTGGGTGGGAAAAACAAAGTCACCTTGGAACAGATGAAGACAACACCGTTGAGAAGAACTGATACTTGATCTTGCTGATATTGAAATAATTGGATCCACTTGAAGAGAGATACACCGGTTAAAAAGGATTGGCAAAACAATCTTGATGATCAAGAAGGATTGGTATTCACATCGGAGTATGAGAACACCGCTTTGGGAAGGTATGGAATCAACATTTGACATTTAAGCAACTCGAATACCACAACTCAAAACAAAACAAAGGATTGGCTTGCAAAATAAGCCGGAACAAACATATGATAGAGATTTCATCCGAAGTTTTCGTGGTGGGGCCTACATGGGCTCGATCGTACAGCACCATCATGTACAAGGAAGTGCACATGACATACGAAGCGTCCCCGAGTCGGCATAGCCAAGGACTCTTTAAGACACAATGAGACCACTGTAAAACTGACCGTGAATAGGCGGACCACTAGACGTCGAACCCCAATCTCATATCATACATCCGTCGGAAAGAAATCCTAAGAGCTACTTGAATTCCCACTTATGAAACTCCCGAACCTTTCCGGTTATGCAATCAGGTGTTGGGGATACAGGGGAAGCATAATATCTCACCCAAATCTAGCAAATCCTACATCTAGCTATATCCATCCTTCAACACATAACCGAGAAAAACTTCGGAAATCGTCTACCTCAACCTTCGGAAAAAAACATCCGTTATACAAGTTATGGCGATACTCCCGAACTCCCGCCCCAGTACTGGGTGGCGTCGAGGTTATCTCACCAACGAACTGCATAAAAGAGATTTTCGATGTCGGCGTACTAAACTCAGGTATTCCAGAACTGCAACGATAAAATTATGATGACAACACCTCAGAGCTCAACTCCCAGGGACACTTCCACAAAACCCCTGACAGGAGGCTCCAAGACAATGTTCTCGTCATAAAACCATCGGAACGATTCCAAGATACCCGCGTGATCCTAAATTTTTTTAGTGAAATTTGAGAAGAGAAGAGTCAAAACTCTACGTCAGGATGCCTTACCAGAGCGATGAGGAGACTGGGGAGTAAAAAGAATTCCTAAACTCTCCGATATATAATTCCTAAATGACTCAAAACATTTTTTTCTAGACATAACTCGGCCGCTAAAAACGATCAAGCAATGGGGCTCCTAAGGTCGGGGAAGGCTCTGATACCAACTTGAAACGCCCTCGATGCGGCTATATCTCCCACGTGTCGAAGCACGACTTAGAGGCATAACCGCATTGAAAGCAATGTCGCAAGTGAGGTAATCTTCACACAACCCATGTAATACATAAGGGAAAGAGATACATAGTTGGCTTACAATCGCCACTTCACACAAACACATAAATAAAGCATTACATCAACCAGTTACCAACAAGGTCCGACTACGGAACCAAAATAAAAGAAGAACCCCAAATGCGACAAAGGTCCCGAATCGACCCCAACTGGGCTCCACTACTGATCAACTAGAACGAAACAACACAAAGGACAAGATCTTCAATGAGCTCCTCCTTGAGCTTGGTTGCGCCATCTGCACAAACTCATCGGCACCTGCAAACTGGTTTTGGAAGTATCTGTGAGTCACGGGGACTCAGCAATCTTGCACCCTCGCAATCAAGACTATTTAAGCTTATGGGTAAGGTAAAGGTAAGAGGTGGAGCTGCAGCAAGCGACTAGCATATATGGTGGCTAACATACGCAAATGAGAGCGAGAAGAGAAGGCAATGCACGGTCGAGAAACTATGATCAAGAAGTGATCCTAGAACAACCTACGTCAAGCATAACTCCAACACCATGTTCACTTCCCGGACTCCGCCGGAAAGAGACCATCACGGTAACACACGCTGTTGATTCATTTTAATTAAGGTCAACTTCAGGTTTTCTACAACCGGATGTTAACAAATTCCAATCTTCCCATAACCGCGGGCACGGCTTTCGAAACTTCAAATCCCTGCCGGGGTGTCCCAACTTATCCCATCACAAGCTCTCACGGTCAATGAAGGAATAGACCTCCTCCCGAGACATTCCGATCAGACTCGGTATCCCAGTACAACAAGACATTTTGACAGGGTAAAACTAAACCAGCAACACCACCCGAATGTGCCGACAAATCCCGATAGGAGCTGCACATATCTCTTTCTCAGGGCACACCGGATTGTCTAAACTTCCGGTAGGCCAGCCCAGAGTTGCCCCTGGTGGCCACCGGCGGTTGACAAGTGAAGGAAATATGCCCTAGAGGCAATAATAAAGTTATTATTTATTTCCTTATATCATGATAAATGTTTATTATTCATGCTAGAATTGTATTAACTGGAAACATAATACATGTGTGAATACATAGACAAACAGTGTGTCACTAGTATGCCTCTACTTGACTAGCTCGTTAATCGAAGATGGTTATGTTTCCTAACCATAAACAAAAGAGTTGTTATTTGATTAACGGGATCACATCATTAGGTGAATGATCTGATTGACATGACCCATTCCATTAGCTTAGCACCCGATCGTTTAGTATGTTGCTATTGCTTTCTTCATGACTTATACATGTTCCTATGACTATGAGATTATGTAACTCCCGTTTGCCGGAGGAACACTTTGTGTGCTACCAAACGTCACAACGTAACTGGGTGATTATAAAGGTGCTCTACAGGTGTCTCCAAAGGTACATGTTGGGTTGGTGTATTTCAAGATTAGGATTTGTCACTCCGATTGTCGGAGAGGTATCTCTGGGCCCTCTTGGTAATGCACATCACATAAGCATTGCAAGCATTGCAACTAATGAGTTAGTTGTGAGATGATGTATTACGGAACGAATAAAGAGACTTGCCGGTAACGAGATTGAACTAGGTATTGAGATACCGACGATCGAATCTCGGGCAAGTAACATACGTATGTTATTATGCGGTCTAACCGATAAAGATCTTCATAGAATATGTAGGAGCCAATATGAGCATCCAGGTTCCGCTATTGGTTATTGACTGGAGACGAGTCTCGGTCATGTCTACATTGTTCTCGAAGCCGTAGGGTCCGCACGCTTAAGGTTTCGATGACAGTTATATTATGAGTTTATGAGTTTTGATGTACCGAAGTTAGTTCGGAGTCCCGGATGTGATCACGGACATGAGGAGGAGTCTCGAAATGTTCGAGACATAAAGATTGATATATTGGACGGCTTTATTCGGACACCGGAAGTGTTCCGGGTGATTTCGGAGAAAACCGGAGAGCCGGAGGGTTACCGGAACCCCCCCGGGAGAAGTAATGGGTCATATGGGCCTTAGTGGAGAGAGAGAGGGGCAGCCAAAGGTGGGTCGCGTGCCTCCTCCACCCCTGGTCCGAATTGTACTAGGAGAGGGGGGGGCGCCCCCCTTTCCCTCTCCCTCCCCACTTCTTTCCCCCTCCTAGTAGGAGTAGGACTCCTCCTTGGGGCGCCATAGAGGGTCGGCCGGCCTCCTCCCCTTGATCCTTTATATACGGGGGCAGGGAGCACCCCTTGACACACAAGTTGATCCACGTGATCATATTCTTAGCCGTGTGCGGTGCCCCCTTCCACCATAGTCCTCGATAATATTGTAGCGGTGCTTAGGCGAAGCCCTGCGATGGTAGTGCATCAAGATCGTCACCACGCCGTCGTGCTGACGGAACTCTTCCCCGACACTTTGCTGGATCGGAGTCCGGGGATCGTCATCGAGCTGAACGTGTGCTAGAACTCGGAGGTGCCGTAGTTTCGGTGCTTGATCGGTCGGGCCATGGAGACGTACGACTACATCAACCAAACGCTTCCGTTGTCGATCTACAAGGGTATGTAGATCACACTCTCCCCTCTCGTTGCTATGCATCACCATGATCTTGCGTGTGCGTAGGAATTTTTTTGAAATTACTACGAAACCCAAAAGTGGCATCTGAGCCTAGGTTTTATGTGTTGATGTTATATGCACGAGTAGAACACAAGTGAGTTGTGGGCGATATAAGTCATACTGCTTACCAGCATGTCATAAGGTTCGGCGGTATTGTTGGATGAAGCGGCCCGGACCGACATTACGTGTACGCTTACGCGAGACCGGTTCTCCCGACGTGCTTTGCACAAAGGTGGCTAGCGGGTGGCAGTTTCTCCAACTTTAGTTGAACCGAGTATGACTACGCCCGGTCCTTGCGAAGGTTAAAACAACACCAACTTGACAAACTATCATTGTGGTTTTCATGCGTAGGTAAGATTGGTTCTTGCTTAAGCCCGTAGCAGCCACATAAAACTTGCAACAACAAAGTAGAGGACGTCTAACTTGTTTTTGCAGGGCATGTTGTGATGTGATATGGTCAAGACATGATGCTAAATTTTATTGTATGAGATGATCATGTTTTGTAACCGAGTTATTGGCAACTGGCAAGAGCCATATGGTTGTCGCTTTATTGTATGCAATGCAATCGCGCTGTAATGCTTACTTTATCACTAAGCGGTAGCGATAGTCGTGGAAGCATAAGATTGGCGAGACGACAACGATGCTACGATGGAGATCAAGGTGTCGCGCCGGTGACAATGGTGATCATGACGGTGCTTCGAAGATGGAGATCACAAGCACAAGATGATGGTGGCCATATCATATCACTTATATTGATTGCATGTGATGTTTATCTTTTATGCATCTTATCTTGCTTTGATTGACGGTAGCATTATAAGATGATCTCTCACTAATTATCAAGAAGTGTTCTCCCTGAGTATGCACCGTTGCGAAAGTTCTTCATGCTGAGACACCACGTGATGATCGGGTGTGATAGGCTCTACGTTCAAATACAACGGGTGCAAAATAGTTGCACATGCAGAATACTCAGGTTATACTTGACGAGCCAAGCATATACAGATATGGCCTGGGAACACGGAGACCGAAAGGTCGAGCGTGAATCATATAGCAGATATGATCAACATAACGATGTTCACCAATGAAACTACTCCATCTCACGTGATGATCGAACATGGTTTAGTTGATTTGGATCACGTAATCACTTAGAGGATTAGAGGGATGTCTATCTAAGTGGGAGTTCTTAAGTAATACGATTAACTGAACTTAAATTTATCATGAAACTTAGTCCTGGTAGTATTTTGCAAATTATGTTGTAGATCAATAGCTCGCATTGTTGCTTCCATGTGTTTATTTTGATATGTTCCTAGAGAAAATTGTGTTGAAAGATGTTAGTAGCAATGATGCAGATTGGATTCGTGATCTGAGGTTTATCCTCATTGCTGCACAGAATAATTATGTCCTTGATGCACCGCTAGGTGATGGACCTATTGCAGGAGCAGATGCGGACGTTATGAACGTTTGGCTAGCTCAATATGATGACTACTTGATAGTTTAGTGCACCATGCTTAATGGCTTAGAATCGGGACTTCAAAGATGTTTTGAACGTCATGGAGCATATGAGATGTTCCAGGAGTTGAAGTTAATATTTCAAGCAAATAACCGAGTTGAGAGATATGAAGTCTCCAACAAGTTCTATAGCTAAAAGATGGAGGAGAATCGCTCAACTAGTGAGCATGTGCTCAGATTGTCTGAGTACTACAGTCGCTTGAATCAAGTGGGAGTTAATCTTCCAGATAAGATAGTGATTGACAGAATTCTCTAGTCACCATCACCAAGTTAGTAGAACTTCGTGATGAACTATGATATGCAAGGGATAACGGAAACGATTCCCAAGCTCTTCGTAATGCAGAAATTGACGAAGGTCGAAATCGAGAAAAACATGAAGTGTTGATGGTAGACAAGACCACTAGTTTCAAAGAAAAGGGCAGAGGGAAGAAGGGGAACTTCAAGAAAAACAGCAAGCAAGTTGCTTCTCAAGTGAAGAAACCCAAGTCTGGTCCTAAGCCTGAGACTAAGTGCTTCTACTGCAAAGGGACTGGTCACTGGAAGCGGAACTACCCCAAGTGATTGGCGGATAAGAAGGATGGCAAAGTGAACATAAGTATATTTGATATACATGTTATTGATGTGTACTTTACTAGTGTTTATAGCAACCCCTCAGTATTTGATACTAGTTCTGTCGGGGATATACCCCGCGGTATAAACCGCCGGATGTATGACCCGGCTAGAGTTTGGCGATTCACTGACGACCCACTTGGATATGGTGGTTTACGATTCATTGGTAATCCGGTAGGCGGGTCAGAGGAGCGACAAGACCCGGTGGCCCAACGGGCGGTTTATGGAAGGCCGGATCACGCTATGGTGGGTCGGTTTAAGAGAAAAGGGCGTGAGGAATATTTACTTTACAAGGAAGACCCAGACTTGTATCCGGTTTGTATTAGAGATAGATTAGTCCTTATCCTAATAGGACTCCACATGTAACCTGCCCCTTCAACATATATAAGGAGGGGCAGGGCTCCCCAAAGGGGGACGAGTTAGAAAGGACAAGCTACAAGCAAGAAGAAACAATCTTAGGGCTAGACACAAAGAGGAGAGCCGGTTACGGCGACTCCCACGTGATGATAATGAGACCTAGCCTCAAACAGCATGTAGGGTTTTTACCGGATGATGTTTCCCGGGGCCCGAAGCTGTCTAAATCCCTGTCTTGTGTTGCGTCTCTCGATTCCGCTCAACCCCTCTCAAGCTACCACATAGATGCGTTGACCTCGCGACTAAGTCCTGACACTAAGGACATCTGCCGTGACAAATCCACGACAGTTGGCGCCCACCGTGGGGCTCGCGCACGGTGGTGTTGAGTTCTTGAAGGGATTTCTTCAGGGATCAAGAAGTTCATAATTTTTCAGGTGAAGAAAGATTCAGATTAGAAGGATTCACATCAACCGCAAGTTCATCAGTCAAGATTAGAGTGGCTGCATCTCTGCGCCGTAGCTATCATAAGGTCAATCCGGCTGAGATTGACTCTGTTGCAAAGCTGCTATATTCGGTTGCTACGGTCGCACGTCATCGAGTCTGGTAGGGTTTTTGTTTGAGCGCGTGCAAATTTACTAGAGTTACAGCCGATCTATTCGACCCGTTCAAAGAATCAAGTCGCCGAGACCGAAGGGATTTCGGTTGCGTGCAGCAGTGTCCGATATTGACAAGAAGTAGGTTGTGGAATTATTCTTGAAGATCTTTTGCCATGGGCCCTCGCATACGTCTACAGCGTCAGGCAGGTACCTGATCGGCCGGCCGCTACTGCCGTGAAACCCCATGAAGCAGGAGCTGGCGGGTTAAAGTCCCGAGGAGCTCAGGCGCGGCTGATGTTTTTACTGCTTGTTTTCTAATCTGCAGCAGTTACGAGGCCATGTTGCTGCCACTTTCCATCAGTCCACGTACTCCAATCTAGTCCATGTACTACTACAGGAGCGATTTCCAAAGCTCAGGATCACGTGGGAGACCAAAATACTACTTGACCAAAAGTGAACCGAAGACACGGTGGATTTGTACGAGTACTACTAATTGGTTTTCAAAAGGATATATATCAAGTTTGAGTTCATGGGATCAAGATCAGAAATTTTTTATGAGCAGTATTGATCAGATTCGTTGACAGAGTCATAAGAGAAAATCCCGACGGGAATCATCAGGAGCAACGCCGGCTCTGCTTGGCTGCGCTGGATTGCCAGGCGAATACGCGTTTAAACAACGGTCCAGGAGTGTTCCGAGTCAAATCCAAGGAAACATCATGTACTAGTACTTCAACTAGTAGTAGTTACTACTAGTATGGATTACGTGAAACAGATTACATCCATGGCAGGCAACGTATGCAGATTCGTTTCAAGTCCCGAGGAGTTATTTGTTAACAACAAAAATTGTGTGGTCGCCGTACTTTTTTCTGATTGATGGAAGTTGCAGCTGGTGCACGCGACCTCTGCATCAAGTTCGTCTGAAAGAAAGCAGAAAATTAATCTGCCAGGGCCAGTATACATCGCCACGTACAGGCACAAGCTCCCAGGAGTGCTATTTTACGTATCCTTACTAAAGCAAATCTGTGCACAAGGAGGTGCTTTGTCCGGCAAAATCAGTGGTCAAAATCAACTGCCATTGTTCACATCATAGCAAGCCAGCCGCAACTGACGTGAAGACAAATTGCTGAACCAGTTATTCTTGTACTGAGCTGAGGCGTGGAAGGTTCGTGCATATGCAAGGAGGAATATTTTTATGCAGGACGGCTATTAAAAAAAGGGGGTGATATTACACCGTGGAGGCACATTCGGCTGTGCCGCACAGCTTCACGGTCACGCGTATCGCGGTCCGGTTTACATCAATGCGCCGGCCGACTCGTCCGTCCTCATCGTCTTACAACACCATGGACAATTCGCATGTCCGCGCCAGCTTACAAACGTCACGACCGACTCACCCGTCCGCACCGGTTTACCACGTCGCGGCTGGTTCGCCCATGAGCAACTTCAACCTCACCTAGCGATCATCAATTTCATGGTGGATTATTTCCGGCCTGGCACATCAGGTGATGTCCATCTAAAATATATTTTGTTGGTACATATTATTTTTTGTCAAAGAGTAGTTTATCTTTGTCTTGGTCTGCAATACTGTTGATGCAGGACAATTATTCATTATAAACGTGGTTTATACCATGGGTACGAAGCACGCGCTGGCAACGTCCTGCCCGGTGTCCGTCCGTGCCACATTACACGGTGAATGGACGCGTGCAAGACGCCGCCCTTACGAACCGGTTTACATCAGCTTGCCGGGGCCGTGCCTGCGTTTGACTCGCCCATCCGAACTGGTTTACAACACTGTGGCCGGTTCATCTGTCCAAGCCACCTCTAATATTGTGGATGTCTCTACCGTCCATTTATTGCGGCCTGGTCCACATCAACATACCAGGCCGCACCTGTCTGCATGAGCAAGTCACAGCTAGGGTAGCCCGGTTTTCTTTCAAAATGGAGGCAAATTGTCATATACTATCAACCGCCGTCTACACCGGATGGTTCAATGGGCAGGCGCACAAATCGCCGCCACTACAGTTTTGATTAACTTCAAATCGCCAGTTGGAAGGAACCATTGGCCGAGTTGCTGACACGGCTTATATGGGGTCATTTACAACCCGCCGCAGTCACCTCAACCTTCTATGGATTCACATCGTGCTATCAACACCAATGATATACAAGTTATGCCGGTTTATATCGCGGTCGAACATGGAGAATCTCAAGCCAACTCCTCGAGTCACCTTTGAGACTTGGGGGCTACGATGACATAACTCAGCAAATTTTGCCAGTTTCAGCAAAGTTAAAAACCCCGGACGATGGAGGGAAAGATAACCCGGTCCCGGAGGCTACTGTTATGAAAATTTAAAGGCTGTCGGAAAATTTCCGTCTTAGAAAGTATATAACAGTTACAAAATCCCGGCTCAATGAAGAAGTTCCGGATCATCAGAAAGGATTCCGGTTTAAAATCCGGCTCAAGGGAAGTCAGTCTCACTGAAGCTCTCAAGTATCCAGTTTACAATCCGGTTCAAGGGAAATATATTCTCCCACAAAGCTCTCAAACTCTCAAATCCGGTTTAAAAATGTCCGGTTCAAAAAGGAATTAACTTCTCGCAAGTTCGAGTTGAAAGGCCATCAGAAAATTTTCGGCTGCAAATGAAGATTCCGGTTTACAATCCGGTTCAAGGGAAAGATGTCTCCCACAAATCCTTGAAGCTCTCAATATCCGGTTCAAAATCCCGGTTCAAGAAGGATTTATCTCTTGCAAAAAGTTAAAGGGTGCCAAAGAAGACTTGCTGCCATGATGCGCGGTCCAAACATGGGTATCATGCCTTATTGGCTTATCATATTATTGGTCACTTGGGGGCTTGGTCGTATCCGAACCATAGCCACGCCTCTTGATCGGCCTGGTGCCATAACATCACTGGGGCCTTGGTCGTGTCCGAACCAACGCGACACCTTTTGATAGGCGACAGCCACCAGATCACTTGGGGACATGGTCAAGTCTGAACCAGTCACGCCTCTTGGTCGGCCTAAGGCCACAAAATCACTTGGGGGCTTGGTCGAACCCGAACCATTGCCACGCCTCTTGATCTGGCATATATGCCACGAATCATTTGGGGACCTGGCTGACTTGAACCATAGCTACACCTTATTGGGAGCTTGGTCGTGTCCGACCATGGTAACACCATCTGATCGGCTCAGTAAAGCCTCTTTTTGAAAATGGTCTTATCATTGCCTTTGCTTCCATATTTTTTCATAACTGTTATTTGATTTTTGTTGCGTTTTTTTAAACCGACAATGTTTTAATCCGGTTCAACTGTCAATTACAAATTGACGAAACACGGTCAAATCTTAATCCGGAGGCCATCTGCCCGGTTTGATTTTCTGTTACCATCCTATTATGGAGTAAACCGGTGTTTATCAACCCGGCTTGACTTTCAATTACAAGTTGTCAATACAGGATCAAGTTATAATCCGGAGACTATCAGCCCGGTCTGGTTTGACTACGAGTCGCCAGTATTATATATGGTTAAACCGGTGTTTATCACAACCCGGTACGGTTTATCATCAACTGGCACAGTATGAAAGGAGTTATCATTACTAAAGATTGGGGTTATCACTCTTACTATAAAAAATTGGTAAACCAATGATGTGATTCAATATCACAGGTATGATATATTTCATTGATTATTCTTAAGTGCAGCCTTGGTTATAAACCTGGGTTATATGTTGGGCATTATGACCTGTCCGGCGGTAAACCGCCAGGACACTTTAAACTTGTTGTATGCAGAGATAGGTTGAATAAAGCATGATGATAAATTATCCGGTGTTTATTAAACCGGCCTGGCTTTAAGACGATAAGTCGCCAGTATATGATGGGAAATTATCCGGAGTTTATTAAACCGGCCTGGCTTTGGACTATATGTCGCCAGTATATATTTGGATTGCGCCATTGGAATCATGCGCTTATAAATGATTGGGTTATATTATTCAAATAGCCAAATTTGGCTGAATTTTCATTATGATATTGGATGAATTTTTCATACCGGATTATATTATCTTGAATAGCCAACATGGCTGGATTTTTATGGTTATTAGTAACCGGTATTATTGAGTTTTCAAAGTCGCTTTAGCGCAACAGTTATTATTTTATCAAAGGATATGATTTATTCTACAATGGAAGGAATAGTCCCGAGTCGCTGCAGGCTCACGACCCGGCACTTGGGGGCTACATTATTCAAATTGAGATTACATGCAAGTCTCATGTCGCTGCAAGCATGCACCATGACACTTGGGGGCTAATGCAAAGTAATTTTCTGCTCATATTATTGAAAACCCGACTCATCACATTATAATGAGTCGGCCCTTGGGGGCTACCAATTGCTCCTGTCAACGGTTGAAGGTACAAAGCTTTTTATTCATTATATTGAAGAGTCCACTGCTCAGTTGGTAAAGCACAAGGCTCTTAACCTTGTGGACGTGGATTCAAGTCCCATGATGAGGGTTACATCATATGATGTTATTTTCATTGAAGTATATATTAAAGTCCCAACTCAATATTATCTTACTGAGCCGGCCCTTGGGGGCTACACATCATTGCTCAAATCTACATGATTATACCTACAAAGTCCCTGTTCATTATTGCATAATGACCCGGCTCTTGGGGGCTACACTGGTTGAAGTTTTTATGAGTATAAGACAACTGCAAGTCCCAGGTTGCTGTAAGCATGATAACCCGACACTTGGGGGCTACATAGTATGGAGTATTCAGTTTTTACTAGTCACTGGGATGAACAACATGGATTTCTTCTTAAGTGGCAGTATTTATATTGAAGCAAGTCTTAAGCTATCACTTTGTTCTGCTCAAGACTTGGGGGCTACAGGTATTATATTATTATCGAAGAACTATTTTCAAATTCTTTGTTTTGAGCAAACTGGATTAACCCGGCGTCATCAATCATTATGACCCTGTGTCTGTAACCCGGCGTCATCAATAATCATGAACCGGCATTAGCAACAATCATGAACCGGTGTTGGCAACAATCATGACCCGGAATTATCAGTTTTTATAACCAGACAATGGTGGTAATCATAAACCGGCAAGTTTTACATCTTCAAGCCGGCTGGATATCAGTTGAATATTTCAGAGACTAATATTTTTGTCAAGTCAAAGCATTGAAGGCCGATTCAAATGGATTCTTTATTTACAAATATCTTCTGCAAGCAAATTGATTATGAAGATGGTTATTAACTTGGAAGGAAGAAATGACAAGGATTTAAGGATGATCAAGTGCCGGTCTACAAGAATATTTAAACCGGAGCACAACCCGACAAATTTGTTCTTGTTGCAGATCAGTTTAACATGGATGAATCCAAATTAAACTGGGGGCTAATGTCGGGGATATACCCCGCGGTATAAACCGCCGGATGTATGACCCGGCTAGAGTTTGGCGATTCACTGACGACCCACTTGGACATGGCGGTTTACGATTCATTGGTAATCCGGTAGGCGGGTCAGAGGAGCGACAAGACCCGGTGGCCCAACGGGCGGTTTATGGAAGGCCGGATCACGCTATGGTGGGTCGGTTTAAGAGAAAAGGGTGTGAGGAATATTTACTTTACAAGGAAGACCCGGACTTGTATCCGGTTTGTATTAGAGATAGATTAGTCCTTATCCTAATAGGACTCCACATGTAACCCGCCCCTTCAACATATATAAGGAGGGGCAGGGCTCCCCAAAGGGGGACGAGTTAGAAAGGACAAGCTACAAGCAAGAAGAAACAATCTTAGGGCTAGACACAAAGAGGAGAGCCGGTTACGGCGACTCCCACGTGATGATAATGAGACCTAGCCTCAAACAACATGTAGGGTTTTTACCGGATGATGTTTCCCGGGGCCCGAAGCTGTCTAAATCCCTGTCTTGTGTTGCGTCTCTCGATTCCGCTCAACCCCTCTCAAGCTACCACATAGATGTGTTGACCTCGCGACTAAGTCCTGACACTAAGGACATCTGCCGTGACAAATCCACGACAAGTTCAGTTGCTACGATTAATAACTCGAAACGGGAGTTGCAGAATAAACAGAGACTAGTTAAGGGTGAAGTGACGATGTGTGTTGGAAGTGGTTCAAAGATTGATATGATCATCACCGCAGAATCCCTGTACTTTCGAGATTAGTGTCGAACCTAAATAAGTGTTATTTGGTGTTTGCGTTGAGCATGAATATGATTTGATCATGTTTATTGCAATACGGTTATTCATTTAAGTTAGAGAACAATTGTTGTTCTATTTACATGAATAAAACCTTCTATGGTCATACACACCAACAAAAATGGTTTGTTGGATCTCGATTGTAGTGATACACATATTCATAATATTGAAGCCAAAAGATGCAAAGTTAATAATGATAGTGCAACTTATTTGTAGCACTGCCGTTTAGGTCATATTGGTGTAAAGCGCATGAAGAAACTCCATGCTGATGGGATTTTGGAATCACTTGATTATGAATCACTTGATGCTTGGTACCATGCCTCATGGGCAAGATGACTAAGACTCCGTTCTCCGGAGCGAGCAACTGACTTATTGGAAATAATACATACTGATGTATGCGGTCCGATGAGTGTTAAGGCTCACGGCAAGTATCATTATTTTCTGAACTTCACAGATGATTTGAGCAGATATGGGTATATCTACTTGATGGAACATAAGTCTGAAACATTTGAAAAGTTCAAAGAATTTCAGAGTGAAGTGGAAAATCATCGTGACAAGAAAATAAAGTTTCTACGATCTGATCGCGGAGACAAATATTTGAGTTACGAGTTTGGCCTTCAGTTAAAAACAATGTGAAATAGTTTCACTACTCACGCCACCTGGAACACCACAACATAATGGTGTGTCCGAACGTCATAACCGTACTTTATTAGATATATGGTGCAAACTATGATGTCTCTTACCAATCTACCACTATCATTTTGGGATTATGCATTAGAGACAACTGGATTCACGTTAAATAGGGCACCATCTAAATCCGTTGAAATGACACCGTATGAACTATGGTTTGGCAAGAAACCTAAGCTGTCGTTTCCTAAAGTTTGAGGTTGCAATGCTTATGTGAAAAAGTTTCAATCTGATAAGCTCAAACCCAAATCGGAGAAGTGCGTCTTCATAGGATACCAAAAAGAAAATGTTGGGTACACCTTCTATCACAGATCCGAAGGCAAGATATTCGTTGTTGAGTATGGAACCTTTCTAGAGAAGGAGTTTCTATTGAAAGAAGTGAGTGGGAGGAAAGTAGAACTTGACGAGGTAACTGTACCTACTCCCTTATTGGAAAGTAGTACATCACAGAAACCTGTTTTTGCGACACCTACACAAATTAGTGAGGAAGCTAATGATAATGATCATGAAACTTCAGAACAAGATACTACTGAACCTCATAGATCAAACAGAGTGAGATCCGCGCCAGAGTGGTCGGTAATCCTGTTCTGGAAGTCATGCTACTAGATCATGATGAACCTACAAACTATGAAGAAGCGATGGTGAGCCCAGATTCCGCGAAATGGCTTGAAGCCATGAAATCTGAGATATGATCCATGTATGAGAACAAAGTATGGACTTTGATGGATTTGCCCGATGATCGGCAAGCCATAGAAAATAAATGGATCTTCAAAGCTCGACTTGTCGCAAAAGGTTTTCGGCAAGTTCAAGGGATTGACTACGATGAGACCTTCTCACCCGCAGCGATGCTTAAGTCTGTCCGAATCATGTTAGCAATTGCCGCATTTTATGAAATCTAGCAAATGGATGTGAAAATTGCATTCCTGAATGGATTTCTGGAAGAAGAGCTGTATATGATGCAGCCGGAAGGTTTTGTCGATCCAAAAGGAGCTAACAAAGTGTGCAAGCTCCAGCGATCCATTCATGGACTGGTGCAAGCCTCTCGGAGTTGGAATAAACGCTTTGATAGTATGATCAAAGCATATAGTTTTATACAGACTTGCGATGAAGCCTGTATTTACAAGAAAGTGAGTGGGAGCACTACAACATTTCTGATAAGTATATGTGAATGACATATGGTTGATTGGAAATAATGTAGAATTATTCTGCAAAGCATAAAGGAGTGTTTTAAAGAAGTTTTTCAAAGAAATACCTCGGTGAAGCTGCTTACATATTAAGCATCAAAATCTATAGAGATAGATCAAGACGCTTGATAAGTTTTTTCAATGAGTACATACCTTGACAATATTTTGAAGTAGTTCAAAAATGGAACAATCAAAGAAAGAGTTCTTGGCTGTGTTACAAGGTATGAAATTGAGTAAGACTCAAAAGCCCGACCATGGCAGAAGATAGAAAGAGGATGAAAGTCATTCCCTATGCCTCAGCCATAGGTTCTATAAAGTATGCCATGATGTGTACCAGATCTATTGTATACCCTACATTGTGTTAAGCAAGGGAGTACAATAGTGATCTAAGAGTAGATCACTGGACATTGGTCAAAATTATCCTTAGCGGAATAAGGAAATATTTCTCGATTATGGAGGTGACAAAAGGTTCGTCGTAAAAGGTTACGTCGATGCAAGTTTTGACACAGATCTGGATGACTCTAAGTCTAGATCTAGATACATATTGAAAGTGGGAGCAATTAGCTAGAGTAGCTCCGTGCAGAGCATTGTAGACATAGAATTCGCAAAATACTTACGGATCTGTATGTGACAGACCCGTTGACTAAAATTATCTCACAAGCGAAACATGATCACACCTTAGTATTCTTTGGGTGTTAATCACATAAATGATGTGAACTATATTATTGACTCTAGTAAACCCTTTGGGTATAGGTCACATGACGATGTGAACTATGGGTGTTAATCACTTGGTGATGTGAACTCTTAGTGTTGAATCACATGGCGATGTGAACTAGATTATTGACTCTAGTGCAAGTGGGAGACTGAAGGAAATATGCCCTAGAGGCAATAATAAAGTTATTATTTATTTCCTTATATCATGATAAATGTTTATTATTCATGCTAGAATTATATTAACCGGAAACATAATACATGTGTGAATACATAGACAAACAGAGTGTCACTAGTATGCCTCTACTTGACTAGCTCGTTAATCGAAGAGGGTTCTGTTTCCTAACCATAAACAAAAGAGTTGTTATTTGATTAACGGGGTCACATCATTAGGTGAATGATCTGATTGACATGACCCATTCCATTAGCTTAGCACCCGATCGTTTAGTATGTTGCTATTGCTTTCTTCATGACTTATACATGTTCCTATGTCTATGAGATTATGTAACTCTCGTTTGCCGGAGGAACACTTTGTGTGCTACCAAACGTCACAACGAAACTGGGTGATTATAAAGGTGCTCTACACGTGTCTCCAAAGGTACATGTTGGGTTGGCGTATTTTGAGATTAGGATTTGTCACTCCGATTGTCGGAGAGGTATCTCTGGGCCCTCTCGGTAATGCACATCACATAAGCCTTGCAAGCATTGCAACTAATGAGTTAGTTGTGAGATGATGTATTACGGAACGAGTAAAGAGACTTGCCGGTAATGAGATTGAACTAGGTATTGAGATACCGACGATCGAATCTCGGGCAAGTAACATACCGATGACAAAGGGAACAACGTATGTTGTTATGCGGTCTGACCGATAAAGATCTTCGTAGAATATGTAGGAGCCAATATGAGCATCCAGGTTCTGCTATTGGTTATTGACTGGAGACGAGTATCGGTCATGTCTACATTGTTCTCGGACCCGTAGGGTCCGCACGCTTAAGGTTTCGATGACAGTTATATTATGAGTTTATGAGTTTTGATGTACCGAAGTTAGTTCGGAGTCCCGAATGTGATCACGGACATGACGAGGAGTCTCGAAATGGTCGAGACATAAAGATTGATATATTGGATGGCTTTATTCGGACACCGGAAGTGTTTCGGGTGATTTCGGAGAAAACCGGAGAGCCGGAGGGTTACCGGAACCCCCCCGGGAGAAGTAATGAGCCATATGGGCCTTAGTGGAGAGAGAGAGGGGCAGCCAAAGGTGGGCTGCGCGCCTCCTCCCCCCTGGTCCGAATTGGACTAGGAGAGGGGGGGGGCGCTCCCCTTTCCCTCTCCCTCCCCACTTCTTTCCCCCTCCTAGTAGGAGTCCTACTCCTACTAGGAGGAGGACTCCTTGGCGCGCCATAGAGGGCCGGCCGGCCTCCTCCCCTTGATCCTTTATATACGGGGGCAAGGGGCACCCCTTGACACACAAGTTGATCCACGTGATCATATTCTTAGCCATGTGCGGTGCCCCCTTCCACCATAGTCCTCGATAATATTGTAGCGGTGCTTAGGCAAAGCCGTGCGACAGTAGTGCATCAAGATCGTCACCACGTCGTCGTGCTGACGGAACTCTTCCCCGACACTTTGTTGGATCGGAGTCCGGGGATCGTCATCGAGCTGAACGTGTGCTAGAACTCAGAGGTGCCGTAGTTTCGGTGCTGGATCGGTCGGGCCGTGGAGACGTACGACTACATCAACCAAACGCTTCCGTTGTCGATCTACAAGGGTACATAGATCACACTCTCCCCTCTCGTTGCTATGCATCACCATGATCTTGCGTGTGCGTAGGAAATTTTTTGAAATTACTACGAAACCCAACAACAAGTTGGACCAACACTCAGAGGAGCGCTGGCCCGGGGGTTTAAAATAATGATGACCCTTGGGCGCGCGACCCCCAAGGGAAAAGAAAAGGCTGGGTGGCGAATGGTAAAACCAATGTTGGGCATTGCTGGAAGAGTTTTACTCAAGGCGAACTGTCAATGGGTTCCCATTATTACCCAACCGCGTAAGGAACGCAAAATCCGGGAACATAACACCGATATGACGGAAACTAGGGCGGCAGGAGTGGAACAAAACACCAAGCATAAGGCCGAGCCTTCCACCCTTTACCAAGTATATAGATGCATTAATTAAATAATATATATAGTGATATCCCAACAAGTAAACATGTTCCAACAAGGAACAACATCTCCATGTCCCAACGAGGAGAAAACTTCAATCTTCACCTGCAACTAACAACGCTATAAGAAGGGCTGAGCGAAGCGGTAACATAGCCAATCAACGGTTTGCTAGGACAAGGTGGGTTAGAGGCTTGGTTCAACAATATGGGTGGCATGATGAGCAAGTGGTAGGTATCACAGCATAGGCATAGCAAAAGAGCGAGCAACTAAGCAAGCAAAGATAGAAGTGATTTCGAGGGTATGATCATCTTGCCTGAAATCCCGCAAGGAAGAAGAACGAGTCCATGAAGAAGACAAACGGATGTAGACGAACGGGTCCTCACAAACGCGACGTTACCGGAACCAACCCGAAGAAGCAACACCGGAAATAAGCAGACAACATAGTAAACAACCACCACAAAATCATGGCATGATGCACAACCAAGTATGATGCATGACCGGTTTAAAGAAGCATGGCATGGCCAAGTGCACAAACAATCCTACAAATTAAGTGGAGCACAATATGCAACGGAGTTGCATATTGAAGAAAACACCACATGACTTATTTAGTTCTCTCTCGTTTATGTACCCAACAAGATTAAATGTTGTTATCATGGCAAGAGGTGAAGCAAATGAAAACTACCTATCTAGTCAAGGTTAAATGAGGCCGGAAGCAACGAAAACAATTCTGGAAACTACTCATGAGCATATTATAGATTTGGTACTGTTCTTCCCCAAACACAATTTTAGAGTTGTTTAACATGCAAATAAAGGTCACCATGTTAAACTAGGAATTTTTCTACCCCATTTACATATAAAGTTTGTTAGATTTGGAGCTACGGTTGAATAGTTATGAATTAAATCATTTTAACATGGCATAGGAGTAAATTTAACCAAACATCATTTTAAATATTTTAAACATAGATGAAAATGACATAATATGAAACTACACGCAATTCTAAGCAACTTTCATATATAATTTATTTAGATCCGATGCACGGGTGTTGAGTTATGATATGCAAGAACTCTAGGGTTTTTTCTGAAAAACTGCAGTCCTCTGATTAAATAGCAAATTTGTAGGACGGGAAAAAAACATGACATGGGCCGAATCTGGCTGAGCATTGGATATTATTCAGCGCCCAGGGTGTCACATAAGCAAGGAAGGATGGGCTGGCTTGTGCTCACCTCGCGGGCCTTGGGCCAGCGGATCTGGTAGGCTAAGGCTGCAGCAGGGCACGGGCGACTGGGCCTTGGTGCTAGTCGGTGGAGGCGGCCCAGGGGGTGCGGTCGAGCAGGCCGGATCCGTAGGCGCTGGGCCATGAAGCGAGACGCGGCCAGGAGGGCGCTGGAGGCGGCCCACGCAGCAGGACGCAGTCAACGGCGAGCGAGGAAGACCGGTTCAGGGGGGACGCGTTCAACGGCGACCGGGGAAGCGGCTGCTTGCTGTTCGATGCCGTCCTAGAGGGCGAAGATGCGGCGGCACGCCGGAATGACGCAGCAGTGTCTGATCTGGGTGCGGGGAGCCTGGATCCACCCATTCCCGGCATGAAACGACAGTGATGGAGCTAGCTGGAGCGGCCATGGAGGTCTCCTGTGAGCAAAAATAGAGAGAGGGAGAGGAAGATGTGAGAGGCGAGAGAGAGAGCCACGAGGAAGAAAGGTTAGAGGCTAGGTCGGCCTGAGTCAACGGTGCTTCGGCGCGAACCGCTAGCCGGAGGAGGCGGCGGTGAGGCGACGGGGTCGAGGAGCGCACGGTTGCTTGCCTCCATAGCTCGGGAGGCTGCGAGAACCCCCTGGCGGCGGCGACTGAACTGGGCCTGAGCGGGCCTGGATCTGGGCTGAGAGGGACCGCGCGTGGAGAGGAGGGACCTGGCGACCGAGCGTGGAAAGTGGCTGGCGGCGGCGCGGGTTTCGAGGAGGAGGGTAGGGTTTCCAAAACTAGAGGCCTAGGCCTTCCTTTTATAGAATGGAGGGCTAGGTTTTGATGTCTGAGGGGGCTTCAGAATCATCCGATCGCAAACTAGCAATTGGAAAAGAAAGAAAGAGAAAAAAATGGGTTAAAGAAATCCAACAAAGAAAACACAGATACTTGCAGGATGTTAGGTGTTGATCCGGACCCATTGAAAATGACTGTCCGGGTCAGGTCCGGGACAGCTTTCGGACGCGCGCGCGAAGAGGGCCACGGGCTGACGAGAGAGGTTAGGTTGGCCTGGCGGTAGGTAGTGGATTGTGCAGAAGGCCTCGGGCATGAGAAAAGAGAAGAGAGAAAGGCCCGCCGAGTGTTTTCGGAGACCAAAAACGTCCGACGTTTGACCGGCTATAATGCCGCTATAGTTATACGTTGGGGCATCAAACGAACTCCGAACACGATGAAATTTGACCGGCGGTCTACCTACACTAAAACAAGACCGCACGCCAACTTTCAACCCATTCCGAGAACATTTTCTGGCCACTTATAAAATACTATTTCGGACATGCCACGGGCGCGTGCAAGTGTGTCTGGGTTCAGAACGGAAAACGGACGGAACTGGGAGACCCGGACTAATGCAAGTTTTGAAAACATGATGATGCAATGCACATGATGATATGAAAAGATGCAACAGGCAAGCGAATAACTGGTCGACACCTGGCACATCGGTCTCGGGGCGTTACAGGGATGTTGAGCGTTTTGTTGCTCGCTGCACTACATGTCAAAAAGCTAAGTCACGACTCAATCCTCATGGTTTATATATGCCTTTTCCTGTACCTAGTGTTCCTTGGGAGGATATATCTATGGACTTTGTTTTAGGTTTACCTCGAACAAAGAAGGGGAGGGATAGCATATTTGTTGTCGTGGATAGGTTCTCGAAAATGGCACACTTTATACCATGTCGTAAAAGCGGTGATGCTGTTAATGTTGCTGATTTGTTCTTTCATGAAATTATTCGCTTGCATGGTGTGCCAAATACTATTGTTTCAGATCGTGATACTAAATTTCTTAGCCACTTTTGGAGATGTTTATGGGCTAAGTTGGGGACTAAACTGCTTTTTAGTACTACTTGTCACCCCCAAACTGATGGACAAACTGAAGTAGTCAATAGAACTTTGTCTACTATGCTTAGGGCTGTTTTGAAGAATAATAAGAAAATGTGGGAAGAATGCTTACCTCATATTGAATTTTCTTATAATCGTTCATTGCATTCTACTACTAAGATGTGCCCTTTTGAAATTGTGTATGGTTTCCTACCTCGTGCACCTATTGATTTGTTGCCTCTTCCATCTCCGGAGAAGGTTAATTTTGATGCTAAAGAACGTGCTGAATTGATTTTAAAAATGCATGAGTTAACTAAGAAAACATTGAGCGTATGAATGCTAAATATAAATTTGCTGGAGATAAGGGTACAAAACATGTTGTGCTTGCACCTGGAGATCTTGTTTGGTTACCTATGCGTAAGGATAGATTTCCTAATTTGCGGAAATCAAAGCTAATGCCACGTGTTGGTGGTCCTTTTAAGGTGTTAGAGAAAATAAATGATAATGCATATAAAATTGAGCTGCCAGCAGATTTTGGAGTTAGTCCCACTTTTAACATTGCAGATTTGAAGCCTTATTTGGGTGAAAAGATGAGCTTCCGTCGAGGACGACTTTGTTTCAAGAAGGGGAGGATGATGAGGACATCAATACCATTGTTACACCCACATCCCCTGCTGCTATACATAGTGGACCAATTACTAGAGCTCGCGCACGCCAATTAAATTACCAGGTACTTCCGTTTCTTGGTAACGATTCTAATGTTCATGAGAATATGATGCTACCTAAATTGGATACATTTGTTTTTCTTACAAATGAACGGCCTAGCTTGGACAAGAAATATGAACCTTGGAGCAAGTTCAAGCATGGAGATGATGGTGTGCGGAAGGGAAACAAAAACGGAGTTACAAGTGATGATTCCAGGACTTTGAAGCCACCATAATGAGTGCATGAAGCCTTGGACGAAATATACAAGATGTCACTTCATAAGTTTCGTCTAGAGGCTATCCTAGGTGTTGCGTCACCTTATTTTTGGGCCAGGCACATGTAATTTCGAAACACTTGATTATAGGCTGTTTTTAGAGTCCGTATGTGTGGGGAAACAAGAGTTAGGGTTGGTTTCGGACCCCTCCTCCAAGGTCCACGAAATTCCCCCCTCTCTCCTCCATATATATAGCCCTTAGGGCATTGTTTAGACCTTGGGTTTTGTTTTGATTAAAGTTCACCATAGCTGCAACTTTGCATACTTCATTTGTGTTCAATGACCAGACAAAGGCGTCACAGAACCCCACCTTGATCAATAAAGCTTTCATCTTATATTCGCAATATCTAGATTGCAATCTCAGTTTCTTGCTTGTTCTTTGTTTGCTCGCAGGAAACAGACCCTCGTGGTCAGGTTGATCATGCTTCGGCGTGGTCAATAACCCCTCGGAAGTTGGTTTAGTGATTGCTATGGCGCGACATCTCGCACGTTCGTAGTCGGATCGTCAAGGTCGACTCCCACAGAAAACGATAGCCACCATCTCATCGAAACATTGGGACACCCTTGCCTCTATCAACGGGGGAGTCGGCCGGCTCGGGTGGCTAGGCCCGCGACTGTGGCCTAAGGCCCAGGGCAGCAGGGGGTGTTTCTTTTCCTTTTATATTTTTCTTTTTTATTACTTTTTCCTTTTGTATAATTTTAGTTTTATAAAATATAATTCTGACACCTAAATTAGTGTCACAAATTAGACCTCTGCCACATTTAAGTTTGGCACTTAAATAAATAGTTTAGCATTTAAATAAATGTGTTAACCACTGTTTTAGTTATTTTAGGCCATTTGAACACTTTACAAAATGTTGGTTCACCACCAATATTAACAAAAGATTATTTGCAACAACTTGAACATTTTTGTTTTCATGTTTGAGAAATCTTGTACTTCACACAATATTTGAATTTGAATTCAGGTGGAGTTTCAAATGAGATATTGATCAAAGTGACTAAGCATTGTTTTAGCAAAAAACAGTAGTTTGATCTAAGGGATTACTCCATTGCCCATCCCCTTTACATTCTTGCAGTTGCGTGCTTTACTCTTTCCGATGCCTATACTCTTGTCATGCTTGTATGAAATGTATTGGATGCCCTTTAACATGTACTAAACTCAACCTTAACTTGAAGAATTGTAAAAATTGCCAATTTTGATTGTTAAGGGTCTAATCACCCCCCTCTAGACCCTCTTCTCGATCATTCAATTGGTATTAGCGCTTTGGTCTCCATTGCTTTGGTTTAATCGCCATTGGAGGAAGATGGACGAGTCCATGTTCGGGAGTATTAGACATCGAGTACCTATTCTTGATGGGGAGTTTTATGGTTCTTGGGAAACTAAAATGCTTGATATCTTGAATGAATATAATTTGAGCAAGTATATTCTTAGCCCCTATGTGCCTCCTATTTATCCTTTGCATCCGACCCCCATGAATATCTTGACATGGTTCGTAATCTTAGGATTGCCAATCTTATCAATAGAGGATTACCTGAAATGTGCTAGCTTGCTTACCAAACTTTGAATGCGCATATACTATACGGGACTATCTTGAGGAACACTTTCCAAATTATTCCTTGAAAAATCTAAATGAAATTTTGCTTAAGTCTATTGCTTTCCATAAGATGAAGCCTAGTGATCCCAAGTTTGATGAATGTCTATTTGAGCTCCGTGATCTAATGCGTGCTAAGGCTGAAATTTTGGAACCATTAGCAACATTATCATGGAAAACATTAGGATTCATAAACTTGCACATTGTCATGGTCATAAATCTAATGAATCACTTGACCTAGGTGATGATCATATGCGTAATGATGATGGTGATGTTGAGCATGGATATTATGATGAAGATGAAGAATTTGACATCGAATATGAGAAGACTATGAGAAATCTTAGTCCCATGGCAAATCTTCGAGACTATATGGCCGGAGGAAAAGAGTGGATTCTTGATAGTAGATGTACCGATCACATGACCGGAGATATCACTAGTACGCGCCGATGCTATACAAATGGTTTTTAACCCCTTTCCTCAATGACATTTGGAACCGTCACCAAGTGAGTGTGGGCGATAGGGGGGTCCTTCCCACACGACCCAGAAATCATCGGGGATAGGCCCTCCTGGGACACAGGCTGGGGCCATGTGCGATCGGGCGAGGCATCGAAACCCAATCATTTCTGTAGGTATGTAGATCCCACACAATGAATTCCAGAAAAACATTTCTGTAGGTATGTACATCCCACATGGTGAATCCAAGGAATACGTTTCCGTTCTTATGTACATCCCACACAGTTAATCTAGGGAAATCATTTTCGTTCGTATGTATATCACACACAGTCAATCGAAGGAATACGTTTCCGTTTTTATGTACATCCCACACAGTCAATCCAGGGAAAACGTTTCCGTTCGTATGTACATCCCACACAATTTTATGTGTACGCTCGTGTGTGAAAGGTGTAACTATCACACACGCTCTATCTTGGTTAACTGTTTTCTTTTATCAACTACATCACACACGATTTGATGAAGAAAACTATGTGGCATTGGGCTGTCCATCACAAACGCTTTTACTGCTAGAACTGTTTGCAAAGTTCCATGACACATTTAGCAGGTTTATTAGTTTACAATTAATAATTCCAGTATTACGCAAATTCACGTTTCATATCAAGCAGATGTTTGCCAATTTCATATCAGGCAGATAAATATATTATAACATCACAGTATGATAGCTACATGAAAACAACATAGTACAACATATAGCTAGTTCAATTTCATAAGAACAATATTAGAACAATATATTCAATTCACTAATGGAGATCATCCAGGCTCGTCTTATCCACCTCTTCTTTCAGTTCAGTAAGAACCTATTTTGCACTGGCCAACTGGGAAAGTGCCTCCTCCTTCGCCAACACCATCTTAGCAAAGTCTGATTTCAAAAAATTTGAGCTCATTCTCCACCTTCCTCTTTTTATCCCGCATCTTCAAATATTCTTCAGCATTGACAACACTTTCTCTAAGCCTACGTCTATTCTCTTCCTCATACAAGCTCCAGAGCTTCACTAGGCACATCTTCAAGGACTGTGGCCACTCTTGATCAACCCACTCCAAGTAAGAACACTTCCGTTCATCCTATAATATTTAAAACTAGATCAGTAACAATTGTAGGGTAAATGGATTTATAGCAACATAGAAAATCTCCAATGCTTATTTTGAAAAACTGAAGAAACATGTTAATTATGACATATCTTCTCGAAAAGATCAATGTGCAAATGAATTAATTGCTACAGAGACAACAACCAAATTCTGGAACATCGGAAGCTATAATTAACTAGAACAACACTAGAAGTTCTTACTCATGTACAATAAATAACAAATTTAACACTTTATGAGGAAGGTAAATATAACTACAACAACATAGCTACAGTGTTTGGATGACAGCAAATTGATACTAACAGGTGTGTACAAGCACAAATTTAGTAACATAGAACTATTTGCAAAAAGGTCGTCTACTATGTATGCCAAAACTGGTGTAAAGACAACGATTGCTACATCTCGCACCGGTGCCCTGCACTGGCAAGCTGATGTAGCGGAAAAAATCAGGGACCCGGACTCAGGAGCACGTAGTTGCTCCGATGCCTAGTTCCTTTGTGCCATAAAGATTTAGTATTTTACTTCTTTGCTGCTCAGATGTGTGGACCAAAGTTGGCTGCACAAACTGCTGAAGCGGTGCCAAATAATTTCTAATGGCACCGCTGATGAGATGGCAACAATTTAAGATACTAGGTACAAACTGTGACACTGTCTTAGGGTGTGTTTGGTTGAAGCTGTGGTATGAATGGGGTGGGACTGTGGAAGTGTCGGAATCACATCTAACAAATGATTTGTAACAATGAAAGAGGGTCTAACCTTCTCTGCACATGCCAGAAACTTCCTCTCATTGTCCACAAATTCAAAAACAACTAGCTTCACACATGGAGATTGATGGTGACAACGAGCAGATAGATCTTCAGCCACCCCGCTCCATTCATTGCCACTGATGGTCCTAGGGAGCTACAAGAGGAAGAAATGACTCAAATCGACCGTCGGGTAAAAATCCTTCATTCCAAGCCATAGCCCGAGAGAGAGAAGAAAGGCATACCCGGGTGGTGAAGGAGTCGTCGCCGGAGGAGGAACCGCTGGAGAGGTCTTTGAAGAAGACCATGGCAACCTCAGCGGTAGGATGTGAGACAGTGAGAGCGAGGAAGCAACTACAGCTTAGGAAGGAAGGAAGGAGGAAACAGGGGAAATGTGACTTGTGGTCGGGGAGAAAAGGGGGTGGGGAAGGGGGGAGGGGGCGGGGGTAGATATTTTGGCGGTAGGCCAAAATTTTGGAAATGTGGAGGGAAACTTTGCGCGCGGTGCCACCGGACCAGTCACTTTGAACGATTGTGTGCATCACAAACAATTCTTCTACTTTACGCGTATGGGATGAGTTTGATAATTCAAATTTTGGTGGAAATTTCCCCGAGTACGTCATTGCATAATTTAACATCGCTTGCTAATTTGGGCACACAAAAGAGCGTACAGCAGACAGACCCCACTTACTAAATCGAGCAATTTTAGTAATTAAACAGAGCCAGTTGACCTAAACATTGCTCTAACAAAAGACCAGCATTAAAAACAAAGCCTAACTACACATAATTTTAACAAATCCACCGCCGCGCCGGCCTATGCATCGCCAGTGTGAGATGAGACATTGATGACTTGTCCTGGTGACATGCCGCCGTTGGTGGACTCTGCGTCCCCCCTGCTGAAGTCGACCGTGTCCTCGTCCTCATCCTCGACGCTGCCCTCAAGGTTGTAGTACTGGTAGTAGTGGCTGCGCCAGAGCTTGCATTGGTACTCCATCGCCGATTCCTCGATAGACAAACTCTTCTCTACTTCGACCTCAGCCACGCGCGGCTCCTCATCCCGGCGCTCCTCGATCTCCACCGCCTCCTGCATCTCCAGCTCCCGCTCGGCAACCTCATGAGGAAGTAGGTGCTCCATGGCCACTGCTGCCTTTTCGGACATGGGTTGCATGCTGGAGTCCGAGGTGGCCTGGAATATCTTGGCATGTGCATCCGCGATCTTGGCGTGGATGGCCTCGACCTGGGCAAGGGCGACATCGGCGGCACGGACGACAGCTCGAGCGCTCTCGGCGTTTGCAGTCGCTGCCGCCATAGTAGCTGCAGCTGCCCTGCCGGCTGCCGCAGACGCCCTCTTAGCGGAAGCGGCCGCGCTCAATGCGGAAGTGGCAGCACTCTTGGCGTAGGCGGCCACGCTCTCGGCGTAGGCGGCGCTGCTCGGGGGGGGAGGGGCATTGTACGGGCCTTCACGAAGCGTTTCCATGGCGTCATCTTTGCAAGAAGAGGGTGTGGGAATGGGGGTTGGGATTCGTGGATTCGAGTGTTGCTGGCACAGGAGCAGACAAGCTGACGAAGCTTAAGGAGGGAGACTTAAATAGACCCAGATATTTTCATCACAAACGGTTCCTAGAAAACAACTATGTGTGATGTTGTAGATATTTTTTATTAGTTGTGAAAGACGAATTTGGAGTAAAGTGGCAACGGATGGTGTTTTAAATGTACGAGAAATTTTGTAGTACTAATAAAACTGTCATGTCAAAATTTGGAAAATTGCAGGGATCATTTGACCTTTTAAGACATCTAAGTGATTTTCTATCCATTTATTAACCGTAATTGAAATTTGAACTACATGTACATGCAACAGCTAACCATGATGGATAGAAAAGTCATATTTTGTGTATTTGTGTGCGATTTAATTCCATGTGCAGTAAATTCAAAGGAATTTTCATACATATTGGTCTAATGGTTATGAATCAATTAAGCATGGAGTGCCATGGCATTTAAATTCCAAAAAATTAAAAAAAATATCAGAAACACATGAAACCTTGGTGGATGTAATGTCATGACACCAAGATGATGTGGTAAAAAATTTGGCATGTGTGACGAAAGTTTGGACACACACACCCCTCACAAACCAGAGCAACTCACTAGAAGGCTCATGGTTCCGAGAGGGAACAATGCATGTTTGATGACGAAGGGGAGATAGCTTCCTCTTACAACCTTCAAATTTTTTCTACGTGTAACATGCACTAATACAACTGTGATGCGAAAATTTGGAAAATTTCAGGGGTCATTTGACCTTTTGAAGACATTTAAGTGATTTTCTAGCCATTTAATGACCGTAATTCAAATTTTAACTACATCTACATGCAACGGCTAACCATAACGGTTTGAAAAATCATATTTGTGTACTTGTGTGCGAGTTAATTCCATTTGCACTAAATTAGAAGGATTTTTCAAACATATTTGTCTCACGACATGGACACATGCATATGTATGCATGGAGCGCCATGGCATTTAAATTCCAAAAAGTTAAAAATATATCAGAAACACATGAAACCTTGGTTGATGTAATGTCATGCCACCAAGGTGATGTGGTAAAAAAATTGGCATGTTTGACAAAAATTTGGACACACACCCCTCACAAACCGGAGCAACTCACTAGAAGGCTCGTGGTTCCGAGAGGGACCAATGCATGTTTGATGATGAACGGGAGATAGCTTCCTCTTACAACCTTTAAATTTTTTCTACGTTTAACGTGCACTACTACAACTGTAATATGAAAATTAGGAAAATTCTAGGGGTCATTTGACCTTTTGAAGACAGTTAAGTGATTTTCTAGCCATTTAATGACCGTAATTCAAATTTGAACTACATCTACATGCAACGACTAACCATAATGGTTTGAAAAATCATATTTGTGTACTTGTGTGCGAGTTAATTCCATGTGCAGTAAATTAGAAGGAATATTCAAACATATTGGTCTCACGACATGGACACATGCATATGTATGCATGGAGTGCCATGGCATTTTAATTCCAAAAAATTAAAAAATCATCAGAAAAACATGAAACCTTGCTTGATGTGATGTCATGCCACCAAGATGATGTGGTAAACAAATTGGCATGTGTAACGGAAGTTCGAACACACACCCCTCACAAACCGGAGCAACTCACTAGAAGGCTGGTGGTTTTGAGAGGGAACAATGCATGTTTCATGACGAACATGAGATAGCTTCCTGTTAAGGCCTTCAAATTTTTTTCTATGTTTAACATGCACTACTACAACTGTATTGTGAAAATTTGGAAAATTATAGCGGTCATTTGACCTTTTAAAGACGTTTAAGTGATTCTCTAGCCATTTAATGACCGTAATTCAAATTTGAACTACATCTACATGCAACGGCTAACCATAATGGTTTGAAAAATCATATTTGTGTACTTGTGTGCGAGTTAATTCCATGTGCTGTAAAATAGAAGGAATTTTCAAACATATTGGTCTCACGGCATGGGCATATGCATGGAGTGCCATGGCATTTTAATTCCAAAAAATTAAAAAATGATATGAAACACATGAAACCTTGCTTGATGTAATGTCATGCCACCAAGATGTGGTAAAAAATTGGCCTGTTTGACGAAAGTTTGGACCACACCCCTCACAAACCTGAGCAACTCACTAGAAGGCTCATAGTTCCGAGAGGAAACGATGCATGTTTAATGACGAACGGGGGATAGCTTCCGCTTACGGCCTTCAAAAAAATTCTACGTTTAACATGCACTAATACAACTGTCATGTGAAAATTTAGAAAATTTCAGGGGTCATTTGACCTTTTAAAGACATTTAAGTGATTTTCTAGCCATTTAATGACCGTAATTCAAATTTGAACTACGTCTACATGCCACGGGTAACCATAACGGTTTGAAAAATCATGTTTGTGTAGTTGTGTGCGAGTTAATTCCATGTGTACTAAATTAGAAGGAATTTTCAAACATATTGGTCTCACGACATGGACACATGCATATGTATGCATGGAGTGCGATGGCATTTTAATTCCAAAAATTAGAAAAATGATCAAAAAAACATTTAACCTTGCTTGATGTAATGTCTTGCCACCAAGATGATGTGGTAAAAAAATTGGCATGTATGACAAAAGTTTGGACACACACCCCTCACAAACCGGAGCAACTAACTAGAAGGCTCGTGGTTCCAAGAGGGAACAATGCATGTTTGATGACGAACAGAAGATAGCTTCCTCTTACGGCCTTCAATTTTTTTTTCTACATTTAACATGCACTACTACAAATGTACTATGAAAATTTGGAAAGTTATAGCGACCATTTGACCTTTTAAAGACATTTAACCGTAATTCAAATTTGAAATACATCTACACGCAACAGCTAACCATAATGGTTTGAAAAAAATCATATTTTCTTGTACTTGTGTGCGAGCTAAAAAATCATCAGACGATGTAAATATCTGGTGTTCAAAAAACAAAATGTAAAGATCTGGCAAGACAACCGCCCCCACACGATTGGCACTCTATTTCGTGGCTCGAGGTTTGGTCGGTGAGTGACGGGGATCATTAATCAGACACAGCTCTGTATTGGAAACCGTCTGCTATTATGTCCACACACGGATTTTGCTGCGGGAACCGTGTGTAATTCAAACTACAATACTCGTAAATTCCGGCGACCGGCGTGTGTACTGTTCCTGTCGATCTAGATTCTGGCCGCCAATAAATATTGCCTTGCTCACGTCATCCCGCGTGCATTCTCATCTACATCCTCCCCTTGCTCCCCCTCTCTCTCTCAAATCTCTGCCATGGAGCCGCCGGTCCAGCATGCGCCGATGAGGAATCGCCGCCCCCCAAGGACGCTCACGAATAGCAGCGACGAGGAACCCTACGCGCCACCGGACGAGGTTGCACCGGACCCCCCAACTTTGGATTAGTTTTGGGGCCAGTACAATCTTTGTTTGTGGAAGTCGCTGCCGCTGGCTGAAAAAGGCAGGCAAGTGGCATTCAAGAAGGAGATGCTGGAGGAGGAAGCCAGGTACCAGGCGGCTTGGGAAGCCCGTGATGCCGCCTGGAAAATCGAGGCGGCGGAGCTTTGGGGACGGGTGCGTCATCGTGTGGAGGAGGTGTACGAAGACGGGTACTTCGCGAGGAAGTTCATAGGTGATGGGCGCCTCGTCGCTGCGTGGAGGTGGGCCGATAAGCTCCAGCATGCCACCGAAGAGGAGCTCCGGTGGGCGCCCAACGAAATGGCAAGATTGTTTGCGCGTGTCCGCGAGCAAGAGGCAGATCGGTACATCAAGCGTTGTGAGACGGAGGAGGCAGAGTACTACCTCCTCACTGGGAAGACATCGCGCACCAAGGAGCTGCTGGCGAGGGGCTGCCAGGATACTAGCCCCAGGAGGGACTATTAGTTTTATGATTGTTCGTTTTCAATTGTATGCATTGTACATAGTAGTTAAGTATCATCACGCATATGTGATGATATTATATATATATATTATGATGAACTAATGAACAATTAATATATATATATATATATATTATGAATTCTATTTTCGATCTGTTTTTGTATACTAATTGTAATCTAGTTGTTATCATCCACATACACAGAATGGAAAGTGTATATACACACATTGAAAGAGAACATATAAGAATGGAAAACAAAGTACACACATTGAAACAAATGAATAAACATAGAAATACTATCATTGATGTGAATACATAGCTATCCACGTCGAAACGACTCAACAAAATAAAACGCGTCCATGAGACCATGATCAACAACCCTTGCCTACAGTAGCTCTTGGCTCTGCTTGAACTCGTGCAGGCGTTCGTCCAAGCGGTCGACACGCTCGCGGTACATCTTGAGCGTGATCTCGAGCTCCAAGTTGGCTATTTCATCGGAGATCACCAGCTCGAGGATGCGACAGCCATGTTCCTCTACTGCACCCAGGTGGACACCTGGGCCAAGGAGGCGGTCGAGCCTACGGACCAGCGCGTTGGCATCCAGCGGGCCGCGGATAAGGCGAACGAAGCGACCCATCACTACAAAAAAACACTTCCGTGATGATACGTGTTTCTCATAGTAGGTCACATTTTCTGTCATGCATGTACATCCATGATGATTTTATGACAGAATCAAGATAGTCATACCTGTGCTGTCGTAGAAGTGTTCCATGACATTACCAAAATTATCATCACAGAAGTGTTCACTTCCATGACGAAAAATGCCACGTCATGGAAGTGCTTTCGTCAAGGGTGACCGACACATGGCATCCACCGTAACGTGTCGCCATTAAGCTACCGGGTCCGGTTTTGGATAGGATAACCCGCTAACAGCCACGACCAATGCCAATTTTCCACGTGTAAAATTCTCATTGGTTGACAAAACCACGTGTCAGCTCCGCGTTGGCACAGGTGTCACTCATCAAATGGGCGAGATGCGCCTATTATATGTCGACATGTGGACCGGCCCAACAGTGGCCCATTTAGGTTAAAAGGCCGGGCTTGTCAAAATAAGCGGGCCGGCCCATTAGAGACCTACTTGAGTCAGGCCCATTTACAAGCACGGCCCATACAAGTTACACAGAATCAGCCCATCAAAGGCCCATTCTACATTTGAAAATTTCCAGCCCATCGTCAGTTTTAGCCCGTTAACGGCCCGCCACATCTTTCGGCCCAATTGCGGCCCGAGCTTCTTTCGTCCTATTAGCGGCCCATCGTCAGTTCCAGCCTGTTAATGTCCCGAAACGTCTTTCGGCCTTTTCTCGACCCATTCTGCAGTTGGGCCAATTCTAGCCCGCTGTGACTTTAGGCCTGTACTCGGCCCATTCGGTAAATGGGCCAACTCCTAGCTCATTTTGTATCTTGACCTGTTAACGGCCTGCACAATAGTTGGGCCTTTGACTTTAGGTCCATTAGGGGCCCACGTTCCGCATGGCATCATTTCAGCCCAACACGACTTTTGGCCTGTTAAAAGCCTAGTTTGCAAATTGGGCATCCTCTGCCCCATAACACTTTCGGCCTCTTACTAGCCCATAACGTAGAAGGGCCGAGACAAAATTGACATCTATTTCGGCCTGCTAGAGGCCCGCGGGCCATTTCCATTTACACTATCAAGATTTTGGCTTGTTAACGGCCTGCTAAGAGCCGTTGTTTACGGTGGGCTACATCATTTGGGGGCCACTTAATATTATTTTGACCATCCCAGTTAAGGCCTGCTTTGACTACACATGTTTGTTCGTTTGTATGGCGTTCCAGGAAATGTTTGGGCGTGTTGGCCCCCGTTTCAACGATATAGCATATGCAAGAATTATCCTACTCTATACTATCGCCTCTAAAAAACATACAATATACAACAAAAAGACTAAGGCATAGAAACGTATAATAATCCTACACTATACAATAAAGAAATTACAGCCGAATATACCCATTGGGCATTATAGTTCGGCACCAGTGATAATAAAGAGTACACAAACAGCAAATTACATACACTAGACAAATAAAGCTCATACATCATGGACACGCATCAACAGAACTTACCATTTGAACTATAATCTCTTCAAAAAATAGGATTGGCCGGATTCAGATAGCACAAATTCCAGTCTGCCAAATCTCCAATTCCTTCGTGGTTACCTGAGTGTCTTGTTTCATTTTTTTGACTCATGCATCTAATTCCTGCTTGTCCAGTCTCAACTTGTTGATTGTACGTTGAGAATCATGTACACGTTGTCTTGCCACCTCTAGTTGATGCTCGAGAACATCCGCACATTCCAATTCCAATCCATAATCATTTGTTAAAGGCCATGCCGCACTACTCGCAGATCTTTGTGTTGATGTCACTTCATCCTGAAATGTTTCTATAAGTATACATGACTAGGGAAAAAATATAGTTACAATAGTGAAGCGAGCAAGACAAACTATTTTGTACATGGCAAAACAGGACTAACAATAATGTTACATGTCATGAAGCATAAGCAGGTGATATTTTAGAAATTATAAAAATGGTAGTCTGTGCAGCATGCATACATAAATCTCTCTTAGCTCACCAGAGGAGCATGATGTTGGGGCCAAATCCAAAACACAGACAAGTTACAAATTTAGACAGCATGTTGCGTATAAGTAAGCAAGCATTTGGCCATTCCATAGCTCAATTAAAGTCTTAGGGAGCATAATGAACGGCAGAGGGATTCATACAAACCTACTACATCAAGCAAAGCTATGCAATCATTAGCCTACTATAAACTAGATTGTGAGCCTCATGCAGTAATAGTTGGTTAATAGACTTCAAAGCTTCAGGCACACTTTGCTAGAGTAATTAAATGGCAAAGCCTTTAATTATGTCAACTAATAGTATACAAGTACCCAACATCAGGCATCATTGTTTGGGCATCTCATTAACTGAGGACAAATAAAGCAATTGAAAAGAGCAAATTAACTATGCCTGAAACAAACAAGGAATTGAACTATTGAGTTGGATACGGTGACTTACCTTAACTGGTTGAACAGGCTCAGCGCTGCTCCTACTTCTCTTGCAAGGCTCCTTCCTAACATCTTGTACTTGGAAATCCTCAATCTTATCTTCATTGCACCCCCTCTGCAAGGTGACACAAACTAGTTACTCGTCTCGTTCGAAGATAAATATGCATACTTTCTAGTCTGTGAACAACACAAAAGGATGAGATTATAACAAAAAAAACACCACATAATGAAACATGCCACATCTCTTGCACTTGCACACAATGAAATGAGCATTTACTATGTGTGCACTATGTAAAAACTAGGCATATCTTCGAACTAGATCTCCAGGTACTCTTGGAGAGCCTACTTTAGTGTACAGCCAAACCTTTATGTCACCTATGAGTTAGACAAGCCCCCACTAGAGTAGCCCTTAGTGTTTAAATCATTGACAAGCTCTATTAGAGTGTTAGGTCAAGAAAAGCAAGTAATCAAAGCAAACAGTTCTGGTATGGCTGCCTGATGCAAACAAGCAATTGAACAGATGTATCAAGAAAAGAAGCAAAGTAGGAGGCTTAAAGGCCATTACTTGACTGACCAGATTTAAGGGGCATTTAAACATCATGTGCAACGTATGAACTAACATAAACATTGCATATTCTAGATTCTACAATGGAATGCACATGTATTAGGTTATGACATGTATGATGATGCCTAAATGTACACTATAGCAGGCAGGAGTGATTCATCATTGCACGCACAATTGAATTGTAGGTTAAGGGCCAGTTCTATTCCGCCTTTTCAGAGCTTATTGTCAAAATAAGCCATAAAAGATGTAAGAAGTCATTTTTGAGTTATGGGCTTGGGCTTAACTTATTTCGCTTTGGAGGTGGGTGTTTCAGGTAGAAGCTCACTAAAAATTGAAGGGAAGGGGAATAGTGAAATGACTCTGTTGTCTTCCTATATTACACTCAAAATGCAATTGCCCTACCCACTTGCATCTCCTCTCCCTTTTCCCTCTACCTCGATCCCCTGCCGGCAGTGCTAGGGTTCCTCTAGCGAGCCATCGCCACTGATCCCATCTGGCCTGGTCCTCGACAATGCTCTATCCGGCTAGGCTACATGGCCGGCGGGTAGGGCCAAATCTCCCTGGATGCTCCTCCCTCTGGCGCCGCCCCTCATTCTCATGGTCTCCAGCAACTGCTACATTGTGGTCCATCCAACGCACTACTCCGACGGGCGCCACACAACTACGGCTGATGCCACACTGCGGCAGAAGGCACCTTATTCCCCCTCCCCTCCTCCTAGGCCGTGGTCTTGAGGTGTTGTTGAAGGATGAACTCATCCAACAAGGTGAGGTTCTCCTCTAATTTTTTGCCAAATTTTCTTTGTGATCCACTATACGATGAATTGCTATGATGTGCTTCTACTGCTGCTATATGTTGCCTTGCTATGAGCTGCTCCTGCTGCTGCTATATGATGAATTGCTATGAGCTTCTCCTGCTGCTGCTATATGATGAGTTGCTATAAGCTGCTCCTACTGCTGCTATATGATGAATTGCTATGAGCTGCTTCTGCTGATTCTATATGATGAATTGCTATGTGCTGCTCCTGCTGCTACTATATGATGAATTGCTATGTGCTGCTCCTGCTGCTACTATATGATGAATTGCTATGAGCTACTGCTGGTATATGATGAATTGCACACTACTGGTGCTATATGACGAGTTACTATGAGATGCTGCTATTGCTATATGATGCTTTTAGGTGGTGCTGCTATATGATAATAACCAGCCACTTGGACCATCGAATTTCAATAAATAATTGTTCTTCATTTAAATGCGGGTCATGCGTTTTTCACTTCAATTAGGCAATGGGATCTCTATGGAAGACATTGACCAAAGTAGATTGTGCCAAGTAGATGGTATCTTTGTATTTGCATTTTGAAAAAATAGTGATGGTCTGTTTGCCTATCATATTAATTACTGTAGTGGGTTCAATTTGTGATGTTTGCAAGTCAAATTAATTTTCATATGGGCAGAAAAGTGACAAAATATAATGCAATCTAGACTTTTCACTGATCATACCAAAGATAAGCTGAAAAGGAAGGCAATGAAAAGAACTGGTTGGCTTATTATCTGGAGCTTATATTCACATGTGCTTATTTTCTTAGTATAACTCGTAATAACTATCCCTAAGAAACTTGGCCAATAGAACTGACATACAAATAACATGTCATGATGATTGCAATGGAAGACTGACCTACCATAGCACACTATATAGGCTCACTGTTGCCTCTCCTTTTTTGTGATGTTCCATGCAATTGCCACATATGTCTTGTACTTTTTCATTGTGTAATCCGATCTGCAAGTTGACACAGCTAATTTCAGACATCTCTACATGATAACACACTGCATATACTTTGCGCATATTTAAACCACCAATTAACAATTGTGTGCGTAGCATAAACTAGCCATGACTCTGTGTGCTGGACTAGCAGGCACTCTAAGGGAGCCTAATGTAGTGCACTGGAATTCCTACATGCCACCTATGATTTTGTGTAATGTACTACCTCTGTTCCTAAATATATGTCTTTGTAGAGATTCCAGTATGGACCACATACATATGTATATAGATGCATTTTCGAGTGTAGATTCACTCATTTTGCTCTACATGCAGCCTATAGTGGAATCTCTAGAAAGACTTATGTTTAGGAACAGAGGTACGAGGTAGTATCATGTATGACCTCTATATATCTAATTTAGCAGCCAGTAGTAGAAATCATTGTCCGCACAAAGGGATTACTGGTCGAAAATCCTAGCAAAGCACGCTTGCAGGCACACAACAATACAAGAGAGAGAGAGAGACGCACTTACAAGATCATAGCAATGCCTCAGTCTAGGATCTTGGTTGGCCAAGCTGTTAGATCTAGAAGAAACATCATCCTTGTAGTTTTTGCCAGCTGCATAATAGGTAACAGCGACATGTTAGTAAATTTGAAGTACATCGGGCAGGTGATGCTGGACGGGTTTAAAGGTGAAGTACCTAGGCCATGGAGGGTGCTTGGCATCTTGCCAGACGGTGGGACTCAAGTTAGAAACGTCAAGGGTGATGACACTGCACTGGTTGTCGAGGTCAGGTAAGGAGATCTAGAACCGTCGAGTAGGGTGTTTGTGGAGCGGCTCCGGTAGGGTGGACTACGGTGTGGGCGAAGCGGATCTGTGGCCATGGACGAGGGCATCCGTGAAGCTGCTCCGGTGGTAGGGTTAAAGATGGTGTCGACGATGCGGATATGCGGCCGTGGACGGGACATCAGAAGCTGCTCCGGTAGGTTGGATGAGGGTGCGATGAAGCGGATCTGTGGCCGTGGACTTGTGAGTTGGCAAAGCAGCCCCGGTAGGGTTGAGAATGGTATAGGCGAAGCTACTCCGATAGGGTTGATGATGGTGTCGGTGAAGCGGCTCCGGTAGGGTTGAGGAAGGTGTCGGCGAAGAGGATCAGAGGCCATCGATGTGGGCATCGGTGTGGCGGCTTCAGGGGGTGTGGACGAAGTGTCTTCAATGGGGAGTACGAATGAGCCGCTGCAGATGTGCTGTGGTTGCCGAGAGTACCAGCGAAGCAGATCCAATGCCGTGGACAAGGCTGGCACTGAATGGGCTATGGTATAGTGGTGGATGAGAAGTCTACTTGTTTCTAGTGGAGGTGGGAGGGGTAATGCGGCCACAGAAGCAGATCCGGTGAGGTGGATGCCGCTGGAAGTGAATGGGCTCTTGTATGTCGGTAGATGAGCAGTCTAGGGTTTCAAGAGGGGAGGGGTAGAAAGGCCGATGAAGTACGGACGACGTGATGTAAGATGCTCTGGTGCTATGGAGTTAGTCATTTTTGTGGGAGGGGGAGAGGAAACAGGGGTGCCGTGTTGTGGGGGGGAACCGGAAGTTACCAAAGCAGCCCCGACCTATTATGTAGATGAGGGCGATATTGCACCTGTTGTTCGCCATGCACCAAGGACAAAAGGGGAATTTTGCATGCTAAAGACTAGGTGGCGGAAATTTTAGAAGGAGGCGGGAGATTTTGCCGCCCGCGGGATCGTTCCTATCCAGTTTCAACTAATTTAGGACCGTGCTAGCGGGAAGGTCATGCGAGACTATGCACACGAGGCACACGTCAGCAGTTAACAACTGTTGTGAAGTCCACCCCAGAAAAAAATACAATCACTCGGGATGATGCACCGATAACTTGGACGTTCACACGGGCGCGGCCAATCGTACGAGTGTAGAGGCGCGTTCACAAAAAAGGGATCAAACGCTCAACCTATGTATTTCTCATGTAAATAGATAATTTAGTGCCATTTGTTATTTACTTTAAACATAATGCACAGACGTGTTAGTGTAGAGGTGCACAAAAAGAAATGGATATTATAGTCCCACAAAAGAAATGGATATTATAGTCCGCTACTTAAAAGTGTTACCTCATATGATTACATAGCCTCCATTTCATAAATTGCCTACCCATTGAATTCATATATGAATATTACATATATTACTTCATAATAGAACCTTAAATCATCCAAGACTAATGAATTTGAATGCAAGAGTAACAATGGTGCATGTACATGATAGCTACATTGGTTGTTTGAGGAAACATCACTGTAACTTTGGCATGCACAATTGAAAAGGTTTATTTAGATAGAAAAAATGTGATATGTGAGTGTCCAATCTTCAATCGATATTGCACCTTTGGCCACGTTACAAAGTAGATATTGATTTATGTTCAAGCGATGCACGTCCACGATCGCTAGATAGTGATACGTGAATGAATTGTGCAATCTCTCTCATACGCATACATATCTCATTTCCCCGTGGGCATGGGAATCACACACGTGCACTTCATGTATTTCACTCCCACCGTCAAGGTTAGAATTCGTCTATCTACCCCGTACTAGAAGTCTCTCGCACAGAAACACACACACTCTCTTTGTCGGACACGCCCACCCCTTTAATTCCACCCACCCACAGCCACTAATGTCTTAAAGTATAATTATGTCTCTCACACATATGCCTAAGGTTAACTCGAGTTCCGAAACCATATGAATAAATAAAATGGGATTCCAGCAGAGCACCTTTTGTTTTGAGATTTCACTCTCTCTCTATCTCTCTTTCTCTCTCACACACACACACATACACACACACACAGGCGCGCGCGCACGTAGACATTGTTTCTCGCTTCATTTTTTTCCAGCACTTGCATGCACACCGTTTGTTTATCTCCGTGATGCTTTAAGTATGTGATACGTCTCCAACGTATCTATAATTTATGAAGTATTCATGCTGTTATTTTATCATTCTTGGGCGTTTTAAAATCATTTTGCAGCAACTTTATATCATTTTTTGGGACTAACCTATTGACCCATGTAACATCCCAAATTTTCAATTTGGAATGTTATACACTAGATCATCATTGAATATCATATTTATTGCATTTTGGTTGATCCTAGAAATTTCACGCAACTCAAGGACCCCCGGAGAGAGTTGGGGATTTCGTTATTTTCATATTTGAGTTGTCTCAAATTTTGAAAATGGGATCACTTGATTTTATTTATTTTCTCTTCAATTATTTCTATTACAAAAATATGAGAGAGGGAATAAAATGACTTTCCCAAAATAAAGAAATATTGAGGATTTAATAAAAAAATTAAATAAGATTTTATTTTGGTTTTATTTGCTATTTTATTTGAATTTAGGAAAAATGCGCGTTTTTCAAAATTGTATTTAGGCCCCAAATAAATGTTCATCCTGTGCGGATTGATTTTAGAAGCCGGGTAAAATTTATTTCGGGATTTTTGGAGTCCGTTTAGTATTCCTTTTGTTTTTTTTCTGAGCGTAATTATTTTAAAAAAAGTCTGAACCGACCTTGGCCGTAACCGGCCAGGACTCCTCCTGGCCGGGCCTCTTATAAGCGCCCCGAGGCCCCCGGCCAAAGCCCAGCCGCGCCCCTGCCCTAACCCTAACACTAGTCGGCCGCCGCCGCGCCACCCGCCCGCGCCGCCGCCCTGCCGCGCCGCGCCGCCCGCGCCGCCGCCTCGCCGTTCGGCGGAGTCGTTGGAGGTAGTTTTTTTTCGCCTCCGGTTTTTCTCGAAAAACCGTTCGGTTTTCCCGACGGTTTTGTCGTTTTTTTAGTTTCGGTTTTTTTAAATGGATCGGTTCTTCCAGTTTATTTAATTAGCGAGCGTTCGTCCTTTCGTTCGTTCTAACGAACGTTCGTCGTTTTTCTTTTTCTCGGATTAAATCCACGATTTTTCAGATCGCGATTCCTGATCCGATTTTCGTTTTAGTCTAACTTTTCGCTCGTTTATTGGAATCAGGCGATTCAAGCGCCTGGAGTTTCGTCTCGAAACCCTCTTTCCGTTTAAACAACTCAAAAAAGTTTTTGCCTCTGTAAAAATTGCGCTAGATCCAGAATTGTAAACGAAGCCTATTTCTTTTGCCGTTTGTCTTCCGTTGCTTTGTTCGATTTGATTCTTTTTGCCAACCGGAGTTCTTAAATTGAACTTCCTGGTTAGATCTCTTATGTGAGTTTTACCTATGCATTAGTTGGGTACTTATTGTTTGCTTGTTTGTTTGCGATAGAGTACCCGGAGTGCGCCGCTTGCTACTTCGAATCGCTAGGTTTCCCGGATCATCAGCAAGGCAAGTAACACTTTGATCATGTTTTCCCTCTACCCAGTTTTATTGCATTAGATCAATCCTCACACATTGCATGATTAGGATATAATTAAATTGTGGGTTTGGGAAGTAGATGAGGTAGAACCTATTACCTGTTAGTATCAAACCCTTGGGAGTTACTTCTACATTCGCTTATTATTGCCATGCTATGCTCGTAGACGTGGATTGGGTTTAAGAGTATTTCATGACAGATGTGAGATTGTTAATTAATGGTTTATTTAAGGTGGCAACTTAAACACACATCTGGGTGGATTGAGGCACCTGTGTATTCCAGGATTGCCTGTTTTTTTATGGACCGCCACCCAGGCTCAAAGGGATCATGAGATTATTCATGCTAGAAACTTCCGTGTGCAGCCACAAGCTATTATGGGCTCTAGCATAGTTGATTAAGTTGTGTGAACTCTTATAGTGGTAGACTAGCAGATGTAGGGGAAAGTAGGTGTAGCGGTCTACCCGATCGTAAGGTGCTAGTGCTTCTGAAAGACTATGTCTCGGTCATCCGTCTTCTCAAACATCATGCAGTGCGAGAAACCAAATGGAGGCGATCGAGTCTTGTGGGGAAAAGTGCGCAAACCTCTGCAGAGTGTATAAACTAATCATGATTAGTCGTGTCCCCAGTTATGGACATCTTGAGTATCTAGTACCTGGATTATCATGTGAATCTCAACATGTTACTCTAAAATTAATTTTGTTGGGTTTTGTTTAATGATGATGCTTAATTGGGATTGAGAATGTAGTCAACCATTCTCAATGTTTAACAACTACCATGATAGTTAAATAAAATGTATTCCTTTGCAGTAGGGAAAAATTGGCTTTACGCAAAACTATAACCATAGAGCTTTCCACCAGCCAAATATGCATATAGAATAGCCTATTTCATTCCATTACTCTCTATATGTTATTTTGCCACCATATTGCATGTGCTGACCCGTTTCGGGCTGCAACGTTAATGTTGCAGACTTTTTAGACAATGATTAAGGAGTTTTTAGGTCATGGTCTATACTCAGTGATGCCGTTGGAGTTGATGGACTCACTTATCTTCCAAGCCTTTCCGCTGTTATCGTTATTAGATGGCCTTAAGCCATATTTATTGTAATAAGTTCTCTTTTGAGACACTCGATGTAATAAGTGTGTGATTGCTACTCTGTTATAAATCCTTCAAGTATTGTGTGGTGTCAGCATTACTGATCCAGGGATGACACCTGAGCACGGAGATTGGACCGTTTGAGGTCTGGTCGCTACAAGATGGTATCAGAGCACACGCTGACTGTAGGAGACGACCACTAAGCTAAAGACCTAGATCACTACTCACTCTCTTCTCTTTCTGACTTCTCATCTTTTCTACTCTTTTAGGATGGCGGATGCAAGGAACAAGTTCACGCAACCGGATGAAGATACACCCTTTGGATGTCACTTGAAGGAAGTCACTAGATACCTGAACATAGGAGTACCAAGCTTCACCAGAACCTACAACGCCACTTTACCTAAAGAAGAGCGCTGGATGATTCAAGTTCAAGTTCCAGGAAGGACGTTCATGCCAGTCACTGAGCCCATAGAGTTTTCTTTTGATGCACCAACTTGGAGGCTAGGAAAGAGCATGGCTGCTCACATAGCCATGGGACGTATTGGAGAAGTATACCGCAATGATCTCAAGGATACTATCTACTAGATTTGTGGGTGCAGAGATGAGCACTGGGAGATGATCAGCACCAGGAAGGATAGATCAGACACAGGTTTTATCCAAGAGTTAAACCAACACATTCGACGTTAGGAGAACTAGATGTGCGACGACATGATAGATCTGAAGAAGGCGAGGACAAGAATCAAGGAACCGGAGGAAGAACTCAAGGCTACACGTGAAGATGACGAAAGGGAAATCAAAGTATTAGTGGAGAAGAATGATGATCTGATCAAGAAGATCGGAATATTTACATGAGGCCCTACACCAGTAGAAGAAGACGAACCCAAGGAGATTCGCCCGGAAGACTACATCATCATCGACGACACTGACTCAGATCCAGACGATAGTGATGATGACTATGTTGATGAAGCTGGAGCAGATATAATGGAGTCTGCAACCGAAGAATATTTCTAGTAGACCACCTCATCAGTAGTAGTAGTCCACCATGTAAATATAGTAGTCCGATCACTTTTGCGATAGTTAGATCGTTTGTATGCCCTTGTTTGATTGACTGAATGAAGTGAATTGTTTGCTTTTGCCTCATGTGCATATGGGTAGTGTTTTCTCTTTAGACCCCTCTGTATTCTTAAATCTCATCTTCTCTGAAACCTCAGATGCCTCTGAGATGTGACCCCGGATTTACCTTTCCACCAGAGCTCACCCAATTGATCCAACAGCAGAACACGTTGATGCAGTTGTTAGTCCAGAATCAGAATCAGGGGAACAACAACAACAACCCACCACCACCACCTGTTGATCACTTAGCCCGTTTTCTTAGCCTGAATCCGCCGGTGTTTTCCAGTAGCACCGAGCCAATAGTAGCAGATGATTGGCTCTGCAAGACAGCTAGAGAGTTGACCACAGCAGGATGCACGGATGCGGAAAAGGTGAAGTTTGCCGCACATCAGCTTGAAGGACCCGTAGTATCATGGTGGGAGAATTTCACAGCCACTTTCCTTGATGACACTGTCATGTGGGACCAGTTTCAGCAGGCTTTTCGAACTGCCCATGTTTCAGCAGGAGCTATGGCCATGAAGAAGCAGGAGTTTCGCAACTTGCGCCAAGGAGGACGAACAGTTGGCCAGTATGTGGAGGACTTCAGTAAATTAGCACGTTATGCCCCAGATGACATTGCTATAGATGCAGCTAAGCAGGAGAAGTTTCTAGAAGGACTGAATGATAAGTTGAGCATGCAGTTGATGGTAGCCACCTTCAACAGCTACCAGGAGTTGGTAGATCGTGCTCTCATGATTGAAGGGAAGCAGCAGCAGATTGAGAATTGCACGAGGAAGTATGGACAAGGGAAGCACACTTCAGGAGCTCAGCAGAAGCCATGTTTTACCCCTAGACCAGGAGGACATTTTCAGCATACCCATGGAGGAGGTAGCTCGCACAATCACAATGGCACCAAGAATGGTAATGGGAATGGAGGAAGCAACGGCCAGAACCGCACCAACCCATCGACCCCAGCCAAGAGAGACCTGAGCCAAGTCACTTGTTTTAAGTGTCAGAAGACCGGACATTATGCCAATGAATGTCCGGAATCACAGAATGTAAATGGCAATGGAAGCTCTGGGAAGAAGCCGAACCCTTTCAATAGGGGACAGGTGAACCACGTTAACGTGGAGGAGGTTGAAGAGCAGTCGGATGCAGTAATCAGTTAGTTTTTCGTTAAGTCATTTACTGCACTCGTTCTTTTTGATACTGGTGCATCGCATTCATACATATCAAGGGGATTTGTGGACAAGCATAACCTGCCCACCAAAGTTCTTAGAACACCTATGTTAGTAAGCTCACCTGGAGCGGAGTATATGGCTAGCCAAGGATGTTTTCAAGTGCCATTAAGTATAGGTAGGCATGTGTTCCCCTTAGATTTGATAATATTGGAATCACAAGGTTTGGATGTAATTCTGGGTATGGATTGGTTGTCAATGTATGGAGGAAACATCGATTGCGCCAGTAAGTCAATCTTGCTTACCACCCCAGAAGGGAGAAGGATCAAGTATGTATCCCAGCATGTGTCGAAGAGGACTCAAGTAAATTGTTTAACAGGAGTTGTGCAGGAGGAAGTACCAGTAGTGAAGGATTTCCCCGATGTATTTCCAGAAGAATTGCGAGGCATGCCACCAGATAGAAATATTGAGTTTTTGATTGAGCTTTTGCCTGGCACAGGGCCAATATCGAAGAGACCATATAGGATGCCTGCAAAGGATTTGGTGGATATTAAGAAGCAAATTAAGGAGTTACTGGATAAAGGATACATTCGCCCAAGTTCATCGCCTTGGGGATCGCCAGTACTTCTAGTGGAAAAGAAGGATGGATCGTTAAGGATGGTTGTCGATTATCAAGGTTTGAATGAAGTAACTATCAAGAACAAGTACCCACTAACGATGATCAATGATCTGTTTGATCAATTGCAAGGAGCTAAGGTATTTTCCAAGATCGATCTGCAATCAGGATACCACCAGTTGAAGATTCGGGAATAGGATATACCTAAGAAGGCTTTTACCACTAGGTATGGGCTATACGAGTATACCGTTATGTCATTTGGTCTGACTAACGCACCTGCATATTTTATGAACATGATGAACAAATTGTTTATGGAGTTCTTGGATAAGTTCGTCGTAGTGTTCATTGATGATATCCTGATTTACTCGAAGAATGAAGAGGAGCATAAGGAGCATTTGCGTTTGGTTCTTGGAAAGCTCAGAGAACATCAACTATATGCCTAGTTCAGCAGATGTGAGTTTTGGTTGAAGGAAGTTAGATTTCTCGGACACGTTATATCCGGGGAAGGTATAGCAGTAGATCCCACTAAAGTTGATACCGTGACCAAGTGGGAAGCACCAACAACAGTTGGAGAGATCCAGAGTTTTCTTAGACTCGCAGGATACTATCGGAGGTTTATTGAGAATTTCTCAAAGATTGCGAAGCCTATGACGGAGTTGTTGAAGAAGGATACCAAGTTCATATGGACTGAGGAATGTGAGGCTAGTTTTCAAGAGTTGAAGAAACGTTTGGTTACCTCACCAGCGTTGATTTTACCGGATCAGACCAAGGATTATGAAGTGTATTGTGACGCTTCACGTCGAGGACTTGGAGCAGTTCTTATGCAGGAAGGAAGAGTTGTTTCATATGCCTCACGACAGCTTAAGCCCCATGAGTTGAATTATGCTACACATGATTTGGAGTTAGCAGTCGTAGTGCATGCTTTGAAGACTTGGAGACATTTTCTGATTGGAAACCATTGCGAGGTGTACATGGATCAGAAGAGTTTGAAGTATATTTTCACACAGAATGAGTTGAACCTCAGAAAAAGGAGATGGTTGGAGCTCATCAAGGATTATGATATGAAATTGCATTATCACCCCAGAAAGGCTAACGTAGTAGCTGACGGTTGAGCCGTAAGAGCCATTTCAACACCCTAATGACGGGAGATTTACCAAGGGAGTTAGCCGAAAATCTTCGAGAGCTATGTTTGGAAATAGTTCCAAGAGGCTATGTAGCAGCATTGGAGAATCAGTCTACTTTGATGGATAAGATCAGAGAAGCCCAGAAGACTGACAAGGAGATTGCCTCTATAAAGGAGAAAATGAGCAAAGGAAAGGCTAAGGGATTTTGTGAGGATGAGCATGATACCTTATGGTTTGAAGACCGTGTTTATGTGCCTAATGATTCAGAGATCAGGAAGTTAATTTTACAAGAGGCCCATGATTCACCGTATTCGATTCACCCAGGAAACACCAAGATGTATTTGGATTTGAAGGATATTTTCTGGTGGACCGGAATGAAGAAGGATATTGTTGAATATGTAGCAGTTTGTGATGTATGTCAGAGAGTAAAGGCAGAGCATCAGAAACCAGCTGGATTGCTACAGCCATTGCCGATACCCTAATGGAAGTGGGATAAGCTAGGCATGGATTTTATTACAGGATTGCCTAGAACACGTTCAGGCTATGACTCGATATGGATTGTAGTCGATCGTTTGACAAAGGTAGCTCATTTCATTCCAGTGAAGACTACCTATACCAGTGAAAAGTTGGCAAAGATATACATGACTAGAATCATTTGTCTACATGGAGTTCCAAGGAGCATAGTATCAGATAGAGGAACCCAATTTACCTCAAAGTTCTGGAATCAGTTGCATGAAACTTTGGGTACCAGACTGGAGTTTAGCACAGCTTTCCACCCACAGACAGATGGACAGACTGAGAGAGTCAATCAGATTTTGGAGGATATGCTAAGAGCTTGTGCGCTAGATTATGGATCTAGTTGGGACGAGAATTTGCCGTATGCAGAGTTCTCTTACAATAACAGCTATCAATGCAGTTTGAAGATGGCCCCTTTCGAAGCCTTGTATGGAAGGAGGTGCAGGACCCCATTGTTTGGGATGAAGTTGGAGACCGCCAGTTGTTTGGACCGGATATGATAAAGGAGTCTGAACAGAAAGTGAAATTGATTCGCGATAGGCTCAAGGTAGCTCAATCCAGGCAGAAGAGTTATGCAGATTCTAAACGCAAGGAGACAGTTTACGAAGTCGGAGACCGAGTTTATCTTCGCATATCACCACTTTGAGGAGTTAAGCACTTTGGAGTTAAGGTAAAGTTAGCGCCACATTTTGTAGGCCCATACAAGGTTTTGGAGCGTATGGGAGAAGTTGCGTATAAGTTGGAATTGCCCGAAGGATTGTCAGGAGTTCACGACGTGTTCCACGTTTCCCAGTTGAAGAAGTGCCATGCAGAGATGGCTGATATACCGCTGAGAGATATGGTACCGCTGGAAGCTATTTAGTTGGACAGTGATTTGACCTATGAGGAGAAACCAGTTAAGATTCTAGAGTATGCCAGCCGAGTCACCCGCAACAAGGTTATCAAGTTTTGCAAGATTCAGTGGAGCCACCACACGGAGGATGAAGCCACCTGGGAACGAGAGGAAGATTTGCTGAAGGACCACCCGCACCTATTTTCTAGCCAACCCGAATCTCGAGGGCGAGATTCATCTTAAGGGGGGTAGGTTTGTAACATCCCAAATTTTCAATTTGGAATGTTATACACTAGATCATCATTGCATATCATATTTATTGCATTTTGGTTGACCCTAGAAATTTCACGCAACTCAAGGACCCCCGGAGAGAGTTGGGGATTTCGTTATTTTCATATTTGAGTTGTCTCAAATTTTGAAAATAGGATCACTTGATTTTATTTATTTTCTCTTCAATTATTTCTATTACAAAAACATGAGAGAGGGAATAAAATGACTTTCCAAAAATAAAGAAATGTTGAGGATTTAATAAAAAATCAAATAAGATTTTATTTTGGTTTTATTTGCTATTTTATTTGAATTTAGGAAAAATGCGCGTTTTTCAAAATTGCATTTAGGCCCCAAATAAATGTTCATCCTGTGCAGCTTGATTTTAGAAGCCGGGGAAAACTTATTTCGGGATTTTTGGAGTCCGTTTAGTATTCCTTTTGTTTTTTCCCGAGCGTAATTATTTAAAAAAAAAGTCCGAACCGACCTTGGGCCGTAACCGGCAAGGACTCCTCCCGGCCGGGCCTCTTATAAGCGCCCCGAGGCCCCCGGCCAAAGCCCAGCCGCGCCCCTACCCTAACCCTAACCCTAGCCAGCCGCCGCCGCCGCGCCGCCCGCCCGCGCCGCCGCCCTGCCGCGTCGCGCCGCCCGTGCCACGCCGCCGCCCTGCCGTCGCCGGACCGCCACCGTCGTTTGCCGGAGTCGCCGGAGGTAGTTTTTTTTCGCCTCTAGTTTTTCTCGAAAAACCGTTCGGTTTTTCCGACGGTTTTGTCATTTTTTTAGTTTCGGTTTTTTAAATAGATCGGTTTTTCCGGTTTATTTAATTAGCGAGCGTTCGTCCGTTCTTTCGTTTTAACGAACGTTCGTCATTTTTCTTTTTCTCGGATTAAATCTGCGATTTTTCAGATCACGATTCCTGATCCGATTTTCGTTTTAGTCTAACTTTTCGCTCGTTTATCGGAATCAGGCGATTCAAGCACCTGGAGTTTCGTCTCGAAACCCTCTTTCCGTTTAACCAACTCAAACAAGTTTTTGACACTGTAAAAATTGCCCTAAATCCAGAATAGTAAACGAAGCCTGTTTCTTCTGCTGTTTGTCTTCCGTTGCTTCGTTCGATTTGATTTTTTTGCCAACCGGAGTTCTTAAATTGAACTTTCTGGTTAGATCTCTTATGTGAGTTTTACCTGTGCGTTAGTTGAGTACTTATTGTATGCTTGTTTGTTTGCAATAGAGTACCCGGAGTGCGCCGCTTGCTACTTCGAATCGCTAGGTTTCCCGGATCATCAGCAAGGCAAGTAACACTTTGATCATGTTTTCCCTCTACCCAGTTTTATTGCATTAGATCAATCCTCACACATTGCATGATTAGGATCTAATTAAATTGTGGGTTTGGGAAGTAGATGAGGTAGAACCTATTACCTGTTAGTATCAAACCCTTGGGAGTTACTTCTACATTTGCTTATTATTGCCATGCTATGCTCGTAGATGTGGATTGGGTTTGAGAGTATTTCATGACAGATGTGAGATTGTTAATTAATGGTTTATTTAAGGTGGCAACTTAAACACACATATGGGTGGATTGAGGCACCTGGGTATTCCAGGATTGCCTGTTTTTTTTATGGACCGCCACCTAGGCTCAAAGGGATCATGAGATTATTCATGCTAGAAACTTCTGTGTGCAGCCACAAGCTATTATGGGCTCTAGCATAGTTGATTAAGTTGTGCGAACTCTTACAATGGTAGACTAGCAGATGTAGGGGAAAGTAGGTGTAATGGTCTACCCGATCGTAAGGTGCTAGTGCTTCTGAAAGACTATGTCTCGGTCATCCGTCTTCTCAAACATCATGCAGTGCGAGAAACCAAATGGAGGCGATCGAGTCTTGTGGGGAAAAGTGCGCAAACCTCTGCAGAGTGTATAAACTAATCATGATTAGCCGTGTCCCCGGTTATGGACATCTTGAGTATCTAGTACCTGGATTATCATGTGAATCTCAACATGTTACTCTAAAATTAATTTTGTTGGGTTTTGTTTAATGATGATGCTTAATTGGGATTGAGAATGCTGTCAACCATTCTCAATGTTTAACAACTCCCATGATAGTTAAATAAATTTTATTCCTTTGCAGTAGGGAAAAATTGGCTTTACGCAAAACTATAACCATAGAGCTTTCCACCAGCCAAATATGCATATAGAATAGCCTATTTCATTCCATTACTCTCTATGTGTTATTTTGCCAGCATATTCCATGTGCTGACCCGTTTCGGGCTGCAACATTAATGTTGCAGACTTTTCAAACGACGATTAAGGAGTTTTTAGGTCGTGGTTCTATACTCAGTGATGCCGTTGGAGTTGATGGACTCACTTATCTTCCAAGCCTTCCGCTGTTATCGTTATTAGATGGCCTTAAGCCATATTTATTGTAATAAGTTCTCTTTTGAGACACTCGCTGTAATAAGTGTGTGATTGCTACTCTGTTATAAATCCTTCAAGTACTGTGTGGTGTCAGCATTACTGATCCAGGGATGACCCCTGAGCACAGAGATTGGACCGTTTGAGGTCTGGTCGCTACAACCCAGTGCCCAGTGCCAGTTGCTGTTTTTTGCTTGTTTTTTACATCGCAGAAAATCAATATTAAACAGAGTCCAAACACCGCAAAACTTTTCATGGATTTTTTATGGATCGGAAGGAACCCAATGGGCCATAACTGCACCTGGGGGTTGCCCTGAGGGGGGCACAACCCACCAGGGCGTGCCAGGGCCCCCTGGCATGCCCAGGTGGGTTGTGCCCACCTCAGTGGCCTCCCGCACCCCTTCTTTGCACTATAAATTCCTACATATTCTGAAACCCTTTGGGGTTAACCTAGATCAGAAGTTCCGCCGCTGCAGGGCTCCGTAGCCACCGAAAACCAATCTAGACCCGTTCCGGTACCCTTTCGGAGGGGGGAATCATCTCCGGTGGCCATCTTCATCATCACAGCGGCCACCACAATGAGGAGGGAGCAGTCCACCCTCGGGGCTGAGGGTTTGTACCAGTAGCTATGTGTTTTACCTCTATCTCTCTCTCTCGTGATCTATATCATGGGCTTTCTAAATATAGTCGGATCATATGGTGTTTTCCCTCTCTATCTTGTTGTGATAAATTGAGTTTTCCCCTTTGAGATCTCATTGTTATCAGATTGAATAATTTTATGGATTTGAGAACACTTGATATATGTCTTGCAATTGAATACTCGTGGTGACAATGGGGTATCGTATTGATTCACTTGATATATGTTTTGGCAATCAACTTGCAGATTCCCGCGATGACATTGGGGTAATCTATGCATAGGGGTTGATGCACGTTCTTGTCCTTGTTTCTCTGGTAGAAATCTTGGGGCACTCTTTGTAGTTCTTTGTGTGGATTGAGTATTATGAATATGAATATGCTTTGGTATTATTCTAGTACGAACTCTAGGATAGATTGAACGGAAAAAATAGCTTTGCATCATTTTAGTACGAACTCTTGACTAGATCGAACGGAAAGAATATCTTTGAGGTGGTTTAGTACCCTACAAACAATTCCTATCTTTTGTTCTCCGCTAATAGGAACTAGGGATTGATTCTTCGTTGCACTTTGAGGGATAATCATATGATCCAACTATGTTAGCATTATTGAGAGATTGTAATAGAAAAAGTACGGACCCTAGGCCTTATTTTTAAGCATTGCAATACCGTTTTTGTGCCTGTTTACTATTTGATACCTTGCTGTTTTTATTTATTCAGATTATAAAAATATATTTCTACCATACGTATTACACTTTTATCACCATCTCTTCGCTGAACTAGTGCACCTATACAATTTGCCATTGTATTGGGTTTGTTGGGGACACAAGAGATTTCTTGTATTTGGTTGCAGGGTCGTTGGAGGGAGACCATCTTCATCCTACACCTCTCACGGATTGATAAACCTTAGGTCATCCACTTGAGGGAAAATTGCTACTGTCCTACAAAACTCTGCGCTTGGAGGCCCAACATGTGTCTACAAGAATAAAGTTGCGTTGTAGACATCAAGCTCTTCTCTGGCGCCATTGCCGGGGAGGTGAGTGCTTGAAGGTATATCTTTAGATCTTCTAATTGAATCTTTTAGTTTCTTGTTATATCACTATTTTAGATTATAAAATAAAACTACAAAAAATGGAATTGAGGTTGCATCATATTATTGATCATATTTATAATATCTTTCTTGAAAATGATGGTTTGGAAAATTATGCTCAATTGTTAGAAGAAGAAGTTAATAAAATGTTTGGCACAAAATACTTGAATGATGAGCATGATTGCAATGTTGTTAGTATGAATTCTTTGAATATCCATTATGCTAATTATATGCAAAGCTACAAGCTTGGGGATGCTATGTTTCATGAAGATGATATGTTTTGTCCCCCCAAGTTTTGATGTGCAAATTTATTATGATGAAAGCATGCCTCCTATTTATGATGATTATATTGATGAAAGTGGGTTTGGAAAAAGTCAACTTTAGGAAGTAATGATCCCACTATTTTGGAGGGTGTTGAACCTTATTGTGATAATTATGAAAGTGGATTTGGAGAGGTCATGACTTTATTTAGTGATGAATCCACTATTTTGAAAGAGGTTCCAATTGATTATGAGAACAAAGTTGCTATGTATGATGATTATGGTGATTACATGTATGCTATAAAGAATAATGATAACAAAGAAACTTGTCATCATGATTTTAATTTTCAATCACATGATAGTTATTTTGTTGAGTTCGCTCCCACTACTATTCATGAGAATAAATTTGCTTATGTGGAGAGCAATAAAATTTCTATGCTTGTAGATCATGTAAAGAATGCTTTATATGATAGTTATATTGTTGAATTCATTCATGATGCTACTAAAAATTACTATGAGGGAGGAACATATGCTTCTACATATTGCAATAATATCAAGTTTCCTCTCTTTGTGTCAAAAATCTTGAAGTTGCACATGTTTTGCCTTCCTATGCTAGTTGATTCTTGCACCCATGAATTATTTGCTCACTAAATTCTTATGCATAGGAAGTGGGTTAGGCTTAAATGTTCTTACCATGTGTTTCATTATGCTCTGGTTATGTTTCAATTCTTTACTTTTATGCGAGCATCATTGAAATCATAATGCCTAGCTTAAAAGGCATAAAACAAAAGCGCTTTTTGGGAGACAACCCAACACTTTTACCTACTGTTTTTGTGTGTTCACATGCTTATTCTACTATGTTAATCATGTTTTATTGCTTTTGTTTCAATAAAGTGCCAAGTAAAGCCTTTAGGATCTTGTTGGGTGATAGTTGCTTTGATCTTGCTGAAAAACAGAAACTTTTATGCCCAGGAAAACAATTCTCATTTTTAACAGAAGCGTGATAAAATGCTGGTTCTTTTGCAAAAGATTAATAGAAAAATTTCTCGGGAAGTTCTAATTTTTTAGAATTTTTGGAGTAGCAGAAGTATGTTTTGAGTACAGATTACTACAGACTGTTCTATTTTTGATAGATTCTGTTTTCAATGCATAGTTTGCTTGTTTTCTAGTTTCTATGGCTTATATTGCTCAATATAAATTGTGGAAATGATATGTTACAGTAGGCATTGTGTTATAACAATTATGAATCTTGTATTTGACAGTACCAAAAGTGAAATGGTTTGCTCTTTATCATACTAACCTATCTCACAAAGTTCCATTAAGTTTTGTGTGATTGAAGTTTTCAAGTTTTGGATGAGATGTCGATATGAGGAGAATAAGGAGTGACAAGACCCTAAGCTTGGGGATGACAAAGGCACCCCAAGTTAATATCCAAGGAAGATCCAAGTAACTAAGCTTGGGGATGCCCCGGAAGGCATCTCCTCTTTCGTCTCCAACATTATCTGTAACCTCACTTGGAGCTATGTTTTCATTCGTCTCATGATATGTGTTTTGCTTGGAGCATCAAATTATTTTGCTAGTATTTGCTTGCTGTTATTTATAATAATTTTTTCCATTTTCTTTTCAATAAAAATATCAAGTATAGCCTTTGCCATACTTATTTTGCAAGTATACATGTTGCTGTTTGAAAACAGAAAGTTTACCGCTGTTGCAAAAATTCCCTAGAAAAGTCGGAATGTGATAAAATGTTGAAACTTTTTGAAAAATGAGATATGATAAATTTTCTACAGTGTGGTAAATTTTCATAATGTTTGGATTTGCATAAGTATTGATACTCCTGCATTCGTTATAGACTGTACTGTTTTGGCAGATTTCTGTTATGTTTGCATTGTTTGCATATGTTTGCTTGTTTAATGATTCTATTTGCGGATAGGAGTATTAAATATGCAGAGGGATTTAGTAAGAAATTTTGAATAATAATTTTAGTGATTTGCTACAGTAGAGAATGATAAGGTTTTTGCATTGGTTTATACTAACTTATCTCACGAGTTCTTGTTGCGTTTTGTGTGGATGAAGCTTTTGGGATTTAGGAAAACCGTGATATGAGAGGAATTGCGGAGACATAAAAGCTCAAGCTTGGGGATGCCCAAGGCATCCCAAGATACTATTTCAAGAATTCTCAAGCATCTAAGCTTGGGGATGCCCCGATAGGCATCCCACCTTTCTTCTTCAACAATTATCGGTTAGTAGCGGTTGAGACTAAGTTTTTGCTTCTTCACATGATGTGTGCTATTCTTAGAATGTCATTTTATTTTCATTTTGCTTGTTGTTTTAATAAAATACTTAGATCTGGAAGTTTTTAAATAAAATAGAGTCCTCAAATAGTTGTCAGAGAGGCTAAGTAAGCGGCATTCACATCCCGTCAATGAAGCTCTTTCCAATGTCATTTAATCTTGTGGTTCACTTATATCCTATGATTAAATAGTTGAATGAATTGAATTTCATGAATTTGAAATCATATCATTCCTAGTGGTAGCTTCACATTGGGTTTAGAAAGTGAAATCTTTTGAGGCTTGACAATCACAATATTGGTCATACAAGCAATTCACGAATAATTAGTATAAGGAAGAGAGCTTTCACATGCAAATACACTATCATGGAAATCTTTTGTGATTGTGAGCCCCCAGCAAAATATTATATGCCAAAATTGTTGACGTTGGACAAGGAAGACAACGTAATGGTTTATGTTTGTTCACATTCACATAGAAGTTATATTGTCATAGATCCTTCAACATGTGGTGCTTGCCCCCCATCTTTGCTAGCCAAAAATTCCGCACCAAGTAGAGATACTACTTGTGCATCAAAAAACCCTTAAACCCAAATCTTATTTTCAAGAGTCCACCATACCTACCTAAGGATGGATCAAGATCCTTTAAGTAAGTTATCATCAGTGCAATAAGGCAACAAAAATTGCTTCTAAAAGTGTAAGAGAAAATTGAGTGTTCAAGAACTTGTGATGGTAAAGCAATAAAGCGACAGACTGCATAATAAAGGTTGCTATCACAAGGGGCAATATAGCAAGATGTTCTTTTGCACTAAGGGATTGAGCATACAGACAAATAAGCGCATGGCAACCTCTGCTTCCCTCTGCGAAGGGCCTATCTTTTACTTCTCAGTATTTACGTTCATGCAAAGAGTCAAAGTATTCCTCTCTATTCCTTTTTATTTTCTCTTTTGGTAAGCATCGTGTGGTGAGGAAAGATCTAGGCACATATGTCCAGTTGAATATGGGTAGCATGAGTTATTATTGTTGGCATCACCCTTGAGGTGAATACGTTGGGAGGCGAAATTATAAGCCCCTATCTTTCTATGTGTCCGGTTGAAATGTTTTGCTCATGTGTACAAGGTGAGTGTTAGCAATCATAGAAGACGATATGATGGTTGAGTATGTGGAGCTCTTACTTAAACTCAGTTGAATAAGTTGAATTGCAATTGCTTGGTTACTAAGAACATAGGTTGTTGAGTTTCAAGAGAACTCATTATCTGAATCTTAACATGTGAATTGGTTTCTACTATAACATGAGAAGTTTCATAAGAAAGAATTGTTGTTATGATGCTAGGAAAAGTGATTGAAATTATCATTGATCAAACTTATAGACTTTGCTAGCATTCACACTTCATAAATTACTTATTTTATCATTTACCTACTCGAGGACGAGTAGGAATTAAGCTTGGGAATGCTGATACGTCTCCAACGTATCTACAATTTATGAAGTATCCATGCTTTTATTTTATCATTCATTGTGTTTTACAATAATTTTATAGCAACTTTATATCATTTTTTGGGACTAACCTATTGATCCAGTGCCCAGTGCCAGTTGCTGTTTTTTACATCGCAAAAAATCAATATTAAACAGAGTCCAAACACCACGAAACTTTTTGTGAATTTTTTATGGACCGGAAGGAACCCAATGGGCCAGAGCTGCCCCTGGGGGGTGCCCCGAGGGGGCACAACCCACTAGGGTGCGCCAGGGCCCCCTAGCGCGCCCAGGTGGGTTGTGCCCACCTCGGTGGCCTCCCGCACCCCTTCTTTGCACTATAAACTCCCAAATATTCCGAACCCTTCGGGGTTAACCTAGATCAGAAGTTCCGCCGCCACAGGGCTCCGTAGCCACCGAAAACCAATCTAGACCCGTTCTGGCACTCTGCCGGAGGGGGGAATCATCTCTGGTGGCCATCTTCATCATCCCGGCGGCCACCACGATGAGGAGGGAGTAGTCCACCCTCGGGGTTGAGGGTTTGTACAAGTAACTATGTGTTTTATCTCTCCCTCTCTCTCATCATCTATATCTTGGGCTTTGTTAATATAGTCGGATCATATGGTGTTTTCCCTCTCTATCTTGTTGTGATGAATTGAGTTTTTTCCTTTGAGATCTCATTGTTATCAGATTGAATAATTTTATGGATTTGATAACATTTTAGAAGGAGGCGGGTGATTTTTCCGCCCGCGGGATCGTTCGTATCCAGTTTCAACTAATTTAGGACCGTGCTAGCAGGAAGGTCATGCGAGACTATGCACACGGGGCACACATCAGCAGTTAAAAACTGGTGTGAAGTCCACCCCTAGAAAAAAAACAATAACTCGGGATGATGCGCCGATAACATGGACGTTCACACGGGCGCGACCAATCGTACGGGTGTAAAGGCGCGTTCACAAAAAAGGGATCAAACGCTCAGCCTATGTATTCCTCATGTAAATAGATAATTTAGTGCCGTTGGTTATTTACTTTAAACATAATGCACAGACGTGTTAGTGTAGAGGCGCACAAAAAGAAATGGATATTATAGTCCCACAAAAGAAATGGATATTGTAGTCCGCTACTTAAAAGTGTTACCTCATATGATTACATAGCCTCCATTTCATAAATTGCCTACCCGTTGAATTCATATATGAATATTACATAAATTACTTCATAATAGAACCTTAAATCATCCAGGACTAATGAATTTGAATGGAAGAGTAACAATGGTGCATGTACATGATAGCTACATTGGTTGTTTAAAGAAACATCACTGTAACTTTGGCATGCACAATTGAAAAGGTTTATTTAGATAGAAATAAATGTGATATTTGAGTGTACAATCTTGAATCGATATTGCACCTTTGGCCACAATACAAAGTAGATATTGATTTATGTTCAAGCGATGCACGTCCACGATCGCTAGATAGTGATACGTGAATGAATTGTGCAATCTCTCTCACACGCATGCATATCTCATTTCCCCGTGGGCATGGGAATCACACACGCGCACTTCATGTATTTCTCTCCCACCGTCAAGGTTAGAATTCGTCTTTCTACCCCGTACTAGAAGTCTCTCGCACAGAAACACACACACACACTCTTTGTCGGACACGCCCACCCCTTTAATTCCACCCACCCACAGCCACTAATGTCTTAAAGTATAATTATGTCTCTCACACATATGCCTAAGGTTAACTCGAGTTCCGAAACCATATGAATAAATAAAATGGGATTCCAGCATAGCACCTTTTATTTTGAGATTTCGCTCTCTCTCTCTCTCTCTCTTTCTCTCTCACACACACATACACACACACACAGGCGCGCGCGCGCACGTAGACATTGTTTCTCGCTTCATTTTTTCCGGCACTTGCATGCACACCGTTTGTTTATCTCCGTGATGCTTTAAGTATGTGATACGTCTCCAACGTATCTATAATTTATGAAGTATTCATGCTGTTATTTTATCATTCTTGGGCGTTTTAAAATCATTTTCTAGCAACTTTATATCATTTTTTGGGACTAACCTATTGACCCAGTGCCTAGTGCCAGTTGTTGTTTTTTGCTTGTTTTTTACACCGCAGAAAATCAATATTAAACGGAGTCCAAACACCGCAAAACTTTTCATGGTTTTTTTATGGACCGGAAGGAACCCAATGGGCCAGAGCTGCACTTGGGGGTGCCCTGAGGGGGGCACAACCCACCAGGGCGTGCCAGGGCCCCCTGGCGCGCCCAGGTGGGTTGTGCCCACCTCAGTGGCATCCCGCACCCCTTCTTTGCACTATAACTTCCTAAATATTCTGAAACCCTTTGGGGTTAACCTAGATCAGAAGTTCCGCCGCTGCAGGGCTCCGTAGCCACCGAATACCAATCTAGACCCGTTCCGGTACCCTTTCAGAGGGGGGAATCATCTCCGGTGGCCATCTTCATCATCCCGGCGGCCACCACAATGAGGAGGGAGCATTCCGCCCTCGGGGCTGAGGGTTTGTACCAGTAGCTATGTGTTTTATCTCTATCTCTCTCTCTCTCGTGATCTATATCATGGGCTTTCTAAATATAGTCGGATCGTATGGTGTTTTCCCTCTCTATCTTGTTGTGATAAATTGAGTTTTCCCCTTTTGAGATCTCGTTGTTATCAGATTGAATACCTTTATGGATTTGAGAACACTTGATATATGTCTTGCAATTGAATACTCGTGGTGACAATGTGGTATCGTATTGATTCACTTGATATATGTTTTGGCACTCAACTTGCGGATTCCCGCGATGACATTGGGGTAATCCATAGAGGGGTTGATGCACGTTCTTGTCCTTGTTTCTCTGGTAGAAATCTTGGGGCACTCTTTGTAGTTCTTTGTGTGGATTGAGTATTATGAATATGAATATGCTTTGGTGTTATTCTAGTACTAACTCTAGGATAGATCGAATGGAAAAAATAGCTTTGCATTATTTTAGTACGAACTCTTGAATAGATCAAACGGAAAGAATATCTTTGAGGTGGTTTAGTACCCTACAAACAATTCCTATCTTTTGTTCTCCGCTAATAGGAACTAGGGATTGATTCTTCGTTGCACTTTGAGGGATAATCATATGATCCAACTATGTTAGCATTGTTGAGAGATTGCACTAGCAAAAGTACGGACCCTAGGCCTCATTTTTAAGCATTGCAATACCGTTTTTGTGCCCATTTACTATTTGATACCTTGTTGTTTTTATTTATTCAGATTATAAAAATATATTTCTACCATCTGTATTACACTTTTATCACCATCTCTTCGCCGAACTAGTGCACATATACATTTGCCATTGTATTGGGTGTGTTGGGGACACAAGAGATTTCTTGTATTTGGTTGCAGGGTCGTTTGAGGGAGACCATCTTCATCCTACACCTCTCGCGGATTGATAAACCTTAGGTCATCCACTTGAGGGAAAATTGCTACTATCCTACAAAACTTTGCACTTGGAGGCCCAACACGTGTCTACAAGAATAAAGTTGCGTAGTAGACATCAGTATGCCTCACACACATGCTATCTACCTATCCCTATATATATATATATGTGTGTGTGTGTGTGTGTGTGTGTGCGTGTGTGTGTGTGTCACACAAACTCCTTCTCCCTACTAGCAAGATGCCCATGCGTTGCACGGAACATCAAGATGCATTTGTATGAGTAGTTTATCTTGTGGGAGAAAAGGATGGACGAGCAAATGCCTTATTTGTAAATGTGGAGAGGGGTGTGGGTTTCTTTTTGCAAAATTGCCATAGTTTCCTTCCTATCCGTCAGATGTAAATCGGATGGCCTATATTGCAGGATGGCAGGAACACCATCATCACCAACTCTGTTTTTATAAGAGTAGAGATATGTAAGTGTGAC
>NC_041384.1:419937644-419945886 GCF_002162155.2 Triticum dicoccoides
TGACACCTCAATCTTGATACTAATCTATCGACTGGCTTCTCTCTCTCAAACACACACACACACACTACCTGACACCAAAGGAGTTGGGTGGCCCCTTGTCGGATTTCGGGTTCCGGCAAAACCCTTGAGATTCGAACCCAGGGGTGCGCACGAAGATCTCTCCCCCCTCTAGCTCACGCCCTCACCGCAATCTCAAGGCTTAGCGCGTCGAACCCGCAGAACAAGGGGACACAAGATTTACACTGGTTCCGGCCACCGATGTGGTGTAATACCCTACTCCAGTGTGGTGTGGTGGATTGCCTCTTGGGCTGAGGATGAACAGTTACAAGGGAAGAACAGCCTCCTGAGGAGAGGTGCTCTTGTGCTTGGTGAGTTGATGCGGTAGAGGATCGTCCCTCTCTCTCCCTTTCTAAGGTGGTGGCTAGTCCTATTTATAGTGGCCCGGGTCCTCTCCCCAAATATTAGGCGGGAAGGGATCCCACAACGGCCAATTTGAAGGGGGCAGCTAGTACAAGCTATCCTGACAAAAGATGGTCTTCGCCTGCCAAAGGCTCGGGTGGTGACGCCGTCCTGGACTCCACGGTGACCTCCATCATGCCGTCTTGTTGGTCTTGGTCTCGTTGCACCGATATGGAAACCTTTGCTTGATGCCTCGGGACTCCGCGCCTGCGCTGGCCTCTTTAGCACCAAAGAGGAAGCGAGGACATTGCACGCACTGGCGCCCGCCTGGCCTTGGTCGTCATGGCTTGCGTCACAAGAACCTCGCGAGGTGCCCCTTGCCTTGATATCTCCGCCCCTCGCGAGCCAGCCTGGTGAGGACGCCCCTGAGGAGGTCTTGCATCGTCCGCCTCGCGAGGCTTGGCCCCTTGCGAGGGTCTTGAGTGTTTGCTGGTGAAGATGGGCCATACAGGGTCGCTGGTGGAGCTATGCCGTGGGCCGCAGGCATGCAATGATGAAGCTATGTACCTAGGGTAGGGGCATGGACCTGTCCTAAGTACCCTACCCAAGGACATCCCTAGAAGAAGTCACCATTCAATCGACTTGGAGGTATCCCACTCGACGGATTCAAGACACTCAACCACGAAGCAATCACTCGACCAAGATCCAACCACTCGACTGCCAGGAGATCTAAAGTCACCCTGCACGCAAACGGTCGGACATTAAGTAGCTTTTATGGTCATCATAGCACTTTATTAGGGGCGTTACCAGTAACCCCCAGTCTTAATGTACTTTAAACCCTGCCTTACTGAGGGCTGGAGGGGCTTGGCGAACTCTATATAAGCCACCCCCCTCCTCAGTATCAAGGGTTCGCACCCCTGTTATTCGTACACACATAATTCAGTCGACCGCCTTCGGGCACCGAGACGTAGGGCTGTTACTTCCTCCGAGAAGGGCCTGAACTCGTAATCCTCGTGTGCTTACAACTCCTCCATAGCTAAGATCTAGCCTCTCCATACATACCCCCCTACATCATTGTCAGAGTTAGAACCACGACAGTTGGGGCCCACCGTGGGGCTAGGAGTCTTAGCGCCTAGTTTGAGAAGTTGCGATTTTTTCCGATCTCTTTGATCATGGTTTCGGGCGGAGGTTTGGTGGAGGGCCGCGAGATCAGTCTCGGCGCCCTCACGTTCATCACCGACGACTCTGCTTGGCTTCAGGAGGCTCCACTCGACGTCAACGCGCTCCCCGTCCGCGGGGCGACGCACTTTCGTGCATGCGTCCGTGGTGTCCTCCTGCGGCAGCCGTCGACCCAATATCGGTCGGCTCCTATGGCATCTCCCCGCCCTGTTTCTCGCCGGCACAAGCGCTTCGGTCGGTCGAGGCTTCAGAGGTGGGTGAGGCATGCGGTGGCCCGCCAGTCGGCCACCCCACAAGTCGCGGCAATCGAGCCTGACGAATCCCTCTACGGCCTGTTCGACTGGCTCCGCAGAGACCCCATCTCAATGCGACAGCAGTGACCCAGCTGCAGAGGTTCTGGTGATCGATGGGCCACACAGTCCTCCCGGTTTCCCCCGCGCTGACGGAGGCGCGGATGGGGGCGACCCATCGCGTCCTCACGAGGAGTATCTCCCCGAGCCTCTCACGTCATTGCAGCGGGAGGAGCTTCGCCGCCGGAACATGGATGCACTCCACACTCCTATCGTTGGAGAAACCCCCGAGGCCCGAGCCTTGGAGGACGCGCGCTTGGCTAACTTGGCCGAGCGCATTCGACTGGAGAATCTCCAGCGAATACTCGATGAGCGAGCACGTTAACGGGCTCCAGAGTCCAGTCGACGTCAACTCTTTCCGCCCCCGCAGGTATATCGTACTCCGATTCAGAATTTGGCGGGTGCGGCCTGTATAGCAGAGTCGATTCAGCCCTCCCAGTCAGAGGCTGGCAGAGGCTTGTTGCAAATCAGAGTGTTGCTCCGGGCAGCGGGAGACCAGAATTCCGCTGTTTCTCAGTCGGGAACAGGATCCACAGTCGATCCGTTGCAGCGGATACAGTCCAGTCGGCTCACAGCCCAAGATCGCCTCCGAGGCGTGAGGGACGTGGAGACCGGCGTGATCAGTACAGAAGGAATGAGCAGTATGATCACCGATTCGATTGTGATGATCGACATCGAGTGCCAACCCCTCCCCCGAGGAGTGGATCATATGTGCCTCGACAGCAGGATGACAGACACCGTCATAGTGTTGGGCGGAGAATTCTAGTCGACCCCAGGGAACCGGGCTTTGATGCGAGATCCATTCTCGTTCAAGGTTTGGTCGACAGGAATAGAGCTCACCAAGAAGGCCACGACAGAGATGCGCCTACCAGTAGCGGAGTATATGTTTCAGGGCCAGAGTGTTTCAGTCGAGCCATCAGCGCCGCTGTAATTCCTCCCAACTTCAGGTTGGCGACTGGAGTTAGTAAGTTCACCGGTGAGTCCAAGCCCGATACTTGGCTTGAAGATTACCGCGTGGCTGTCCAGATTGGCGGTGGGAATGATGAAGTAGCCATGAAACACTTGCCTCTCATGTTAGAAGGCTCGGCCAGAGCGTGGCTGAATCAATTAGCACCCAGCAGCATTTACACTTGGGAGGATCTCTCCCGAGTGTTTGTCACCACATTTGAAGGAACATGCAAGCGACCTGCAGGCCTTACGGAATTGCGGTCTTGCGTGCAAAAACCGAATGGAACTCTAAGGGATTACATCCAGAGGTGGATCACATTGCATCACACAGTTGAAAATGTACCAGATCATCAAGCAGTTTGTGCCTTTAAAGAAGACGTTAAGTACAGAGAATTGAATCTGAAGTTCGGTCGAACCGGAGAGATGTCTCTGAATCGGATGATGGAGATTGCCACCAAATACGCTAATGGTGAAGATGAGGATCGACTCCGGAGTGGCAAGCATAAAGCAGTCGCCCAGGAAACCGGAGGAAATTCCAGTCGGAAACAGAAGCGGAAAGCCGAGCCAGCCGCTCCTGGGGAGGCCCTGGCCGTAACCCAGGGAAAATTTAAGGGAAAACCCAAAGGACCTTGGAACCCCAAGAAAGTTAAAGACCAAGATGGAAATGATGTTTTGGATCTACCGTGTCACATCCACACCAAGAAATATGAAGAGGGTAAACTCATTTACCCAAAGCATACCACTCGACAGTGTCGGCTTCTGATCCAGCAGTCTCAGGGCAAGCAGTCCAAAGATAAGGAAAAGGAGTTGGACAAAGTTGAGGACAAGGAAGATAGTGACGATGGGTACCCCTAGGTCAATTCCACCCTGATGATTTTTGCTGATGTTGAGAGCAAAAGTCGACTGAAGGTTATTAACCGTGAGGTAAATATGGTTGCTCCGGCAACACCCAATTATCTGAAGTGGTCCCAGACTGCCATCACATTCGACCAGTCTGATCACCCTACGCACATTGCCACCCCTGGGAGGCAAGCTCTGGTGGTCGACCCAGTTGTCGAAGGCACTCGACTGACCAAAGTCCTGATGGATGGAGGCAGCGGTTTGAACATACTGTATGCAGAAACATTGAAAGGGATGGGCATTCCGATGTCCAGGCTCAGTACCAGTAACATGAGTTTCCATGGAGTCATTCCTGGGAAGAAAGCCGAGTCACTTGGCCAAATTGCTCTTGATGTGGTTTTCGGTGATTCCAAGAATTACCGCAAGGAAAAGTTGACATTCGAAGTTGTGGATTTCCAAAGTGCTTATCACGCTATTTTGGGCAGGCCAGCTTATGCACGCTTCATGGCTCGACCATGTTATGTGTATCTCAAATTGAAGATGCCTGGTCCCAAAGGTGTGATCACTGTTACAGGCAAGGCTCAAAGATTGCTGACGCTTAGATGGCAGTGGTTGAGCTGCAAGAGTATCAGAAGACTGCAGATCCGAGTGAGTTGCTACGAGCTAAGAAGCCTGCTTCAGAATCAGCTTTTTAGTCGTCCGGTGAAACGAAGGCAGTTCACATTCACCCGACCGATCCAAACGCTGCTCCGACTCACATCTCAACGACGGTCGACTCCAAATAGGAAGAAGCGCTCATCCAGTTCCTCCATGAGAACTGGGACATCTTCGCATGGAAGCCTGCTGACATGCCTGGAGTTCCCAGGGGCTGGCTGAGCACCGTCTACGAGTCGACCCAAAATTTAAACCTGTGAAAGAACATCTTCGATGGTCCGTCGTCCAGAAGAGAAAGGCCATTGGCGAGGAGGTGGCTCGGCTCTTAGCAGCGGAGTTCATCCGAGAAATTTACCACTCCGAGTGACTCACCAATGTTGTCATGGTCCCCAAGAAGGACAAGTCACTTCGCATGTGCATTGATTTCACGCATATCAATCAGGCCTGCCCGAAAGATCATTTTCCTCTCCCCCGCATCGACCAGATAGTCGACTCGACTGCGGGATGTGAGCGTTTGTCTTTTCTAGACGCCTATTCCGGGTACAATCATATCCGTCTGTACGGGCCCGACGAGATCAAAACAACTTTCATCACTCCATTCGGGTGCTTCTGTTATGTCACCATGCCGTTCGGCCTCAAGAATGCCGGAGCCACGTTCATGAGGATGATTCAGAAGTGTTTGCTCACTCAAATCAGTCGGAATGTGGAGGCATACATGGATGATATTGTGGTCAAGTCACGGAAGGGTTCCGACCTGCTGACTGACCTTGCTGAAACCTTTGCCAACCTCAGGAGGTATGATATCAAGCTCAATTCGTCAAAGTGCACATTCGGAGTTCCAGGTGGGAAGTTACTCGGTTTTCTCGTTTCCGAATGGGGAATCGACGCAAATCCTGAAAAAATGGTACTATACTCCGGATGAAACTTCATGTGCATGTGCATGATGTCCAGAAGCTTACAGGATGCTTGGCCGCTTTAAGTCGACTCATCTCTCGCCTCGGTGAAAAGGCATTGCCTCTTTACCGACTGATGAAGAAGTCCGACAAGTTCGAGTGGACTCCAGAAGCTGATGCAGCGTTTACAGAGCTCAAAGCTCTGCTCTCCACCTAGCCGGTGCTTGCTGCCCCAATCAGCAAGGAGCCTTTGCTGATTTACATTGCAGCCACAGGACAAGTTGTCAGTATAGTACTTACGGTCGAGCGGGAAGAAGAAGGAAAGGCCTTCAAAGTTCAGCGCCCAGTATATTATGTTTCTGAAGTTTTGACTCCTTCAAAGCAAAGATATCCTCATTACCAGAAGCTTGTATATGGGATTTATATGACCACGAAGAAGGTTGCACATTACTTCTCTGATCATTCCATTACAGTCATCAGCGACGCTCCACTATCAGAAATTTTGCACAATAGAGATGCAACTGGTCGAGTGGCCAAATGGGCGATTGAACTTCTTCCCCTAGATATCAAGTTTGAGGCAAAGAAAGCTACCAAGTCCCAAGCAATTGCAGATTTCGTCGCCGAGTGGATCAAACAGCAACTTCCGACTCAAGTTCACTCGGAGCACTGGACCATGTTCTTCAATGGATCTAAGATGCTGAATGGTTCCGGTGCTGGGGTAGTACTGGTTTTTCCCCGAGGAGATAAGCTCAGATATGTTCTCCAGATTCACTTTGATTCCTCCAATAATGAAGCAGAATATGAAGCACTTTTGTATGGGCTGCGCATGGCCATTTCACTCGGCGTCCGTCGCCTCATGGTCTATGGCGACTCAGATTTGGTGGTTAATCAGGTGATGAAGGAGTGGGACGTCAGAAGTCCAGCTATGACTGGTTATTGCAATGCAGTGAGAAAGTTAGAGAAGAAATTCGAGGGGTTAGAGCTTGATCACATCCCCCGACTGAAAAATCAAGCGGCTAATGATTTGGCAAAGATAGGCTCCAAGAGAGAAGCCATCCCCAGCACTGTGTTTTTGGAACACATCCACTCGCCATCAGTCCAAGAAGATCCTTTTACAGATGAAGCCCCGCAGCCAAAGAGTGCCACAGATCCGACTGAAGTTGAAATTCCGGCAGTGGTCGACCTAATCATGGAAGTTTTGGCAATCACCCCCGACTGGACGATACCGTACATCACGTATATCCTGAGAAAGGAACTCCCAGAGGACGAAGAAGAGGCTCGACAGATCATCCGTCGATCTAAGGCCTTTATAGTCATAAAGGGACAGTTGTATAGAGAAAGCGCGACTAGAGTCGGTCAGAAGTGTATAACACCAAAAGAAGGTCAGATAATCCTTGATGATATCCACTCGGGGACCTGTGGTCATCATGCGTCCTCTCGGACCATTTTGGCTAAAGCATACCGAGCAGGATTTTACTGGCCAAGAGCGAATGAAATGGCAAAAGAGATAGTCGACAAGTGTGAAGGGTGCCAGTTCTACTCCAACATGTCGCACAAGCCTGGATTAGCTCCGAAGACCATTCCACTCGTCTGGCCCTTCGTTGTTTGGGGACTGGACATGGTTGGCCCATTGAGAACAGGCAGGAGAGGTTTCACACATGTGCTTGTGGCAGTCGACAAGTTTACCAAATGGATTGAAGCTAAGCCTATCAAGAATCTTGATGCTTGCACTGCTATCAGTTTCGTTGGGGAGTTAACATTCAGATATGGAGTCCCGCATAGCATCATCACCGACAATGGGTCAAACTTTGATTCAGACAAGTTCAGAGCTTTTTGCGCCTCTCAAGGCACACGAGTCGACTATGCATCGGTCGCCCACCCCCAGTCGAATGGACAAGCAGAAAGGGCAAATGGTCTGATTCTCAAAGGACTAAAGCCTCGGCTGATGCGTGATCTCAAGCACGCAGCAGGTGCTTGGGTCGACGAGCTTCCATCAGTTCTGTGGGGATTGAGGACCACCCCGAATCGGTCGACTGGAAGAACCCCGTTCTTTCTGGTTTACGGAGCGGAAGCAGTCCTGCCGAGTGATCTACTTCACAATGCACCCCGAGTCAAGCTTTATACCGAAGATGAAGCAGAACAAGGCCGGCAAGACGCAGTCGACCTCCTGGAAGAAGAAAGAGAAATGGCTATGATCCGATCGACCATTTATCAGCAAGACTTGCGTCGATTCCATGCCAGAAATGTGAAGAGTCGAGCCTTCCAAGAAGGAGATTTGGTCCTCCGAATGGATCAACAGAAACCACACAAGCTCGCTCCTACTTGGGAAGGTCCCTTCATCGTCACCAGAGTCCTCCACAATGGAGCGTATCACCTTTACAATGTCGATCGCCAGATCGATGAGCCACGAGCTTGGAATGCAGAACTGCTCCGCCCCTTTTACACTTGAATTCTCACTCGGATGAGATGTAATAAGAAAAACTTCTGTAGTCTATTTATCAAAGACAAGAGTGTCACAATTTTACTTATAATTGTTGTCGCCTTTGATTGCGTGTGAAATCCCCCAGTGGGTGGCTTAGCTGCGAATCCGTTTCGTCTAAGTTTGTAAAAAAAATCCTACCGACTGGTGAGCCAGACTCCCACTCGGAGGCTTAGTTGCAGCCCAGTGCTCGCCTAAGTGTTTAAAAATCCTACGGAGTGGTGAGCCAGACTCCCACTTGGAGGCTTAGCTGCAGCCCACTGCTCGCCTAAGTGTTTAAAAATCCTACCGAGTGGCGAGCCAGACTCCCACTCGGAGGCTTAGCTGCAGCCCAGTGCTCGCCTAAGTGTTTAAAAATCCTATCGAGTGGCGAGCCATACTCGCACTCGGAGGCTTAGCTGCAGCCCAGTGCTCGCCTAAGTGTTTAAAAATCCTACTGAGTGGAGAGCAAACCTCCCACTCGAGGCTTAGCTGCAGCCCAGTGCTCGCCTAAGTGTTTA
>NC_041384.1:419946127-420030124 GCF_002162155.2 Triticum dicoccoides
AGTTTGAAAAAATCCTACCGAGTGGAGAGCAGACCTCCCACTCGGGGGCTTAGCTGCAGTCCAGTACTCGCCTAAGTTTGAAAAAATCCTACTGAGTGGAGAGCAGACCTCCCACTCGGGGGCTTAGCTGCAGTCCAGTACTCGCCTAAGTTTGAAAAAATCCTACCGAGTGGAGAGCAGACCTCCCACTCAGGGGCTTAGCTGCAGTCCAGTACTCGCCTAAGTTTGAAAAAATCCTACCGAGTGGAGAGCAGACCTCCCACTCGGGGGCTTAGCTGCAGTCCAGTACTTGCCTAAGTTTTTAGAATCCTACCGAGTGGAGAGCATACCTTTCACTCGGGGGCTTAGCTGCAGCCCAGTGCTCGGCTAAGTACGGAACACATCCCAATCCGCAAGGACGACGAGGTGCAAATCGACTGCTACCTTCTCCTTCGGAGCTGCACCACAAATACAAAGTTATTTAGAGTGAAGAACAAGTTCCATTCGACAGATAATTCATGAAGATATTCAACGATAAATCAAGTTCATATAAGATCCAAAGGTCCTAGACCGCAGATCAAAGTACTCGAGCCTCCAGCTCGACAGATTTTAACGGTTACAAAATCCACTCGGCATTCCGAGGCAAATTTAAAGTGAAGCATAAAAGTTTTTATTCCTCAGGCGGAGGACTGGAAGGGGCGACGAACTCGTCCAAATCGATCCCATCTGCAATGCGAGTGGCAGCAGCAATGAAAGTCTCCATGAAGTCTTGAAAGTTGTGCTTCCTGGTATTGGCAACTTGGATGGCGGCCAACTTTTCTTCTTGCGCCTCCTTGCAGTGGACGCGGACCAGAGACAGAGCAACGTCAGCGCCACATCTAGCAGAAGATTTCTTCCATTCCGCCACTCGACCTGGGACTTCATTCAGTCGAGTCATCAGGGACTCGAGGTCATTCTGAAGCATCGTCCTAGGCTAGAGCGACGTGTCGATCCGCGACATCGCAACCTTCAACCAAGCAAGATAGTCAACAACACCAGCAACACGAGATTCCAGTCGGAGCACGTTCATAGCATCCTCGTCCTTCACTGGAGAACTGATGGGGTCCAAGTCTGTCTCCACTCGACTGGTCTCCTCTTCGAAGTTCTAGCAGAATTCTGTAAACACAATTCAAGGATAAGTCAGTGGCTCTACGCAGGTTTGGTAACTGCAAGTCAGTCGGGCCGGAGTAATTACCCTCGAGCATGACGAACAGCTTCTTGGCGAGTCCACCAAGATAAGCCTTCAGATCGTTCCTCTTCCCCGCCAGTTCACTTGCCTTGTCATTTAGAGCTATATTGACATTCTTCAGACGGCTGACCTCTTGATTAGCCACGTCGAGAGCAGTTTTCAGCCTGGAGTTTTCCTTTTCAAGAGTACCGACTGAAGCCAGTTTTTCTTCAGCAAGCTTCGTTTTGTTCAGGGCCTCCTTCTACGCTTCAGCAAGGTCTTGATCCTTCTTCTTCAGAGCCTCCTCCATTTTGTCTGCGAAACAGCAAGTGAGATCAACATCGAGGACGGCCAGAAAGAAAGGATAGTCGACAAAAGTTCACCAGCCATACCTTTTGCTTTGTCCCTCGCCTTCTGCAAGTTCTCGTGAGCAAGCTTCAAGTCAAGGTTCAGCTGGATCTGTTTGTTCTCCAACTCAGTGTAGCGAGCCACAATTTCGCAGGATTTCTGCAAAAAAAATCAGTCAATAGACATCCAAGATAAGTTGCTTCCGAGTAACCAAGAGACAATGATGGCGTTTCTAAGACTATAGCCGAATCAAAAAACATTCGGCAGTAGTCTCGGGGACTACACCCACTGGGTGCACTCAGCGTGCCCCGACTGGTTCAAAAAAAAGCGACTGCCCGTAGTCGACCGTGTACAGTTCCATTCGACATGGCCTGACCAGACCGAGTGAAGAAGTTTAGCTAAAGCAATACAATATAAAGACTACAGTCGACTGCCAGCAGTCCACCGTAGTCTCGGGGACTACACCCAGTGGGTGCACTTAGCGTGCCCCCACTCGTCAAAAAGATTAATAGACACACCCAGTGGGTGTACAGATATAAAGATCTTCGGAAAAGAGATTCTTCAGATAGCATATCCTAACAGAACAAGCGGTGATTCGACTGACCTGGACGTTGCTCTAAAGAGCTGAACTCGCGTCATAAGCTGCTTGGCTGGCTTCCGGAACCACCTTCACTTGCTCCATCATGATCCCCGCCTGGCGTATAGCCTCTTTAGCGGCACCCACTTGGTCCTCGGGGACGTGGTGTGTGGCAAAAAGTGAAGGCGGATTTGCAGTCGACGTCGAAGGCCGGACACTCGTCAGAGGTTCAGCGAAGGTCACAGAAGCCCGAGTGGTATCACCACCCTCCCGGACTACGGCCTCAGGTGCTGGAGTAGTTTGTGGGGTCTTGCCAGCCGGCGCCCTCCTATTCCTTCACGCCCTCAGCGGCAGTTTGTCGTCATCATCAGCGAGGTCAATGACATGAGGAGGAGCTACAAGAAAAATCCAATCGACCGGAATTATAAGAAATCGTCAGTCGACTAAAAGTAGAGCATCATTAATCGTACCGGGGTTGAAGGTAACAGCGTCTTCCATCTCTTGATCATCGTCCTTGGCGGAGATCTCTGAGGTGGCAGCACTGCAAATTTCGAAAGTCAGTCAGCTTATTCAAAGAGTCGACCAAGAGTCCGTCACGTTCAACAAAGGAAAACAAATTCTACCATTACCCAGAAATGGTGGGGACAGTCATCTTCATCTTGGGCAGAGCCTTGGGCGGCTTGGACGGCATCGCACGTGGGTGCTTGGGAACTTTTTCTGTCGGCGCTGGAGATGAGGTCCGAGGGCGCTTCGACGACTGTCCAACAGGGACAGTCGCCTTACCACGTTCCCGCGCAGGGTCGTGTGTAAGCTTGGATCGCCGTTCTGAGCGGGGAGGTTCGACTTCTTCCTCCTCCTCTTCACTGGAGTCGTCGTCATCATCCCCCTCTCAGTCGCCGTCAGATTCCCACTCTTCTCTCTCATCTCCACTTTCGCCTCCGCTCGCTTCTCCTTCCTCGGCCTGCTCCTGTGCTCCATTGGGTGTTGAGTACATCTCAGTAGTGGCCTAGAGGACAGCAAACAAGACAAAAGTCAATCGACTGATCCAAAGAGAACAAATAAAGAAAGCAAGATCACAGTCGGAAACGCAAGGTCAGACCTTGTCCACTTCGTATGTTTGGTCGAGTGGAGGAATCCTCCTGGCTCCTCGGGGGTTGTCCTTGTTCCCTGTGATACTCGACAACCACCCTTCCAACATCTCGTCAGTGACCTCCTCTGGGTGAATCCGAGTGGTGTCTTCGAGACCCGAGTACAGCCACATCGGGTGGTTACGAGCCTGAAGCGATTGGATGCGCCTCCGGAGGAAGACTTCCAACAAGTCCATGCCAGTCACACCCTCGCGGACAAGCTGAACCACTCGACCAACCAGCACCTTGACTTGCGCCTTTTCCTCCGGCGTCACTTTCAGAGAGGCAGGTTTTTGTGCTCGACTCAGAGAAAAAGGAGGAAGCCCAGTCGACTGCCCTGGGGTCACCTGGTCTTTACAGTAAAACCAAGTCGACTGCCACCCACGGACTGACTCGGGAAAAGTGATAGACGGAAATGAACTTTTTCCCCTCATCTGGATCGCCAGGCCCCCGCACAGCTGGATCACCTGCGTCCGTTCGTCACTCGACTTGGCCTTCTTGACCGACTGAGAGCGGCAAGTGAATATGTGCTTGAAGAGTCCCCAATGGGAGCGGCAACCCAAGAAGTTTTCACACAAGGAAATGAAAGCAGCAAGATACACTATAGAATTGGGAGTAAAGTGATGGAGTTGCGCTCCGAAGAAGTTCAAGAAGCTCCGGATAAAAGGATGAGGAGGCAGAGAGAATCCCCATCAAGAGGCTGGTGAGGAGGACGCACTCACCATCAAGAGGCTGGGGTTCGACTTCTTTCCCCGGGAGACGCGCAGATTCGTGGGGAATGAATCCCCCCTCGACCAGATCATCGAGATCATCCTGCCGAATCGCCGACGGCATCCAGTCGCCCTGGATCCAATCCTTGGGCAGAGAAGTCCTCGAGGAAGATCCGCCCCGAGCGGACTTCTTCCCCTTCCCCTGCACCGCCGCCTTCTTCGCGCGCTCCAGAGTCGACGTCTTCTCCCTCACCATCGTCGCCGGCAAAGCTCGATCAGACCTACGGCACCAAGGTGAGAGCGGAGGTGGCGGAGGATCTTGTGAAGGAAGGGGGAAAAGTGAAGGCGCACTGTTCGGGGGTCCCGAGCCGGCAGCTTATAAGAGGTCGCTTCCGAGTGGCTGACTGGTAGGCCCAGGCAACTCCGTCAAATCCCGCAACAGGCACGCGCGCGGTACGTGGCGAAAAAGGTGGCGCGGGGATCGAGGAGCTTCCGTCCTATCCCATCCGATAACTGCGGCCGCCCCCGTCCCGCGCGCTTCCCGAAATTCAAATCCCGCAAAATCCGCGGGCCGCAGAACAACTCGTCAAACAGAAGATCCCTTTCACACCGTCACTCGGAACTTCACAAGTAAAGAAATTCACTCGACAAGAGGCCAAGAATGGATCAAGGCGACTGAAAGAAGTTGACGACGTCATCCGTGACAATTGATCCAAAACAAGACGTTCATATAACATGAAGAACCAGTCGGAAAGATCCCCAACTCCTTCCCCACTCGAACCTTGATCCATTCGGGGGCTAATGATGAAGCTATGTACCTAGAGTAGGGGCATGGACCTGTCCTAAGTACCCTACCCAAGGACATCCCTAGAAGAAGTCACCTTTCAATCGACTTGGAGGTATCCCACTCGACGGATTCAAGACACTCGACCACGAAGCAATCACTCGACCAAGATCCAACCACTCGACTGTCAGGAGATCTAATGTCACAACCCTAGATATCTTTTGAAATTAGTGGCATTGCATCCATGCATCATTTTCATTTTCAATTAATCTTGAAATGGGGATGCTTAAACCCTAGCACCAAATGAATCCAACTAGGGTCAAAATAAAATCTTTTCCATTGCACTCAAAATGCCCTCTAAAAATGTTCAACATTTTTGGATTGAGGTGGAAGCATCTACCAAAAAAATGGTTTACATTTTTGCAGGACATCTTTGGGCTTTGAATTAATTTAAACATATTTGATTTGGAGCTATTTAAATGCTATATATATTTTTTAAGTGCTCCAAAAATGCTGGAAGTTTTTATGGGTCATTAGAATAACTCAGACAGCACCCTAATTATTTCCAGGATTTTATTAAATGGTTTAGTATTTTACTAAACCAAAACAGAATAAGAAAATAGAAAACAGAAACTAAATAAAAGAGAGAGAGAGAAGGACTAACCTGACACTTACCTCGGCCCACCCACCTGTGCGGCATGCTGTTGAAGCCGGCCTAGCCCAGCCACCCCCTGCCAGTTGTCTTCCCCCTCTCGCCAGAAGGCAGAGGAGAAGACAGCCACGGCGCCGTGGCGTGCCACGCCGGCAGCTGCCTGCCTGGCTGCCCCCTCGTCGCACTGGACTCCCTCTGCAATGCCACGCTACCCCCCTGGACCCCCTTGACGCTTTCGCACTCTCCCTCGCCCTCGTTCCCTTCTCCGTCTCTCTCTCACGCGTGCGTCCGAACGCAGCCGTCGCCGCCGATGAGCTCCACCGCGGCCACTGCCTCCCCCTCGCTCCCTGGACATGCCCAGGAGCTCCGCCACTTTGTCCTCTACCTCCTCGATGAGCCACGAGGCCCCGGACGCGCTGCAACACCGCCACCGCCGCCGCCCTCTTCGTTCGGCCACAGAGATCGCCGGCGACCTCTCGTCACCACCAGCCCCTCCCCGAGCTCGTCGAGGCCACCTCTGAACTCGCGGTGAGCTCCTCTATCGATCCCCCCTACTCCCATGCCCACTAGCTCATCGTAGCCCTTGTTTCCGTCGAGACCGAGACCTCACCGGCGCCGGACTTGTCGCCGTCGTTGTTTTGGTACGCCTCCGTCCAAACCAAGCGTGTCACTGCACTCAGTGCACCCCCAGGAGCACGTTTCACCCACCGGCTCCTCCTCCCATGCACCACAACGCCAAACCCGCAGATGCCCGAGCTGCTGCCGCCGCTGAACCTCGTCGCCGGCCACTTTTCCGGCCACCCCAGCTCCTACCACCACCCCCAATGGATGCGCCTCACTCCCAGGAACCCATAGGTGCAACCCACGGATCGAATGGTGCCCTGTAGAGCATTCCCGAGCCGTCCCGCCGTCTCTGTCGTCGTCGGCGGCTAAACGCCGGCGACCACTGACACGTTGACCGGCATGGGTTGACCCCACTGCCCTGTTTGACCTCTCCCTCTCTCTCACTGACTTACGGGCTCCGCCGGACTAATTACTCTAGTTAGCGCTAATTAGCTAGTTAGGTTAGTTACTACAGTCGCTGACCAGTGGGCCCAGGCTAGTTAGTTAGGGCTAACTAACTTAGTTAGTTGACTGGGTCACTGACCAGTGGGTCCCACTGGTCAGGTTTGACCTGGTCGACGCCTTTGACCTGCTGACATCACCTTGACATCATGCTGGCGCAGTAATACATTTTCTGGATTTAGTTTAAATTATAATAATTCAGAAAAATCCAGAAAATGCCCAAAACTTCTAAAAATCATAGAAAATCAACCGTAACTCCAAATGAAATAAATTATATATGAAAAATTATCAGAAAAATTCAAGGAATCTGTTTATGGCATTTTCATGCATGTTTGAACAATGTTTGTCCTCTGTTTTGGACAAAACAAATAAATGGCATTTAACTAATCATATATGGAGTTTGAATTTGAATCTTGTATTCAAACCAACTTCATTTAATTGTGTTGCTAGTTGCATTAGCTCAATCAACAACATATTGCCATGTCATTATCATGCATCATGTTGTTCATTGCATTGATTGTGTTCCTTCTCTATTGTCGGTGATTGTCCCCTCTCGGTAGACGCTGCTCCGACGCTATGATTGTTGACACTGATGAAGACTCAATGTTATCTTCAGAAGTGCCAGGCAAGCAAAACCCCCTTGTTCATTCCGATACAAACCCACTCTCTTGCTCCTGCTCTCTTTTTCTGCATTAGGACAACAACGATTCAACTGTTACTTGCTGCGGTAGCTGAACCCCTTTATCCTTTGCATGACCTGTCATTACCACAGTAAATAGATGAAACCCACTAGCATGAGTAGGAGTTGTTTGAGCCCTGATGTGCCTACTCATTCATGCTTGTTTGTCATGCCTGCTACTGCTTAGAGTTGAGTCAGGTCTGATTCATCAGGGATGAATTGGAGGTGTGTAAACATGTCCTACTGTGTGTGAGCTAAGTGTGTGATCACGATTTGGTAAAGGTAGCGGTGAGAGGCCATGTAGGAGTACATGGTGGTTGTCTCATTGAAGCCGTCCTCAGGAACTGAGTTCTGTGTTTGTGATCCATGAAACAATTACTACCATGCATTGGGCCCGAAACCAATGGACCCTCTCGACTTATTAACTGCCCTTGTCCTCTATCCAGGAGTTGCAAGTAGTTTCTAGTGTTTGTAGTATGCTGGGGGCCATGCACAGCGCTGACCGAGGGGTGGGCTGTGTTGCGGTAGGCACGTGGCATGGTGTACCGGGCGCCCGTTTGGTGTCTCGGGAACCCTGCACACATCATTTGGGGCTGTGAGCGAAACTCCGGCCGGATCTCCTCGCGGATGGAACCCGAATAGGCGGTAAACCTGGACTAGAGACTTGTGTGGTTAGTCAGGTCGTGGCCGACTCCCTCGCCAGGCTTCCGCTTGAAGGTTGCCGAGATACACGATGTGTACATGGTGGTAAGTGGTGAGAGCGTGTGTGAAGAAGTACACCCCCGCAGGGTTAATATGATCTATTCGAATAGCCGTGTCCGCGGTAATGGACTTCTGGGTTGCCTATAACAGTTCATAGACAAGTGAAAGTGGATACTCTAAAACTCGCAAGATAAGTGTGAGTGCTATGGATGGTGTTCTCGTAGGGAGACGGGAGCGGATCCATAGTGGTGTGTTGAATGGTGAATATGTGGACTCGTGTGCGCCACCTCAAAAGAGTTGCTTGCAATCGTAGTTCAGGTTAACCACTGAGTCAAAGCTGGCTTGCTACAGTTAAACTCCACCACCCCCCCTTGTTGATACTGATGTATATGTAGTTTAGTTCTGATGTAAGTCTTGCTGAGTACCTTTGTACTCACGTTTGTTTAATTTATGTTTTGCAGAGAGACTTCAGTCTTGCTAGTAGTTCCGCGTGGACTTCAACGTTTAGCTTGATACCTCAGCTACGATCTTGTGCCCTCGGCAGGATCTGGTAGATAGTCAGGCTTCTTAGCCTTTTTCATTTGTAGATGTCTGTTCTCAGACATGTTAAGCTTCCGCATGTGCTTTGACTTGTATGCTATGATTGTTGGGTCATGAGACCCATGTTTGTAATATCTCGCTCCTCGGAGCCTAATGAATAAATACTTGAGTTATAGAGTTATGTTGTGATGCCATGTTGTATTTACACATATCGAGCATATTGTGTGTATGATTGAAATGCTTGGTATGTGTGGGATCCGACAATCTAGTTGTTTATCCTTGGAAGTCTCTCTTATGGGGAAATGTAGTCTAGTGCTTCCATGAGCCATAGTAGTCCACTACAGCCTGGTTCACCGGAGTCCTGTTAACCCAGCACTACTGCCTAGGACACTTGACTGGCCCGCATGTGTTTCACTTCGTTCCTGTGTCTGTCCCTTCGGGGAAATGTCACGCGGTGACATCTGAAGTCCTGCCTAGCCTGCTATAGCCCGGGTTCACCGGAGTCCTGTTAGCCTAGTGCTACAGCCCGGATTCACACACTGCTGACCGACACGCTCGATGTGATTCATGTATGCCTGTTCCCATAGGTTAGTGCCGCTTTGGGTTCACGACTATCCATGTTGGCCCGGGTTCTCTGTCATATGGATGCTAGCGACACTATCATCTACATGAGACAAAAGGCGCAAACGGTCCCGGACCATGGTAAGGCGACACCCATGGGAATACCGTGCGTGAGGCCGCAAAGTGATATGAGGTGTTACCGGCTAGATCGATGTGACTTGGAATCGGGGTCCTGACAGCTTTGGTATCAGAGCCTGACTGCCTGTAGGATTACCAAGCCAAACTGGTCAAAGTTGAGTCTAGAAATGCTTTAGTTATATAAGGGAATTGATTGTGGAAGGGAACGTAAGGCTCTTTACTCCTTATACCTTATGCCTTCTGATCTGAGTCATCCTCTTCCTTTCTACGAGGATTAAGAACTAGGCCTTCTCATCTATCTATTAGGATGACGAGTTACTATGTTAGAGACTTATATGATTGCTGGTTTCAAGCCTCAGTTCCGTTCCTACTACTTCCGTATGTTGACAGTTGATCTCAGAACCTTGACAATTTGTTGTTGAGTGGTTATGCCACCATTTTTGTAGGATGTCTCAAATAATTTTGAGCATTTACAGCCGTTATGCTGTCCGAGTCATCCCAAGTCTCTACATAGTCTGATGCATTTGCAAACCTTTTCTTTCCGTTCCCGATGTCCTTTTGGGCCATATTAAGCACACTACTCGGTCTATGAGGTACTCCGTTGCCTCGGCGTATATGTTGGAGCTATTATTATGACCCTAGGTGTTTTAGGGAGTTACCTAGTGATCTAGCCATGTTTTTATCCCCAGTGTGTGATTCTAGCCATTATTCTCAAAAGCATTCCGTGATGCCAGGTAGTAGTAGGTACTCTATTCATGGGTTCTTGAACCCGAGATTCACCCTACTTACCTCATGTTGATAGTGTTGCTAGTTCCTTTAGGATATTAGTAACCTTTGCGATAGTCCTCGAGGTTCGTGGTACATCCTTCTTCCAATTATCATGAACCATTCGTGGCAGGAGTTCTTTTGAACCAAAAGGTCACGACAGAGTGCTCCTGATGAGTTCTCCATTCTATGTTGTGACTCTACCAACCCTACCTTTATGCATGGGTTATCCGGAAGAAATATGTTGAACTCGTTCGGCATACTAATCTATGCATCCACAACTCAGAAACTTATATGTACCTTTGAGTTGTCCCCCTTCCGTTATATTCCGATCTTCGTCTATCAATTGATAGTGAGGAGTATGTATGCATTCGTGTTCATCGATGCCTAGTATTCTTGTGGTTTGTCAAGACGTTCTATTTCAGAATGACTAGGAGAAACAAACTCCAGTACCTCATCCATATCCAGGATTGGGTCAAAGCAGTTGTATTCCACAGATCAAAATGCAACCCAGCTTTTGGTTATGTTCTACCCTGAAGTATTACCCACTTTATGTCAAGAGCGTCGTGAGAATTGCACCTTCTCCTATGAATTCTTGACGCAGTGATACTTCTTGCCATCATTGTTCATTCCTCGGTTCCCGTGTTATTGTAACCGGAATGCCGGCAAGTGAGTCGTGATGTGTGAAATCAATACTCCTAGCAACTCCGTTGCTTGGTAGTTAATGGACAATATTCTCCTTCTTAGCGTGTTGGTTATTGAATCATCATTCTAAGATAGATTGTGCTACCTAGTCCTTATTTCTTGGTGCACTCTTCGATCAATGAGTTAGGATTTTGCCAAACCCTTGCTCTATTGATCATATCATCTTGCCCTGAAAAGCAAGATTGATCTCGAGCTTATTATCATATCAGTGGTTCGTGATGTTCCGATTATCTTCTTGGAAGTATTACTTGGTTGTCACCTGACCGCTATGTTGAGTTTGTGATCATGTTGATTTTTCCTCCAACCACCCATTCTCCAAGAATCTGTGTTGGATACCCCTGAGCTAGTTGGTTAAGCTTAACAACAACTTGGAGAGTTGGAAGATAAAAGCTTGTCTGACTTAGTTCATGTTAAGGGATATATCTTTGTGTTTGTGCGTGTGTTGAAGAAAGATGATATCTTCACCAATTGGTCCTCGTGATCAGTTGTTGGATCTATTGTCTTGTCAAAACTTTGACTTGAGTATGGGCTATCGTCAAGTCAAATCAGAACCAACGATGTTCGTAATGTTGTCTTACTCGTGTTTGATCCCTCGAGCATACACCATTACATCTTTGGTCTGACCAATGTTAGCACCGTGTTCACATGATGGTGGAAGTCCAGTGATATGGAAATTATTATGAGTTGTTGTTGAGCCCATCAGCAACATTTTGTCTCCCCCATGATTCATGACTGAACATCAACCTAGTGTTGAAAACCTTGTAGGCAATGCCTTCGTGTTCCGTTTATGAAGCTTATGCTTGGATGAAAGAAGTGACCTTCTCCAAGTTCACGTGCACTAGGTGTAAGTTGCCACCATGAATTTGAGGAAGGTTTTTTTATGTTTCCCCTGGAATCATCCCAAATCAGTCATGCATACGTGCGAAGTATTCTATGGTTTGGTAGATTAATTACCTCCACTCCATATGTATTCCCTAGCACACCAAGCCACTGATTGATTTGTTCAAGGAAAAGGGGTTGTTGTGCGAATACTAGTTCATGCACAAGGACCTCGATATCCTCAATGATGGTTCCCCACCTGAACTCGGTAGTATTTTGTTGTAAGACTTCTACATGGTCATGCTTGTCTTGGACAACGTGTTCACATATATGTAGCAGAACCAGCTCATGTTTTGGAGTTTACTATCGTAGTTTAATTCCCGAGAATCTTGCAACATCGTCTCGTCGGTTTGTGTTGCAAACTTTCTTTCCAGACATGTTGTCTGAAATATTCCGTTACCAACTAGATCTGAATTTCAGGCAGATATGATGGTTGGAGCTATTCCAAGATTTATGATGTAGGCCCGACAAGGTTGTTGTTCTGGCTGACACACCTAGCCGGAAGATCTATCGTTGTAGAATCTTGATTGAGCTATTTGCCCATCATCTCCATGAGATTTAGTGCAACTTATTCTAGAAGTTGTTCCTCAGGGATCGTTGTGCTCTCGGTTCCCTCGATTATGCTAGAACCATTCAAACAGTGGAATCACTCTCTACTGTTGAGTTTATTCCCAGTTACTAGAATCATTCCCACATTTGCATTTTGTTCCCAGCTTGCACCGCCATTGTGCCATTCTATCTTGGACTACCTTCCCGGTAATTCCTGGTCAGGATCATCTTCAACAGTGGTACTACCATGGGTTCCATCCATTTCCGATGATAAGCAAAAATCATCCATTGCGTTGCCTTCAACAAGGTAGTTCACATCATCCATTCTAGTTCGGGTATGCCATCCCTTCGTACTCCTCTAAGCGATTGTTGTGATTTACCTTATACTGGTATAAAGAGTTTCAATGATCTCTGAATCAAAAGTAATTCTTTTTGCCACTTAAGGGAATATTTCTGCGAGTCACCTTCCTTAAGATGTCTCGCTATGGTATCATGGCAACCCAACCCCTCGCTACGTTGACACCGTTCACCACCCTCCTAGGTGTGGGAATTCCGCTACTTACCTAAACCTTGTCATATGCTCATTTCCATCATTCTTGATGTGTGTATTGTGTCTCATCTCGACAGATGTCGCTATGTCTCGTTCTGTGAGTTGATCGTCGGTTGCTCGATCTTCAAGAAGATCGATTATTTGAGAGTTTCTTTTCTTCTCGTCATCGCGTGGATGAAGATCTCAAAAGCAAGGATGTCAGAGTCAACATATGCAACGAATCAACAACCCTAAGAGGTGCAACCTGGATTGTGAAGATTGTGTTGGTCTTGTGCCCCCTCTGTCTTCTTACCTCACGTCTTGAATCTCGGGACGAGATTCTTGTTTAGTGGGGGTGAGTTGTCACAGCCCTAGAAACCTTTTGTAATTAGTGGCATTGCATCCATGCATCATTTTCATTTTCAATTAATCTTGAAATGGGGATGTTTAAACCCTAGCACCAAATGAATCCAACTTGGGTCAAAATAAAGTCTTTTCCATTGCACTCAAAATGCCCTCTAAAAATGTTCAACATTTTGGATTGAGGTGGAAGCATCTACCAAAAAATGGTTTACATTTTTGCAGGACATCTTTGGGCTTTGAATTAATTCAAACATATTTGATTTGGAGCTATTTAAATTCTATATATATATATATTTTAAGTGCTCCAAAAATGCTAGAAGTTTTTGTGGGTCATTAGAATAACTCATACAGCACCCCTAATTATTTCCAGGATTTTCTTAAATGGTTTAGTATTTTACTAAACCAAAACAGAATAAGAAAATAGAAAACAAAAACTAAATAAAAGAGAGAGAGAGAGAAGGACTAACCTGGCACTTACCTCGGCCCACCCACCTGTGCGGCCTGCTGTTGAAGCCGGCCTAGCCCAGCCACCCCCCTGCCAGTTGTCCTCCTCCTCTCGCCAGAAGGCAAAGAGAAGACAGCCACGGCGCCGCGGCATGCCACGCCGGCAGCTGCCTGCCTGGCTGCCCCCTCGTCGCCCTGGACTCCCTCTACGACGCCACGCTACCCCCTGGACACCCTTGATGCTTTCGCACTCTCCCTCGCCCTAGTTCCCTTCTCCGTCTCTCTCTCACGCACGCGACCGAACGCAGCCGTCGCCGCCGACGAGCTCCACCGCGGCCACTGCCTCCCCCTCGCTCCCTGGACATGCCCAGGAGCTCCGCCACTTTGTCCTCTACCTCCTCGATGAGCCACGAGGCCCCGGACGCGCTGCAACACCGCCACCGCCACCGCCCTCTTCGTTCGGCCACCGAGATCGCCGGCGACCTCTCGTCACCACCAGCCCCTCCCCGAGCTCGCCGAGGCCACCTCCGAACTCGCGGTGAGCTCCTCTATTGATCCCCCCTACTCCCATGCCCACTAGCTCATCGTAGCCCTTGTTTCCATCGAGACCGAGACCTCACCGGCGCCGGACTTGTCGCCGTCGTCGTCTTGGTACGCCTCCGTCCAAACGGAGCGCGTCACTGCACTCAGTGCACCCCCAGGAGCACGTTTCACCCACCGGCTCCTCCTCCCATGCACCACAACGCCAAACTCGCAGATGCCCGAGCTGCTGCCGCCGCTGAACCTCATCGCCGGCCACTTTTCCGGCCACCCCAGCTCCTACCACCACCCCCAATGGATGCGCCTCACTCCCAGGAACCCGTAGGTGCAACCCATGGATCGAATGGTGCCCTGTAGAGCATTTCTGAGCCGTCCCGCCGTCTCTGTCGTCGCCGGCGGCTAAACGCCGGCGACCACTGACCCGTTGACCGGCATGGGTTGACCCCACTGCCCGGTTTGACCTCTCCCTCTCTCTCACTGACTTACGGGCCCCGCCGGACTAATCACTCTAGTTAGCGCTAATTAGCTAGTTAGGTTAGTTACTACAGTCGCTGACTAGTGGGCCTAGGCTAGTTAGTTAGGGCTAACTAACTTAGTTAGTTGACTGGGTCACTAACCAGTGGGTCCCACTAGTCAGGTTTGACCTGGTCGACGCCTTTGACCTACTGACATCACCTTGACATCATGCTGACGCAGTAATACATTTTCTGGATTTAGTTTAAATTATAATAATTCAGAAAATTCCAGAAAATGCCCAAAACTTCTAAAAATCATAGAAAATCAACCGTAACTCCAAATGAAATAAATTATATATGAAAAATTATCAGAAAAATTCAAGGAATCTGTTTATGGCATTTTCATGCATGTTTGAACAATGTTTGTCCTCTGTTTTGGACAAAACAAATAAATGGCATTTAACTAATCATATATGGAGTTTGAATTTGAATCTTGTATTCAAACCAACTTCATTTAATTGTGTTGCTAGTTGCATTAGCTCAATCAACAACGTATTGCCATGTCACTATCATGCATCATGTTGTGCATTGCATTGATTGTGTTCCTTCTCTATTGCCGGTGATTGTCCCCTCTCGGTAGACGCTGCTCCGACGCTGTGATCGTTGACACTGATCAAGACTCAATGTTATCTTCAGAAGTGCCAGGCAAGGAAAATCCCCTTGTTCATTCCGATGCAAACCCACTCTCTCGCTCCTGCTCTCTTTTTCTGCATTAGGACAACAACGATTCAACTGTTACTTGCTGCAGTAGCTGAACCCCTTTATTCTTTGCATGACCTGTCATTGCCACAGTAAATAGATGAAACCCACTAGCATGAGTAGGAGTTGTTTGAGCCCTGATGTGCCTACTCATTCATGCTTGTTTGTCATGCCTGCTACTGCATAGAGTTGAGTCAGGTCTGATTCATCGGGGATGAATTGGAGGTGTGTAAACATGTCCTACTGTGTGTGAGCTAAGTGTGTGAACACGATTTGGTAAAGGTAGCGGTGAGAGGCCATGTAGGAGTACATGGTGGTTGTCTCATTGAAGCCGTCCTCAGGAACTAAGTTCTGTGTTTGTGATCCATGAAACAATTACTACCATGCATTGGGCCCGAAACCAATGGACACTCTCGACTTATTAACTGCCCTTGTCCTCTGTCTAGGAGTTGCAAGTAGTTTCTGGTGTTTGTAGTATGTTGGGGGCCGTGCATAGCGCTGACCGAGGGGTGGGCTGTGTTGCGGTAGGCACATGGCATGGTGTACCGGGCGCCCGTTTGGTGTCATGGGAACCCTGCACACATCGTTTGGGGCTGTGAGCGAAACTCCGGCCGGATCTCATCGCGGATGGAACCCGAATAGGCGATAAACCTGGACTAGAGACTTGTGTGGTTAGTCAGGTCATGGCCGACTCCCTCGCCAGGCTTCCGCTTGAAGGTTGCCGAGATACATGATGTGTACATGGTGGTAAGTGGCGAGAGCGTGTGTGAAGAAGTACACCCCTGCAGGGTTAATATGATCTATTCGAATAGCTGTGTCCGCGGTAATGGACTTCTGGGTTGCCTATAACAATTCATAGACAAGTGAAAGTGGATACTCTAAAACTCGCAAGATAAGTATGAGTGCTATGGATGGCGTTCTCGTAGGGAGATGGGAGCAGATCCATAGTGGTGTGTTGAATGGTGAATATGTGGACTCGTGTGCACCACCTCAAAAGAGTTGCTTGCAATCGTAGTTCAGGTTAACCACCGAGTCAAAGCTGGCTTGCGGCAGTTAAACTCCTCCACCCCCCCTTGTTGATACCGATGCATATGTAGTTTTATTCTGATGTAAGTCTTGCTGAGTACCTTTGTACTCACGTTTGTTTAATTTATGTTCTGTAGAGAGACTTCAGTCTCGCTAGTAGTTCCGCGTGGACTTCGACGTTTAGCTTCATACCTCAGCTACGATCTTGTGCCCTCGGCAGGATTTGGTAGATAGTCAGGCTTCTTAGCCTTTTTCATTTGTAGATGTCTGTTCTCAGACATGTTAAGCTTCCGCATGTGCTTTGACTTGTATGCTATGATTGTTGGGTCATGAGACCCATGTTTGTAATATCTCGCTCCTCGGAGCCTAATGAATAAATACTTGAGTTGTAGAGTTATGTTGTGATGCCATGTTGTATTTACACATATCGAGCATATTGTGTGTATGATTGAAATGCTTGGTATGTGTGGGATCTGACAATCTAGTTGTTTATCCTTGGCAGTCTCTCTTATGGGGAAATGTAGTCTAGTGCTTCCATGAGCCATAGTAGTCCACTACAGCCCAGTTCACCGAAGTCCTGTTAGCCCAGCACTACTGCTCAAGACACTTGACTGGCCGACATGTGTTTCACTTCGTTCCTGTGTCTGTCCCTTTGGAGAAATGTCACGCGATGACATCCGAAGTCCTGCCTAGCCTGCTACAGCCCGGGTTCACCGGAGTCCTGTTAGCCCAGTGCTACAGCCCGGATTCACACGCTGCTGACCGACACGCTCGGTATGATTCATGTATGCCTGTTCCCATAGGTTAGTGCCGCTTTGGGTTCACGACTAGCCATGTCGGCCCGGGTTCTCTGTCATATGGATGCTAGCGACACTATCATATATGTGAGCCAAAAGGCGCAAATGGTCCCGGACCATGGTAAGGCGACACCCGTGGGAATACCGTGCGTGAGGCCGCAAAGTGATATGAGGTGTTACCGGCTAGATCGATGTGACTTGGAATCGGGGTCCTGACATCTAAAGTCACCCTGCACGTAAACAGTCAGACATTAAGTAGCTTTTATGGTCATCATAGCACTTTTTAGGGGCGTTACCAGTAACCCCCACTCTTAATGTACTTTAAACCCTGCCTTACTGAGGGCTGGAGGGGCCTGGCGAACTCTATATAAGCCACCCCCTCCTCAGTATCAAGGGTTCGCACCCCTGTTATTCGTACACACATAATTCAGTCGACCGCCTCCGGGCACCGAGACGTAGGGCTGTTACTTCCTCCGAGAAGGGCCTGAACTCGTAATCCTCGTGTGCTTACAACTCCTCCATAGCTAAGATCTAGCCTCTCCATACATACCCCCCTACATCACTGTCAGAGTTAGAACCACGACAGGAAAGTCTGGGGACCCCCTGTTCCCAGGACACCGACAGTAGCCCCCAGGCCCAAGGCGTGCTCGGGCTTGGATTCGAGGCAAAGCCAAGGGGCAAGTGCTAAGCACCATGGGCCCCAACAGCCTGCGGCCTTGTTTGACACGTGGCTTTTGATTGGACGTGGGCGTCTCCGCTTCCCTATGCTGCCTCACTAGCTGCCCGACCTGACGAGTTCTTGCTGCATGCAGAAAAAGATCATTATTATCTTAGATCGTGGAGGCCGGCAGTTGGCCTCCCCTTGGCTATAAATGGGAAGGGGGGAGCGGAGCCCCCGTCACCCATCTCTTCCTTCGCTCCTCCTGCTCCTTCTTCTTCCTTGCTTCATCGCTTGCTGCATCGACCATGGCGCCGATGCGGAGGTTCTCATACGCGGAGAAGGGAAAGACCCCCCTTAACGAGCCTGAGCCACTTCTTCCGAAGAAGAGGCTATCCCATCGTCGTGACATAGTTGTGAGGCCGGAGGTGTCGAGTCCCTGGTGCAAGCGGCCACCTCCAGGATATCTGCTGCCCTTGTATGCCTGAGCCGAGGGCTCTGGAGGGAGAGGCGGAAAATGGCACCGCCCATGCCATGGCCGTGGTCACCGCGCCGTGGTGACGCACGCTGTCGCCCCAGGAGCCCACGCAGTAGACTCTTCATGCGAACTCGTGATGTGGGCGGAGATGCCTCCGTGCACTTGGATTCGCTTCTCACAGTTCTTCACCGCTGAGATGCCGCCGAGGGGCCCCCTCGAGCTTTGGCTGTAGCACGCCGACTGCGAAGTCCCGACGATTGGAGTGGAGGTCGAAGCCGTCTCCCCATGGAATATCTTCATGACCCGTGGTTGGGGCGAGGTTGCTCAAGTCTGTCGTGCGGAAGGCGCCATAGCCATCCACTTCGAATACGACGGTGCCTCCACGATGTTCTTCAAAGACTTTGACAAAGAAGGCCGCCGCCTGGAGTGCTGTCCTGAAGGGGGTCGTCAGGACGGTGCAGTGGCCAACGCCGAGCCTGTCGCTGGCCTCGCCAGCAGCTCCTACAGCAGCAGCAGTGACTCCTGGTGGTCCAGCGATTCTCCCGAGCCCGACGAGACTCCGGAGACAAGCGACGACAGCTACGTGCCCCCGAGCTCTCGCCATGCCCGGAGCAAGGCCGCAGCATCCGACCGCCGCCGTCGCTGATCTGGATAGGGTTGGGGTCGGCCTCCCATGGCCCACTGTTGATGACGGCGTTGGCGGCGTTTGGTGCGTGTAGATAGGGCCCCTAAAAACTCCCTTTTTGTTCCCTGCGAGGAATCAAGACGGACCATGTGGGGGCGTGTAAAGGGTCTGTATTGTCTTTTGTTGATATTATCCTTACTATGAAAATTTTCGAACGCATGTCATGCTTCGGCTCGGTCTCCCATTTCCAACCCCGTGGCAGCTTGGTGCTCTACGCCTACAGGTCCCGGTCCCCAGGCAGGCTGCAGCCATCGCTGGTATGCCAGGTCGCGATGCCGTAGTCAAGGCCAGGAGGTGAGCGGCCTGAGGTCCAGTAAGAGCTCCTGAGGCGCGATAATCAAGAGGTCCCCTTTAGCGCACAAGAAGCTACCTAAAGGTGGGAAAGGGAGGCGACGCCGCCGCAATAGGGTTGCGAGAGGTGGGAATCTTATGCCATAGCGCTTGGACAACCCGGGTGCAAAACTTATCTTGGTAGTCCGGAGTTGTTTCCTTGGGTTGCGCCAGACTTGTGCGCCAACGGCCGTAGTGCAACCAAGTTAGGCCCGTGCGAGCCTTCCCCTCTTCTCCACGCTCTATAATGTGCTCTACGTCCTCAGGTCCCGGCCCTCGAGCGAGCTCAGCCGCCGCTGGTATGCCAGGTCACGGTGCCGTGGTCAAGGTCAGTGGTGAGGGCTGGAGAGCCAGTAAGAGCTCCTGAGTCGTGATGCTCAGGCGCCTCCCTTTTAGCGTGCAAGCGAATTGCATGGGAGAAGAGGGAGCCCGCGGTACCGCCCATTGTTTTCCTCAAGGGGTTCCTGCAGGTTAGCGTGAGGAGGGACACAAATTGCCACTACGATTGCCAGTCTGCCACTAGTCGCTCTGCAAGAAGGTGAAGGCACTGAAGAACTGGTGAGGTGACGCGTGCGGGCGTGCCACGAGCCAGAGCTCGACCGCTCAGATATGTCAGCATTGCAGGGACGGACCCGAGAATAGGCATCGTGCCTGCATGAGTGGCTGCCGTGGTAGGTGACAATCAAGCAGGTAATGACCATAGATAGGTTATGCATGGAAAGCGAAATAACTTAGGTAAATGCAAGAATGATACATGCCACTGGGTCGGACCCGAGCGGCCTGGGGATGATGCAGCCCGAGGGGTGCCCCCAGCAGGGTAAGCTAAAGATGGAAGAGGATACATGCCGCATGGACATTCCCATGCGACCTTGGAATAATGCAGCCTGAGGGGCGCTCCCAGCTGAATGAACTTGGAAAATGTCACCTGGTTTTGTTGTCGAAGGAGTGTTGGGGTAGCTGAAGGTGCACGCTGAAGCCGCACTTCACAAGCCGTCAGGGCCCTGAGCCTCGGGAGGCTCTAGGGCTCAGGTGGCCTCCCGAGGACCGCCTCCATCTCCGTCAGGACCGCATGATGCCTGGCTTCCTGGGTTGCCAGGATGCTCCATAGATTGCGCTGGAAGGCGGCTACCACGCTTGGCAGGCCGAACAGCATGCGCACATAGCTGTGAGGTGGACCCTCACACTGGCCAACACGCAAAGGCCAGAAATGCTCCTGAGATGCGGCCCTGTTGAGTCCTGGGATGTCGATGCAGATGTGCAGCTCGCCACCCTTGCCCGGGTGGGAAGCTACACCAGGTGGGCGGCGGTCGCGTATCACCTTGCTTCCTGAAGCTCCTGGGTGGTCTTGACGATGAACTCCTGAGCGCCGGGCGCTACTCGCCCGATGCCCTCCTGAGGGAAATGTGCCGCGAAGCATGCCTCCACGTGGTGCCCGAGCACCTCCCTCGTGATGCCGGCCAGGTTTGAGGCCCTCCAGAAGAGAGCCCCCAAGCCCTCCCCGAGGTGGGTGCCGGGTGCGCCTTCCTATGCGAGGGAGGGAGGCGCCCCAGGTGCGGGCGCTGATCCTGAGGTGGCACCGCTAGAGGCGCCGCTCCGCTGAGGCCTAGTGCGGAGTAGCTACTTCTTCTTCTTGGGGTTGGCCTCAGGAGGGTACCGCGGACCCACGCTGCCAGAGCCTTCGATTGTTGCAGCTTGGAAGGCGCGCTCAAGGGAGCACAGCGCATCTCTTTCTTCGTAGGGGACTGTGATGATTCCGCCGCTTCCCGGCATCTTGTGGATGTTGTATCCATGGTGGGTCACTGCCATGAATTTGGCTAACGCTGGGTACCAGAGGATGGCATTCTATGGCAGACGGATGTGGGCGACGTCGAAGTCAATGAGCTTGGTGTGGTAGTTGTCTCGCTGACCGAAGGTAACAGGGAGACGAACTTGCCCTATCGGGTGGTGGAGCCGTCGGTCACTCCTGAGAAAGCCTTGGTGGGCTAAAGCTGATTGTATGGCACTTGAAGGTTGTCGAATGTCTCGACGGATAGGACACTAAGCCCTGCGCCACCGTCGATGAGGGTCTTGGTGAATTGGACATTGTTGATGAGGGCTGAACAAAGCACTGGGAGGACGCCGACGGTCACCGCGCATTTGAGCTGGTCGGCCGAGCTGAAGGTGATGGCGTACTTGGACCATCTGAGCAGGCACGTGGCCTCGAGCTTGGGGAGGGCTGCATTCACCTCGGGAGAGAACTGCTTGAAGATGCGTTGGGAAGCCGAGGCCTGAGCACCACCCAAGATACAAGCGATGGCGCACGGCTCCTGGAAGCCCCCAGCCCCTTCGTCCTGATGGTGATCATCGTTCCTCCTTGGTGGTGGAGGCAGTAGAGGGAGACCAGGATTGCCCTGAGGATGGTCCTCACGAGGCTGGTCTCTCCCAGGCGCCCTCGCGAGGCTGGTCCTGATAGTAGTCCTTGCGAGGCTGGTCACGCCACTCCTGGCGGGGGCCGAGGTCGTCCCAACGTCCTCCGCCTCGTCCTCCCCCTCAGCCGTAGCCCTGGTTTTTGCGCTTGGGGCATCGACCGAAGCGTCCATCTCGAATGGCCCTGAGCTCTTGACAATTGTTGGTGTTTCGGCTTTGCACATTGTGGAAGGCGCAGAACGGACGGCCTCCCTTGGACGACTCGGGGAGGTCCAGGCCGCGCTTTGTGTCTAGCTCTACCGCGAGTACGGCCACTCCCTTGCGCTTCACGTCCTTGACCTTGGCCTTCTTCTCCTCTGGGTCGGCAGCAGGGAGCTCGAGGAGGGAAAGACGCCCTTCCTCAGCACTTGTGCATTTGGTCGCTATGTTGAACAGCTCTAGAGTCGTGCACAGCTCCTCATGGATGGCGAGCTCCTCCTTCATCTTGATGTCACGGATGCCATCGGAAAATGCTGAGATGATGGTCTCATCCATCACCTTGGGGATCTTGAGACACACACTATTGAAGCACTAGATGTACTTGTGCAGGGTCTTTCTTGACTGTTGCTTGATGCGGCACAAGTCACCCACAGAAGTTGGCGACGAAGCGGTCGTGCATCTCACCCCAGGAGAAGATCAAGCCTGGGGGCAGGTTCAGGAGCCACGAGCGAGCGCCATCCTTGAGAGCCATGCGAAACCAGTTCTCCATGACCTTCTCATCGCCGTTGGCCGCCTCGATGCTTAGCTCGTAGAGCTGCAGGAACTCCACAGGATCGGGGGTGCCGTCGTAGCGAGGAGGGAGGTCCGGCTTGAACTTGACTAGCCATACGATGCTACAGAGCTCGGGAGCGAAGGCGCGACAGCCTGCGGTGGCCACCGGGGCCCTCTGCAGGGGCGGAACCTGCCCTTGATGTCCTCGCACCGCCGCCACAGGCGGCACGCGGTCTTGTCATGGCACCGGGAGCGCTGGAGCATTTTATTGCGGCCGGGGAACCTCTTGGCAGCTTCCTTCTTCATGCGCAGGCACACGACGCGGTGAATCACATCGCGGGACTGCATGTCTTGGGGTGAGGACGCCGTCTTGACGCAGAGGAGGCGGAGGCGCTCAATGAGCTGGAGGTGGGTGAGGCAGTGAGAGGGATGATGTAGGAGAGCCTCCTGCGGCGTTGACAGGCTCGGTGATGCGATCCAACCAGTGCTTGTAGAGGTCGTCGACCGGGCGGTAACGCAGGAGCTCGCGTGCCATGAGCAGCGCAGCCTGCGCGTCCGTGGGTGCGCGGAGAGTGTGAGACGATGAGTCGGCCGGAGTCAGCGACGGGGTGGTGGTGCGGCTGTCCCGCCGCACGAAGGGCTACAGTGAGGATGCTTGCTTCTCGTTTGCTGCCGTGTCGGTAGCGGCGTTGGCAATAGGAGACAGAGAACAACAGGGAGGCCCACCGACAGGGGCTGTCTAAGCGACACAGGTGGCGAAGGTGGCCTGGCGCTCGGCGCGCGTCCGACATGTATGTGGTGGAGCGGTGGAACGCGGATCAATGGAAGGAAAGCTTCAGCGCACCCCTACCTGGAGCGCCAAATGTCGGATTTCAGGTTGCGGCAAAACCCTTGAGGTTCGAACACTAGGGTGCGTGTGAAAATCGCTCCCCCCTCTAGCTCACGCCCTCACCGCAATCTCAAGCCTGAGCGCGTCGAACCCGCAGAACAAGGGGACACAAGATTTATACTGGTTCGAGCCACCGATGTGGTGTAATACCCTACTCCAGTGTGGTGTGGTGGATTGCCTCTTGGGCTGAGGATGAACAGTTACAAGGGAAGAACAGCCTCCTGAGGAGAGGTGCTCTTGTGTTTGGTGAGTTGATGCGGTAGAGGATCGTCCCTCTCTCTCCCTTTCTAAGGTGGTGGCTAGTCCTATTTATATTGGCCCGGGTCCTCTCGCCAAACATTAGGCGGGAAGGGATCCCACAACAACCAATTTGAAGGGGACAACTAGTACAAGCTATCCTGACAAATGATGGTCTTCGCCTGCCAAAGGCTCTGGTGGTGACGCCGTCCTGGGCTCCACGGTGACCTTCGTCCTGCAGTCCTGCTGGTCTTGGTCTCGTTGCACCGATATGGAAACCTTTGCTTGATGCCTCAGGACTCCGCGCCTGTGCTTGACTCTTTAGCACCAAAGAGGAAACGAGGACACTACGCGCGCTGGCGCCCGCCTGGTGCCCACCTAGCCTTGGTTGTCATGGCTTGCGTCACAGGAACCTCGCGAGGTGCCCCTTGCCTTGATCTCTCCGCCCCTCGTGAGCCAGCCTGGTGAGGCCGCCTCCGAGGAGCTCTTGCATCATCCGCCTCACGACGCTTGGCCCCTCGCGAGGGTCTTGAGTGTTTTCCGGTGAAGATGGGTCGTACATGACCGCTGATGGAGCCACGCCGTGGGCCGCAGGCAGGCAAGTCTGGGGATCCCCGTTACCAGGATGCCGACACACCTCGATCTTGATAATAATCTATCTACTCCTCTTTCAAAGACACACACATACACACACACTTGCTAGTTGTGCCTCTGTGCCTACCGCGCACACTGTCGATACGTATTTCTCTCCCTCCCCCTCCCCACCCCAACCCCAACAATGACAGCAGAAGGGTGACAACTCAATCTGATCTTAATCTGTCAATTGGTTTCTCTCTCAAACATTGTGTCTCTATGCCTCGCTCATACACACTCGATACGTCTTTTTATCCGTAGCCCCCTTGATATGTAGACTTCTTGCGCGCGCACAACTGTAGTGACGATGACGCTGAACCCAGTGTGCCTTGTTTTTAACGGCCTCATATGATAGTTTTCGCCCTGTTTTCTATTAAATAACAAGGCAACCTTTTCTTGGTTACTACTAGTGAATCTGAAATCATTCGGGGCAGACATAAAATATATCACTTCAACCCAATTATCGCAATAACTATTTTAAAAGAAACTAGCTAGATGCCCGTGTGTTGCACGGAACATCAAGATGCATTTGTATGAGTAGTTTACCATGTGAGAGACTAGCAAGATGCCTATGCGTTGCACGGAACATCAATATGCATTTATATGAGTATTTTAGCTTGTCAGAGAAAAGGATGAACGAGGGAAGGCCTTATTTGCAAATGTGGAGAGGGGTGTGGATATCTTTTTGCAAAATTGACATAGTTTCCTTCCTATCCGTTAGATATAAATCGGACAGCCTATATTGCAGGATGGCAGGCACACCATCAAAACCAACTCTGTTTTTTTATAGGAGTAGAGAAAAGGATGAACAAGGGAAGGCCTTATTTGCAAACATGGAGAGGGGTGTGGGTATCTTTTTGCAAAATTGCCATAGTTTCCTTCATATCCGTTAGATATAAATCCGATGGCCTATATTGCAGGATGGCACGCACACCATCATCACCAACTCTGTTTTCTACTCCCTTCGTTCCTAAATATTTGTCTTTTTAGAGATTTCAACAAGTGACTACATACGGAGCAAAATGAGTGAATCTACACTCTAAAATATGTCTACATACACATCCGTATGTGGTAGTCCATTTGAAATCTAAAAAAGACAAATATTTAGGAACGGATGGAGTATAAGAGTAGACATGGAGATATATCTCCAGCATGGTCTACAACAAAAATGAGCTGGACTGGTTAGCGCCGGATGCTCGCAACGCGATGACCTGAGTTCGAATTCTGTCTTTAACTTTAGATTTTTATATTATATATTACTTATTTAATATATACTTCTTTCTCTACTGTACTGACAATGGAACCCACAGAGTACTTAGAATACAAGATTAAGGATGGACTTGTTTCTTTTTGACTTTTTGCACGAAGCTGTAGCCATCCTTGTGATGGCCTGGCTTATTAGGGATGATAGACTACTGATATCAATAAGGAATTCCTTCTTTTCTGGGATCCCATTCGGACAGAACTCCAAAGTTAAGCGTGTTCAGCTTGGAGTAGTGTCAGGATGGGTGACCGACCGGGAAGTTGCTCCCGGGTGCGCATGAGTGAGGACAAAGTGCGCAGAAAATACTAGTGTTGATCTGTGGGGCCGGTCTAGATACCGCCAGGAGTAACGACCACCGGCGGGTGTGTCCGGGGCGTTACAAGTTGGTATCAGAGCCGACCCTCGCGGTTACACGGATGTTTGCGGATAGGTGCGCGGTCATGTTGTTCATGACGTTTGTGACCCGTCGTGGCACCCGACATGGCACATGTACCGGACTGGATGCACAGACGTATGTGCCAAGAGGGAACGTTCCTGCGGCCCGCCGAGGACGTCGGTTCCTCTGAGTGGGGGTGTATGTCATGGCCTGGCTTATTAGGGATGATAGACTACTCATATCAATAAGGAATTCCTTCTTTTCCGAGAGCCCATTCGGACAGAACTCCAAAGTTAAGCGTGTTCAGCTTGGAGTAGTGTCAGGATGGGTGACCAACCAGGAAGTTGCTCCCGGGTGCGCATGAGTGAGGACAAAGTGCACAGAAAAGACTAGTATTGATCTGTGGGGCCAGTCTAGATCCCGCCAAGAGTAACGACCACCGGCGGGTTTGTCCGGGGTGTTACAACCCTGCAAGTCACATGCACACTGTACATGCAATTAACTTTTTATAGAGGGAGAATCATACACGCAATTTACTCAAATCGATTGGACGTGACTCTATTATTTCCAGCATAAGGGCATCTCCAACGCCAATCGGCAAATTTCCTCCCGCTTCCTTCCGCGGAGGACGACATCAAACACCAGAGGCATACATTTTCACAACTCTAACCAACCAGATGAAATTCGTGCAAACACAAACTATTTTCATATAAGCATGAAGGCTTTCGTATAAAAAAGCCGGATCTTCATATAAACATGATGGATTTCATTACATTTACATGAACTAAGTGGTGCTAATCCGGCTCTCTTGGTATAATTAATACTCCCTCCGTCCGGAAATACTTGTCCTAGAAATGGATGTATCTAGACTTATTTTAGTTATAGATACATCCAATTTATCCATTCTTAGAACAAAAATTTCCCGCTAGTCAGAGAGGGAGTACCTAATCTAAATGGCCGCCCGTGGATCCCTTTGTCTTCCTCATGTCCGGTAGACACTTGAGGGGTCGACGAAGGTCCTCGAAAGAGATGAAGCAGCAAAGAAACCACCTGAATGCGCAGTCGTCGCCTCGGTGGTGGCCTTAATGGGACCCAAGTGGCGGCAGCCTCCCGTGTTCTACTTCTCCTCGATGATGGCGGCGGACACGGAGAAGCTGACCACCGACTTTTCGCTTTCCACGCACCCGGCTTCTGTCTCTGCCTACATGACGCTACCGCAGGCACGGGAGGCATGCTGATAGACACGGGAGGCGCGGCCACCACAAACACTGGTGGCGCGGTACGACGTGACATCGATGATGCTCGTACCGGCGTGCTTTCCGCCGTGCCGGCGTGGAGGAAGTCGCCACTCCTCATCGAGCTAAATTGGAGCGGCGAGTTGCTGAACCACGCGCTGGCTTGGGGCGGCAACTGGCTTTGTCGGGCCAAGCCAGGTTGGTGAAGCACCGACCGGCCTCGCCCGTATCCGGAGGGCTCAGAGGGCCACCCATCCAGGTAGTATGCCGGAGAACGGTTCCTCGGAAGCCATCGGAAGAGTGGATAAAATGGTGAAGGGGGAGATGGGGGAGCGGCGGAGGGGTGCGATTCTTGCCCGCTGTCTATCTAGCCTCGTTTAAATAGAGGCCGGACGGTAGGAGCTTAGCCGGCGTCTCGCCTCGTTTAAACTGAGGGCGGACGGGAGGATCTCGGCCGGTGTTGCATTTAATTTCGGCCTGCTCATGAACGGACGTGTGGCCGGAGTAGGTTTCTCGGTTTGCATGCGGGTTTAATGGAGGGGTTTGATGGAGGTGAGGAGGCGTGTTCAGTCGGGCGTGCAGCGGGCAGTGCAGTACTATTCGATTTGACAGCAGGCGGCGTAGTTCTCAATACGGCTTTAATGCAGACGAGGGAGGGGGTAGCGGTTCCCGAAATGTTGAACGGCCAATGATGCATCCTCCTTCAATTAGCATTGTGAATGCATGAGGGAAGTAATGGGAGGAGGACTGTGAAAAGAGGTTGCACGATGTGAATGTAATGCAGTTTGCACTCATATAAAGGCGCCCCTCCATTCAAATGCATCTACCACATCATATGCATGTAAGCATTTGCCTAAGCACCTACACTAAGCACAAAAGTCCTCACTCTAGACCCATGGCGGCGATGCGCGCGAGTAGCCAGTGGCTGTGCCAGATGGTCCACGACGCCGGCCTGCGGCATGGCACCGAGGATCGTCTCCGGACGGTGTTGGCAACTGGCTGGTGGATGGCCGCCATTGATGCCAACTACGACTCTCAGTTGGACCAGATGATTGTTGCCACCACCAACAAGTTCACCGTCCTCAAGAAGCTCGCGGATGACATCGCCGTACTCCTCCAGCCCGCCTGCCTGGGCTCCTCATTGCCTGCCACCCTAATTGGCCTCCATGGCCGGAACCTCTTTTAAGCACTGGTGGCCCTGCGACTGCCTGCCGACGCCACCAAGAATGTCCACCTGGTGGTCGCGCTCGCCATGAGGCGCCTCGCCCTGCAAGAATTCGTTGACCTACACATCCACGTGTACGAGCAAATCGTGTACATGGGTATCTACAAGGCCAATGAGGACGCTATGATGTTGGCCCTCCTCAACCGGCTGGAAGCCTTGGATGCCTTTGCTGAGAAGCACCTTGACCTCGCCACAAAAGCCGCCACTCCTTAGCCGCCGGTCGGTGGCCCGGTGCACTAAGTTGAGGAGGAGGAGGTCGTACGTTGATGGATGCATCTTTCTTATTGCCTCCTGTAACCACCACCGTGATGACATCATCGTGGCCTTAATTCTTATTGTGCTATTGCATCCTCGTTCAAGTCAATACCGGCATGTGCGATCCCTTTGCTTAATTATATGCATCACTGTAATTAGTACTCCATCCGTCAATTTATAAGTTGTGCTTACCCTTTCCATCAACTTCATGCAACACATGGGCATCGTGCTAGAAACACTAGAACATGTTGGACCACATGTGACCAAACTGGCGATGCGCCAACCTAGCTATTACGTACCCTGCTTATCTGGTGGAAATATCCCCTCCCTAGTGTTTCCAATCGTTATTTCTAGTTATCGATCGTGCCAAGGAGCAGAACCAAATGTTACAATTTATACATGTTTCTATACTCCAACTCTTATAAAAGACTTAGTTGGTGATGGTGGTGTATCTGCCATCCGTCGTTTCTGACCATTAGATCTGCATCTAACGGCTATGAGGTAAGTTGTCGCATTTTGCAACAATAGCCCACTTCTCTGCCCCAATTTGCAGAAAACCCCTTATTATCCTGAAATCAACCACATCCCTCCCTCACCTCATCGAAACAGCCTGAGAAATATATTTTGAATGAAAAGTAATATATTAGGAGTATATCAAAACAAGAGTGATTTCTTTCAAGTTTGTGAACAAGTACTACTATTGTACTACTTTGGATCCATCACAACGCACGGGCACATTGCTAGTAAAAGGAAAAGGCATGCCGCGTTCGCGTCGCACCCCCACACGCCCGGGAATCGGGAGTACTCCACGGCCCGTACGACATGCCACATAGCTAGGGAAGGCATGCTCCCTAGCATTTTCACTTTCATGTGGGACCACCGTTGAGCAAACCGACTATTGGCAAACCGCACCCCGCCCGCCGCCGGGTTGGAAAATAGAAATGAGGGGAAGATCTAGCTGTAGCACGGAAGCCAAGAAATTTGGTGTCTGATGGGGCTCGTTGATAGAGTAGGTGCATTCCGTACTACTACTCCTAATAGTACCAAGTTTGTACTACAACAAGTACTACCACTATGCAACTATGTACGTGCACGTCACAACATCGTAGGAACAAAAAAATGGGAAGATCTTGTTTTGGGTGATTTATCTTTTTTTAGTCAACGTAGTATGAATAATATGATGTGGGGGCACCCATGAAGCTTATGTGGCTCAGTTTCATGGCTACGAAAGGTTAGAGAAAAATAAATAGATAATGTGTTTAGAGTGCACTCCACTAAATAGATATACTTTGGTTCCATTGCAATGCACGGGCCGGCACATCTATACCCCTACTAGCAAGATGCCCATGCATTGCACGGAACATCAAGATGCATTTCTATGAGTAGTTTATCTTCTGAGAGAAAATGATGAACGAGGGAAGGCCTTATTTGCAAATGTGGAGAGGGGTGTGGGTATAATTTTGCAAAATTGCCATAGTTTCCTTCCTATCCGTCAGATATAAATCAGACGGCCTATATTGCAGGATGGCAGGCACACCATCATCACCAACTCTGTTTTTATAAGAGTAGAGATACTAGCAAGATGCCTGTGCATTGCACGGAACATCAAAATGCATTTTTTTAACAAAACACCTGGGTCAATATAGGTAAATTACACATTTTTATAATTCTCGAGTAATGTGTAAAACTAATGTGTAATTACACCGTTTTTATAAGATGCCTGCCCATGTGTAAAACTAATTATATCTCGAGAATTTTATCAGAAAAATGGTATCTCGAGAATTTCATCGAAAAAATGATATCTCGAGAAAGATGAGAGATAAGGTGAGGAGGAGTGGGATGTGGTGGTGACTGGTGGTTGGACTGGGTGGAGGCATGGGGATGGACGGTGTTGGCATGTGGCCACCATGCCAGATTGTTCCAGAGACTTCCTTTTTAATTGCTCAGCAATGAGGTTGTGGGAGATAAGGATGAACGAGACAAGGTCTTATCTATAAATGTGGAGAGAGGTGCAGGTTTTTTTTGTAAATTTGTCATAGTTTGCTTTCTATCCGTCAGATATAGATCGGACGGTCTATACTACAAGATGGCAGGCACACCCATAATCACCAACTAGGTTTTTTATAAGAGTAGAGACAGTGTGCGAATAACTTTGAAAGTTGGTCGTTGGATGAAGCTAATTCGATGGTACAAAGATGGCAAATCCGAGCACTACTCGCCGTTGGATATCATCTACATTCCACCAGATTCTGCCACATGTAGAATCTAGAAGACTCCATGGTTGAACTTAAGCATAATGCACAAACCTCAAAACACAAGCACTTCTGCTTTGTTCTAGAATCTTCCATATCTTAATTGCCCAAACTTCTTTTTTCAAAATGAATTGTCACTATTTGTTTTTTACTTTACGCTTTACAATGCACAATTTCATTAATCTTAAAATAGATATTTTTATAAAACTAATTGATTTTGAACTGGATGAACTATAAGAATTAAACGAACATCTACATCATGCATATATGACTCAAAGCATACATGCTATAGTGTGTTATTTATTCATAATTTGGTTGTCAAATCTCATGCGTGCAATGCACGTGTACCTTACTAGTTGGTAGTAGTAAGAAACAAATTCCGGGTTTGGCACAAGTTCATACTGCGGGAGCACCACAAGGTCTGCCGCAGGAGTTACATTTCCCTCTCGAGGCCCACGGGACCGAGCTTCAGTGGCTTAGTGCACTGGCCTATGAGTCAATGAGATGCGGACTTTAAATGCTGCTGGCCCACAATTCATTCTCATGGTGGTGGCGTGGTTAGCGACTCACTTGTTCGAGATGAACTGGCCGGTGGTGGCGTGGCCGTGGCGAGGGTGCCAGAGCTGGGCGTCGAGGCGTTACGAGTCGTAGATGGACACACTGGCGGGTACTACCTGTAGTACAGAAGTACTCTAGCTGAGGATTGATGCCTGGGACGAAATTTCTCACAGCCGCTAGATGAAAATTAAATGGTGCGGGAGTACGAATCGAAGCAAGCAAACCGCATCCAATCGGGTGTGGCTGTGGTAGAAAGTTGATGGTCACCGCAGTTCAGCTAGCCCGCATGTCATGCACACAAAGGCAGAGGAGCGATGGGGCCGAGAGGGATGAGGCGCACGTCAAGGGACGTCGTGCCGTCGGTTGGAGCGGCATCATGGGAAATCGTGTGGGTGTGGCAGTGGTAGAAACAAGAAACGTGATGGTCGCCGTGGTTCAACTTCCATGGACAAGTTGTCATGTCTGCTAACACATGCATTGCATACCGCTCACTGCAAGGAGCAGTATTAGAGACAACTTGTTCCAAAGATACCATTTTTTCGATAAAATTCTCGAGATATCATTAGTTTTTACACATGGGATTACTCTGCAAGGGTCAATCACAACAGGTGTTTTGTAAAAAAGTGCATCTTGATGTTCTCTGCAATGCACGGGCATCTTGCTAGTTATGGAAGAAGCCCACACGGGCATCTTGCCACAGGGTGTGCCACCGACCCAAACTCAATTTTTTTCAGCGCAGCGTGGCCATAGTTTGCCACACCCCTCTCCGCATTTGCAAATAAGGCCTTCCCTCGTTCATCCTTTTCTCTCACAACATAAACTACTCATACAAATGTATCTTGATGTTCCGTGCGACGCACGAGGATGTTTCCATGGGGGTATCTCCAGCACGATGTGGCCATAGTTACAAGTTGACGCCCCTTGAGATGCCGACGTTGAGGGGCACTCGGATTTTGTCCGATGAGCAGGTAAGATGAGTTTGATCATGCAGTAAATGCATTCTAAAGACTACTTCCATGCCCATTTCCTAATTCTCCCCCTGCCCACTGTTTCACAGGTTAGGCTCAGTGCGAGTGGAGATTGGCTTGCATATGTACGGGAGGATACCAACATCAATTTGCACAACATTTACAACGGTGACACCGTTCCCGTAGAACCTTTGTCCAACATTGGGATCAGCCATGCAACGGGCCATTGCCTGAATTGGTACGATAGAACCACAGTGAGATTGAAGAAGATAGCATGAACCTTGCACATGGCGGTCAAAGGTGGACCATGCTGTCTGCGGCCGATTTGTTGCCGTACGAGTATGAAGATGTTGTGCTCCTTTCTAGCTGCATCTTCACGGTGACAAACTAGGGGATTTGTTTCGTATGGGACACATCCTACGGTATACTCCCTCTCTCCCAGTTTATTTGTTTTGATTTTTTTCGTTTTATAAGTTTCAAATTCAAATTTAGAGCTCCCCATCACATGTTGAGATTACAATGTCCATTAAATTGTTACGTGCATGTAGAGTAAAGAAACAAATCTCGAGTTCGACACGAGTTCGTGTAGAGGTAGCACCACAAGGCCTGGCGCAGGAGTTACATTTACCTCTCGGGGCCCTCGGGTCTGAGCTTCAGCGCCTTACGACACCTGCCTTTGAGTCAATAACATGTGGACCCGATAGGTGGCTGGTCCACATGTAATGCTCCCGAAGGCAGAAGGGCAGTGGGGCCGAGAGGGGTGAGCCACAGGTCGGGGGACATGTGGTGTCAAGGGTTCGAGAGGGTCATGGGAATCGCATGTGGTTGTGGTAGAAATTTGATGCTCGCCGCATTTCAGTTGGCCCACATGCCATGCACACAAAGGCAGAGGGACGGTGTAGCCGAGAGGGGTGAGGCGCACATCGGGGAACGTGGTGCCGTGGGTTGGAGCGGCATCGTGGGAATCGCGAGTGGAAGTGGATGAAACGTGATGTTCGCCATAGTTGAACTTCCATGGACAAGCTGTCATGTCTACAGACACATGCATTGCATACCGATCACTGGAAGGAGTAGTAGATAAAGCTAGACGGATAAATAGTTCCTTATAGTCAAGCGGACCCATGCTACTACTTGTTCCAAAGACATGCACACCATCGAAATAGTCCACCTATATCTATATACATAGAGAGGAATATTTTTTTTTACAAGAGAGGAAATAGTTCATCCATCCATATTGCTCTGATGCTGGTTCTTCTTCTTCTTCTTCTTCTCATTTTCTATGGGAGACGGCTTCGCAACAAGCTCTCTGGACCTTGCAGCTATCATGAAACTCACACGGGGTTGACGGCTTCGCAACAAGCTCTCTGGACCTTGCAGCTATCTCGAAACTCACACGGGCATCGAGGGTAGCATATTTTATCCGCTTGTAGGTCAAGGGATAATTCTCCCATCCAGACAACCTTAATGCCGGCATCTCGTCACCCTTCTGAAGATTTGTTCCGAGCACAAAATTTGCTACGTCGAATAGGGATGGTGTCGGTTTATCACAATCTTCTACAGGGATTTTTATTTTGGTTTGTACGTCGGCGATGCTTTTCAAATCAAGGTTGTACGGCTCCAACCTCTGTTTGTCCCCTATGATGGCTGCCCCACAGAAGTATATGTCCTCCCGAGACAAGAAATCGTGAAGCTCACCTGGTATGGAGGGCACATGTATGATGTGGTACACCAAAACATCATCTTCGAGGCATAGCTGAAGGGCGGTGGCGCATTGGATCTTCCCAGTGGCACGCTCCATGTACTCTGCGTCGAGACCGATGACCTTCATCACCACCTCTTGGAGGGAGTTGGATACATTGTTGATCCACTTCCGAACAACCCTTGGGTGGTCGATGAGTGTGGTAACTATGCTCAACGAGCCTTCGACAAGGACATGTTGGACGCTAAAAACCTGCATCTCGATCTCTTTCGCCATTTGGAACCACTGGACCGGAGGGCTATGGTTTGTAGAATTAGGATTAGATGGCTAGTCTAAATGAAGAATGTGATTATTTATAGGGGCTTCGAAATTACTCTAGGAGGATGTGAAGAGGTTAAGACAATGTGAATGCAGTGTGGTTTGGGTGCAAATGAAGATGAAGGAGTAGTGAAGAAGCCAAGGAAAATCGGTTCTCGATGGAGAAGTAAATGGGAGAAGTGGCCTGCAGGTAGTTGATTAGACGGGTAGGTAGACTAAACGAAAAGGCTACGTGGGTAGACTAAGGAGTGGGGCCTGTCCCTGTATGTGCCCATCCTTCTAGCGCTACATGTGCCACTGGCTAGTTGAGGTCACTCTTTTGAATCACCATGGCGAGACATTTTATGATTCCTTTTTATTTCTGCACCCGTCCTGACAGGTGGGACCTATGCAAACGGATAAAAAATGTGTCATAGCTGGTTCGGATGGATATTGGCGCGTGCGTGGGAGACACAACATTCTTTGGTTAAGGAATATGTGGTTATCCTCAAAAAAGAAAAGGCCTTCTTCGCGCTTCCGCATGCACGAGAATTTGGTTCTGCTCGCAATATGGATGATACCTAGAGGATGAAGTGAACCCAGAGGCATGCTAACACAGGAGACCTATTTCCGCTATACAGTACTACTCATGTTCCTACTACTCGTACTAGTAGTAGTAGTACAACTGTGGTACACTTGATGGTCAAAATATTATTCATCCAGTCCTCACAGTGAACTGACAAGACCCTGCACCCGAGGTGACACCAGTCCAGGCGGCGTGTTCGGGTTACCAAAGTCAGCCTCACCTTGAGCACTGTGCAATCACTGTCACTGCCACTGTATAGCATGCCTCGCCTCGTCTCTACCTCCCCTAGCACCACTCCATCTCCATCCCCATCTCGCCCGAGATCCTGAGGTCACCCTTCATCATCTCACTGTGCCCCCGCGTACCCTCGCCTCGCTAGCCTCCCCAGTACCACTATTCCCTCGCTAGCCGCTCTAGCACCGAGAGCCTTCTCCCCTGTAAATCAAGCCCCCCCAAAACCCCACCTTCCAAACTCCACCATAGCCGAACATGAACCGCGCATCATCCAAATGAGCCACGATTGGAGAAATCTCCCCAGTGACATCCTCGACCTCTGTTGTTCGTGTATGGATATGTTGAGCGCCCTACAGCTGGCTGCATGCTCGAGGGGCATGCGCACGACCATCATCAAAGTGAGGCCTAAGCTTTTCAAGACACCCTGCTTGCTGCTATCTGGTCTTGCGAGATTTTCTCACCATGATACGGAGGCGTACATGATGCCCCTCGACTTCAATCCAACCTCCATTAGCCGAAACTTCTTTGTAGGTATCTAGTGGATCACCGTACGTCATTTCCCTCGACTTCGATCTGATCACCATCGCCCGAAACTTCTTGCAGGTATGTACTATGTCAGCATGAACTCTCGTTGGATGGTTGTCATCAGAGAAGACGGGAAAAAGTTGGTGCTCGTGAACTTCCAGACCTCCCATGAGAGTATCCTTCCTCCGTTGGATGATATAGAGTTTTACCGTCGCAGGCCAAGTCATCCAGATTACGTCGTTAGTTGGACGCACCTTGTTTTGTGGAAGATTGTAATCTACCAAGTGCCCACACGACATGCGGATTACGCAGACTTCAAGCTAATTGCCTTGTTCGACAAGGGACTCGCCTATCTTTCCGCTAGTGCCTTCTTTAGCTGGAGATAGCTCAGCTCGCAGTGGATCATTGTCAAAGCTGATACACACTTCTGTGATGCTATTGAACACAATGGCATCATCTATGCAATTGACAAAGTAGATGGCACCATGTATTGCTGGGACGGTGCATGTAAGTTGTTTTCCGTTTGATGTTAATTATGATGCCATGACACTGTTTGAACTTTTTGTGATGATTGACATATCCCTGTTTGAGCAAAATTTGAGTAGAACTATGGCAATGTATTAGAGACGCCATAAATCAGCTATATTTGGAATGAGTTAATTCATGCAATTGTGACCATGTCATTACAGCCAATTTGTACCCCTGAATAATCAAACGGTTAGGAAGATATTGATATTCTCCTTATTTTATAGTAATATATATGCTACTAAATATGAGTGTGTATCAATGGCCATGTTAGTTTCCTCATTTTCATGATGTAGAAACATGCATCACATTGTTGGTTTCATCTATCCATACATTAGGGAAGTAAATGTGCATATGGAGAACTCTATATTTGGAAGTAGTGACATCATGTAATGCTTACCATGTGTACATACCTATGTTCGCCCTTCAGCAATCAATGGCTAGAATAATATGCTCACAAAAAATTTTCCCAAAGAATATGAGTATATAAGAATGCATGGTCTGTTAGTTTCCTTGAAGAATTAGTTTGTGAGGATAGAACATGATTACATAACATGCATGACATGGTAGTTTCCTGTGAAGAATCGATTTTGAGATAACATGAGTATAATCATGCATGGAACTTCTATATTTTCGAACCCAGTATGCATTTCCCTGTATTTTCCTCCCAGTTCCAACAGGGATATATCAATGTTGTTTCTTGCATTGTCCTACTCATACTCTGAACAATGCTGATCTTACATTAACAATGCATGTCCTTTTTGATATGTTGCAGTGTCCCTACAGTTACTGCCCTTTGTAATCACACCACCTTTGCCAAAAACAGGGAAGCACAACTGGTTCCTCGCTCGACCAGTCGACGACAAAAGACTGATGATCATTCGGACACATGAGCCAAAAAAATTATATTGCAAAAAACCCACCGTATGTAAGCACTGTGAAATACGTGAGTATCCAGGCAGTGGCTGTTACGTCCATGATTAGGATACTAGCTTGTTGGGGCCTCAGGATTTTTGAGTTGGAGGCGGTTAAAAAGCCTTGGTTCACACTCTCTGTTTCTCGGACTCAATTATCCGATTAACCAGGAGATCACCGTTGGCAAGGACCTTGATGGCAGGGAGGCTTTGTTTGCTATGGAAAACTGTGTCTACACGGCGAGGCCTAGGAGTTCGGGAGCAAACTCCCCTGATTGTCAACGATACAGCCTACAGTCGAAAGAAGGTAAGAATGACAAAGGCATCTGGATTAACTTTGATCCTTGGATGTGTCTAGTCTGACAGGAAGAGATGTGGTTCAAGCCTTTAGGTTGATAGGTAATTGGGCTGTTGCATCGAAAGGGTGGATCACTGGTGTCTCCGAATCACTGGTGGCTGAACCGGGGCTGCAAATTATGATGGCGTTGGATCATCCCTCTTCGAATGACTTGTTGTCTTTGCGTCTTGTTCTGGATGGGTAGTTCTCTCTTTTGTTATGCATATTCCTTGTCATTTGGTCATCCTTGTCTATGTCACACTTACTATGTAATAGTTGCCTCTATTTAGAATGTCATTCTCGTCTAGATCACGAGAGTTTGAGCGTTGCAGATGGGTGTGTTTTGGTGGTGTAGCAAGACTTCTTATGAACTATCATGTCTTGTTGTTTATGTCAGTAGTAGTCACTAGTCAGTGTTTGAATGTTGTATATATCGTTGTTTCGAACTATTTATTGTCTCGAATTGCTGGCGGGCTAAATGAGGGGCATCACCATTCTCTAAGTGTTCAGAGTATATCTCCTTTCTCGAAGTTACTAGCAAGATGCCCATTCATTGCACGGAATATCAAGATCTTGTGGGAGAATTGGGACTCTTGCGCACCGACATGTGGGCGCCAGCGGTGTTTTCATGCGCTTGCGCGCCGAGAGCATATTGGCATGTGTTTGAAATTCATGCTACCTTTTCATCCCTAATCTCCCGCCCCTCCCCCACCTCTTGAATCTCGATTCCTACTCCAGTTCCCCCAAATATGTTGGGGAACGCGGTAATTTCAAAAAAATTCCTACGCACACGCAAGATCATGGTGATGCAGAGCAATGCGAGGGGAGAGTATCGTCTACATACCCTTGTAGACCGTAAGCGGAAGCGTTATGACAACGCGGTTGATGTAGTTGTATGTCTTCACGATCGACTGATCCTAGTACCAAACGTACGACACCTCCGCGATCTGCACACGTTCAGCTCAGTGACGTCCCACGAACTCACGATCCAGTAGAGCTTCAAGGGAGAGTTCTGTCAGCACGACGGCGTGATGACGGTGTTGATGAAGCTACCGTCGCAGGGCTTCGCCTAAGCACCGCTACGATATGACCATGGTGGATTATGGTGGAGGGGGGCACCGCACATGGATAAAAGATCAATGATCAACTTGTGTGTCAGGATTCCCCCCTTCCATGTAGTAGGAGTAGGAGAGAAGGAAAGGGAAAAAAGAATAGAAGGAAAATTTGGACTAGGCCTTGGGGGGCGTGCAACCTCCCCTCTCTCTTTCCCCTAAAGCCAAATAAGGCCCATATACTCCCCGGCGAATTCCCGTAACTCTCCGTTACTCCGATAAATACCCGAACCACTCAGAACCTTTCTGATGTCCGAATATAGCCTTCCAATACATTGATCTTTACGTCTCGAACATTTCAAGACTCCTCGTCATGTCCCTGATCTCATCCGGGACTCCGAACAACCTTCGGTACATCAAAACACATAAACTCATAATACCGATCGTCACCGAACGTTAAGCGTGCGGACCCTACGGGTTCTAGAGCTATGTAGACATGACCGAGACTCATCTCCGGTCAATAACCAATAGCGGAACCTGGATGCTCATGTTGACTCCTACATATTCTATGAAGATCTTTATCGGTCAAACCGCATAACAGTATACGTTGTTCCCTTTGTCATCGGTATGTTACTTGCCGGAGATTCGATCATCGGTATCTCAATACCTAGTTCAATCTCGTTACCGGCAAGTCTCTTTACTCGTTCCGTAATTCATCATCCCGCAACTAACTCATTAGTCACATTTCTTGCAAAGCTTATAGTGATGTGCATTACCGAGAGGGCCCAAAGATACCTCTCCGACAATCAGAGTGACAAATCCTAATCTCGATCTATGCCAACTCAACAAGTACCATCGGAGACACTTGTAGAGCACCTTTATAATCACCCAGTTACGTCGTGACGTTTGGTAGCACACAAAGTGTTCCTCTGGTATTCGGGAGTTGCATAATCTCATAATTAGAGGAACATGTATAAGTCATGAAGAAAGAAGTAGCAACAAACTAAACGATCATCATGCTAAGCTAACGGAATGGGTCAAGTCAATCACATCATTCTCTAATGATGTGATCCTGTTAATCAAATGACAACTCATGTCTATGGCTAGGAAACTTAACCATCTTTGATTCAACGAGCTAGTAAAGTAGATGCATACTAGTGACACTCTGTTTGTCTATGTATTAACACATGTACGAAGTTTCCGGTTAATACAATTCTAGCATGAATAATAAACACTTATCATGATATCAGGAAATAAATAATAACTTTATTATTGCCTCTAGGGCATATTTCCTTCAGTATCCCACTTGCAATAGAGTCAATAATCTAGTTCACATCCTTATGTGATTAGTTCACATCTCAATGTGACTAATACCCAAAGGGTTTACTAGAGTCAATAATCTAGTTCACATCGCTATGTGATTAACACCCAAAGAGTGACCATGTTTTCCTTGTGAGAGAAGTTTAGTCTATGGGTCTGCAACATTCAGATCCATATGTATTTTGCAGATTTCTATGTCTACAATGCTCTGCACGGAGCTACTCTAGCTAATTGCTCCCGGTTTCAATATGTATCCAGATTGAGACTTAGAGTCATCTAGATTGATGTAAAAAGTTTGCATCAATGTAAATTTTTACGACGAACTCTTTTATCACCACCATAACCGAGAAATATTTCCTTAGCCCTCTAAGGATAATCTTGACTGCAGTGCAGTGATCTACTCCTAGATCACTATTGTACTCCCTTGCCAGAATCATGCTAAGGTATACAATAGGACTGGTAAACAACATAGCATACTTTATAGAACCTATGACTGAGGCATAGGGAATGACTTTTCATTCTCTTTCTATTTTCTGCTGTGATCGGGTTTTGAGTCTTTACTCAACTTCACACCTTGCAACACAGGCAAGAACTCCTTCTTTGACTGTTCCATTTTGAACTACTTCAAAATGTTGTCAAGGTATGTACTCATTGAAAAAACTTATCAAGCGTCTTGATCTATCTCTATAGATCTTGATGCTAAATGTGTAAGCAGCTTCATCGAGGTCTTTCTTTGAAAAACTCCTTTCAAATACTCCTTTATGCTTTCTAGAAAATTCTACATTATTTCTGATCAACAATATGTCATTCACATATACTTATCAAAAATGCTGTAGTGCTCCCACTCACTTTCTTGTAAATACAGGCTTCACCGCAGGTCCATATAAAACCATATGCTCTGATCACTTTATCAAAGCATATATTCCAACTCCGAGATGCTTGCACCAGTCCATAGATGGATCACTGGAGCTTGCTCACTTTGTTAGCACCTTTAGGATCGACAAAACCTTCTGGTTGCATCATATACAATTATTCTTTAAGAAATCCATTAAGGAATATAGTTTTGACATCCAGTTGCCAGAGTTCATAAAATGCGGCTACTTCTAACATGATTCGGACAGACTTTCAAGCATCGATATGAGTGAGAAAATCTCATCGTAGTCAACACCTTGAACTTGTCGAAAACATTTTTGCGACAATTCGAGCTTTGTAGATAGTAACACTACTATCAATGTCCATCTTCCTCTTGAAGATCCATTTATTTTCTATGTCTTGTCAATCATTGGGAAAGTCAGTCAAAGTCCATACTTTGTTCTTTATACATGGATCGCATCTCAGATTTCATGGCCTTAAGGCATTTCGCGGAATCTGGGCTCATCATCGCTTCCTCATAGTTCGTAGGTTCGTCATGGTCAAGTAACATGACATCCAGAACTGGATTACCATACCACTCTAGTGCGGATCTCACTCTGGTTGACCTAAGAGGTTCGGTAGTAACTTGATCTGAAGTTACATGATCATCATCATTAGCTTCCTCACTAATTGGTGTAGGAGTCACATGAACATATTTCTGTGATAAACTACTTTCCAATAAGGGAGCAGGTACAGTTACCTCATCCAGTTCTATTTTCCTCCCACTCACTTCTTTCGAGAGAAACTCCTTCTCTAGAAAGGATCCATTCTTAGCAACGAATGTCTTGCCTTCGGATCTATGATAGAAGGTGTACCCAACTATCTCCTTTGGGTATCCTATGAAGACACATTCCTCCGATTTGGGTTTGAGCTTATCAGGATGAAACTTTTTCACATAAGCATCGCAACCCCAAGCTTTAAGAAACAACTACTTTGGTTTCTTGCCAAACCACAGTTCATATGGCGTCATCTGAATGGATTTAGATGATGCCCTATTTAACGTGAATGCAGCTGTCTCTAATGCATAACCCCAAAACGATAGTGGTAAATCGGTAAGAGACATTATAGATTGTATCATATCTAATAAAGTATGGTTATGATGCTCGGACACACCATTATGTTGTGGTGTTCTAGGTGGCATGAATTTGTGAAACTATTCCACATTGTTTTAGTTGAAGACCAAACTCGTAACTCAAATATTGGTCTCCGTGATCAGATCATAGAAACTTTATTTTCTTGATACGATGATTTTCCACTTCACTCTGAAATTATTTTAACTTTTCAAATGTTTCAGACTTATGTTTCATCAAGTAGATATACCCATATCTGCTCAAATTATCTGTGAAAGTCAGAAAATAATAATACGCACCGAGAGCCTCAACACTTATCGGACCCCATACATCAGTATGTATTATTTCTAATAAGTCAGTTGCTCGCTCCATTGTTCCCGAGAATGGAGTCTTAGTCATCTTGCCCTTGAGGCATGGTTCGCAAGCATCAAGTGATTCCAAAAGCCCATCAGCATGGAGTTTCTTCATGTGCTTTACACCAATATGACCTAAACGGCAGTGCCACGAATAGGTTTCACTATCATTATTAACTTTGCATCTTTTGGCTTCAATATTATGAATATGTGTATCACTACGATCGAGATTCAATAAACCATTCACCTTGGGTGAATGACCTTAGAAGGTTTTATTCATGTAAATAGAATAACAATTATCTTTGACTTACATGAACAACCGTATTGCAATAAACATGATCCAATCATATTATGCTCTACGCAAACACCAAATAACATTTACTTTAGGTTCAACAGTAATACCGAAGGTAAAAGGAGTGTGCGATGGTGATCTTTATCAACCTTGGAACCACTTCCAACACACATCGTCACTTCACCCTTAACTAGTCTCTGTTCATTCTGCAACTCCCGTTTCGAGTTACTAATCTCAACAACTGAACTGGTATCAGATCCTGAGGGGTTGCTATAAACACTAGTAAAGTACACATCAATAACATGTATATCAAATATACCTTTGTTCACTTTGCCATCCTTCTTATCCGCCAAATACTTGGGGTAGTTATGCTTCCAGTGACCAGTCCCTTTGTAGTAGAAGAACTTAGTCTTAGGCTTAGGTCTAGACTTGGGCTTCTTCACTTGAGCAGCAACTTGCTTGCCGTTCTTCTTGAAGTTCCCCTTCTTCCCTCTGCCCTTTTCTTGAAACTAGTGGTCTTGTCAACCATCAACACTTGATGCTTTTCTTGATTTCTACCTTCGTCTATTTTAGCATCACGAAGAGCTTGGCAATCGTTTCCGTTATCCCTTGCATATTATAGTTCATCACGAAGTTCCAGTAACTTGGTGATAGTGACTAGAGAACTCTGTCAATCACTATCTTATCTGGAATATTAACTCCCAATTGATTCAAGTGATTGTAGTACTCAGACATTCTGAGCACATGCTCACTAGCTGAGCTATTCTCCTCCATCTTGTAGGCAAAGTGCTTGTCAAAGGTCTCATACCTTTCGACATGGGCATGAGTCTGAAATACTTAATTCAACTCTTGGAACATCTCATATGCTCCGTGTCATTCAAAACGTCTTTGAAGCCCCGATTCTAAGCCGTAAAGCATGGTGCACTAAACTATCAAGTAGTCATCATATCGAGCTCGCCAAACGTTCATAACGTCTGCATCTGCTCCTGCAATTGGTCTGTCACCTAGCGGTGCATCAATGACATAATTCTTCTGTGCAGCAATGAGGATAATCCTCAGATCACGTATCCAATCCGCATCAATGCCACTAACATCTTTCAACTTAGTTTTTCTCTAGGAACATATCAAAATAAACGGGGAGCTACATCACGAGCTATTGATCTACAACATAGTTATGCAAATACTATCAGGACTAAGTTCATGATAAATTAAAGTTCAATTAATCATATTACTTAAGAGCTCCTACTTAGATAGACATCCCTCTAATCATCTAAGTGATCACGTGATCCAAATCAACTAAACCATGTCCGATCATCACGTGAGATGGAGTAGTTTTCAATGGTGAACATCACTATGTTGATCATATCTACTATATGATTCACGCTTGACCTTTCGGTCTCTAGTGTTCTGAGGCCATATCTGCATATGCTAGGCTCGTCAAGTTTAACCCGAGTATTCTGCGTGTGCAAAAATGGCTTGCACCCGTTGTATGTGAACATAGAGCTTATCACACCCGATCACCACATGGTGTCTCGGCACGACGAACTATCACAACGGTGCATACTTAGGGAGAACACTTATACCTTGAAATTTAGTGAGAGACCATCTTATAATGGTACCACCGAACTAAGAAAAATAACATGCATAAAGGGTAAGCATCATATGCAATCAAAATATGCGACATGATATGGCCATGATCATCTTGCGCCTTTGATCTCCATATCCAAAGTACCATCATGATCTCTATCGTCACCGGCATGACACCATGATCTCCATCATCTTGATCTCTATCAATGTGTCGTCACATGGTCGTATCGCCAACTATTCCTTTTGCAACTATTGCTATCGCATAGCGATAAAGTAAAGCAATTACATCTTATGCAATAAAGAGACAACTATAAGGCTTCTACCATTTGCTGATAACTTTAACAAAACATGATCATCTCATACAACAATTTATATCTCATCACGTCTTGACCATATCACATCACAAATTGCCCTGCAAAAACAAGTTAGACGTCCTCTACTTTCTTGTTGCAAGTTTTACGTGGCTGCTACGGGCTGAGCAAGAATCGTTCTTACCTACGCATCAAAAACCACAATGCGATATAGTGATTTCTTTTTGATCTTCAAAAAGAACCATGTTCATTGAATCCGATTCAACTAAAGCTGGAGAAACAGACACCCACTAGCCACCTATGTGTGAAGCACATCGGTAGAACCAGTCTCGCGTAAGCATACGCGTAATGTCGGTCTGGGTTGCTTCATCCAACAATGTCGCTGAATCAAGAATCAACTAGTGACGGCAAGCAATATGTATATACCCATGCCCACAACTCCTTTGTGTTCTACTCATGCATATAACATCTATGCATAAACCTGGCTCGGATGCCACTGTTGGGGAATGCAGTAATTTCAAAAAATTCCTACGCACACACAAGATCATGGTGATGCATAGCAACGAGAGGGGAGACTATCGTCTACATACCCTTGTAGACCGTAAGCGGAAGCGTTATGACAACATGGTTGTTGTAGTCGTACGTCTTCATGATCGACTGATCCTAGTACCGAACGTACGACACCTCTGTGATCTACACAGGTTCAGCTCAGTGACGTCCCACGAACTCACGATCCAGTAGAGCTTCGAGGGAGAGTTCTGTCAGCAAGACGGCATGATGACGGTGTTGATGAAGCTACCGACGCAGGGCTTCGCCTAAGCACTGCTACGATATGACCGAGGTGGATTATGGTGGAGGGGGCACCGCACATGGCTAAAAGATCAATGATCAACTTGTGTGTCCATGGGGTGTCCCCCTCCCCCGTATATAAAGGAGTGGAGGAGGGGGAGGGCCGGCCCTCTACTATGGCGTGCCATGGGGAGTCCTACTCCCACCGGGTCTAGGATTCCCCACTTCCATGTAGTAGGAGTAGGAGAGAAGGAAAGGGAAAAAAGAAGAGAAGGAAGGAGGGGGCGCCACCCCTCCCCCTAGTCCAATTCGGACTAGGGCTTGGGGGCCGTGCAGCCTCCCCTTTCTCTTTCCCCTAAAGCCCAATAAGGCCCATATACTCCCCGATGGATTCCCGTAACTCTCCGTTACTCCGATAAATACCCGAACCACTCAGAACCTTTCCGATGTCCGAATATAGTCTTCCAATACACCGATCTTTACATCTCGAACATTTCAAGACTTCTCGTCATGTCCCTGATCTCTTCTGGTACTGTGAACAACCTTCGGTACATCAAAACACATAAACTCATAATACCGATCGTCACCGAACGTTAAGCGTGCGGACCCTACGGGTTCTAGAACTATGTAGACATGATCGAGACTCATCTCTGGTCAATAACCAATAGCGGAACCTGGATGCTCATATTGGCCCCTACATATTCTACGAAGATCTTTATCGTTCAAACCACATAACGGTATACGTTGTTCCCTTTCTAATCGGTATGTTACTTGCCCGAGATTCGATTGTCGGTATCTCAATACCTAGTTCAATCTCGTTACCGGCAAGTCTCTTTACTCATTCCGTAATGCATCATCCTGCAACTAACTCATTAGTCACATTGCTTGCAAGGTTTATAGTGATGTGCATTACCGAGAGGTCCCAGAGATACCTCTCCGACAATCGGACTGACAAATCCTAATATCAATCTATGCCAACTCAACAAGTACCATCGGAGACACCTGTAGAGCACCTTTATAATCACCCAGTTATGTTGTGATGTTTGGTAGCACACAAAGTGTTCCTCCAGTATCCGGGAGTTGCATAATCTCATAGTCAGAGGAACATGTATAAGTCATGAAGAAAGCAGCAACAGCAAACTAAACAATCATCGTGCTAAGCTAACAGAATGGGTCAAGTCAATCACATCATTATCTATTGATGTGATCCCGTTAATCAAATGACAACTCATGTCTATGGCTAGGAAACTTAACCATGTTTGATTCAACGAGCTAGCCAAGTAGAGGCATACTAGTGACACTCTGTTTGTCTAGGTATTCACACATGTACTCAGTTTCCGGTTAATACAATTCTAGCATGAATAATAAACATTTATCATGATATGAGGAAATAAATAATAAATTTATTATTGCCTCTAGGGCATATTTCCTTCAAAATCCCCCTCATGTACTCCAAGTAGTCAAGCGCACTGTCATGTCGCCGGTCAACGCGAATCTTCGAGCCGGAGATCCTGAGGTCCATCCTGCCTTCGGGCGTTGTGTGCTGTCGCTCAACAATGGCATGGCGGCACTTGATGACCAATTTGCCGGCAAAAAGTGCTGATGGTAACCATCAACGGTGACTGGCCTCCCGTCTTGCTGGACGACCTTGTCAAAGCTCTTGGCATTGCGCATGGCATCCAAATAAATGACTTGCTCGTCGAAATCTATCTGCCACCGGCTGATTTCTTTGTCAGGTTTCAGACAATTTTCGACTGCAGTCGTGTGCTCGAATCTTCCCGACGTTTGTTCTACGATGGCGCGTTGGGGAGCTTTGATCGGTGGCACCCAGGATGGGGCTCGGTGCCCTCTGAGCTTGAGCTTTTAAAGAAGCTTACGTTCCGCGGCATGCCTTGACGTGCTTGGAACAATGAGTCCATGAATGAGCTTATCAACGACCTTGGAGGTGAGCACGTAAGTATGTTTGTTCCTCCAGACAGTTGGGCTCTGACGGTTATGGCATGGATGAAGAAGCCATCCACCATACAGAAGGTGATTGGTGTTGAGATACCGTTGCAGGAAGTGGTGTTGTACTATTCGTCGCCACCAAGGCCGTCGCGGACCACGTTAGGGATGTACCTGTATCGAGTGTTCATGCATGTCGAAGAAGTGGTCAATCCATCAATCGAAGTCCTATCGCCACCGCTGGTGCACGGATCCATCGACGATGTCCATTACAGGTGTCAATGTCAGACTTTCTCCATGTTGCTCGCAATGATGGATGGCACAGGGCCTAGTCCATCGCGCGGCGGAGGCCACTGCTTATTTGGTAGAAGACGCAGGGCTGGCTGCCTGGATGTGCTCTAATTTGAGGTAACAACTGAATCTTGTCAGATATTAGTTAACTCCGAGCTATGGGTGTGAAGCACTGATGTGCTAGTACATTTGATTGTGACATGTTCTATTTTTTTACCTGAACCTTTTTTAGAAAGGGATGTACATCAACTTAATGTTCTAGCAAAACTTATATATTGTATTTTTTGTTTATTTTCTTTGCACAGCATTAAAGATATTTCCCCGTCATCGATAAAGACGATGAAACGTTATGTACGAGTTCGTTGGTTTCAACATAGCCCTACCCGTAGCGATCCACTGCTTCCACCCTGATTGTGTCGCCTGCGTGAAATTTTTGTATGCAAGTTCAGTGTGCTATGCTGTTTTATATGATTGTGTCAACTATATAAGTTTTTACTGAGCATCATCAATACATATGGCTGAAAGATGTATTTACAAGCATCGACCGATGGGTCTCTCTCTCTCTCACACACACACTCACACACACACAAACACACACACACACACACATGCACACACACACAAGTGGGACCCGTTGAATTATTTCTTCGCTCGTGACAACTTTTAATTAGGTTCCACTATACTCTAACTTTTTTCTTAAGTTACTAGTTGAGCTCACTGACTTCAAAAAGTTGTACCGAATCCTTGTTTGGGCCTTTCCGGCGTCACTGAATGTGGGATGAGTATCCATGTAAGGTTGTACTATACTACACATGTCATTTTTTTTCAAAATCAGCAATGCAACTGGGCTGATAGTTATACACAATCCGGGTCAACTTGTTATTCTCCGCCCCGCTGGGCTGCAAATCTTTCCAAGGAGGGATGCATTAGGCTTAACAAGAAAATAGGCTTTAAGAAATAATAAACGGGATGTAATTGTAAAAACTGGGCAATAACTATAAAAAATGCACCAAACATGTAATTAGTTTATATAATATTACTTTTGGATTTTGAAAATTTTAATTTCATTAATTGTTGCGCATGCAATGTTTCGCTAGATTTTTACGTAATACAAATTTATATTGAAATTATATTTAATCTGACTAGAAATTTCGGGATAAAAATATTTTGGTTCCTATCAAAATGTGGGAAATTATATTGAATTCTGTTTTGAACGGTTGGTTGAAATTATTAATTGTTCTCCTAGCTAGAAAATGGGTTGTACTTTTAACAAATTGTAAATGGGTTGTAGTAAATTCCATTAGAATTCAAAAATGGGTTATGCATTCTTACAAATCGCAAATGGGCTATAAGTTCTCTGCCACACACTTGTGGGCCTAGTAAGTTGACACATCCCCTAAAAAAGTATGTTGACGCGTATGCAAGGCATTGTCAACTTATAGTCAACACACGGTTCTAGCAGCAGGGTTCGTTGGATGTCCATCCAACGGATGTCGTGCTTCTTCAATCTCGAATATTCTAGCTTCAGCCACCCAAAAAATGATTTCGCCCCCTGACATCTGGGGTGCACTATTTCGAAGGTTGACCCGTGGGCCTACTAAGTTGACGTGTAACAAGGGCTTTGTCAACTTAATCAATATAAACGATTCTAGCTGCAGTGACCATACGATGTACATCCAATGGCCGTCATGATTCTTCAACCTCTGGTCTTCTTGCTCCAGCCACCCAAAGCAGCGCTGGTTGTGCCGCCTGCTCCTACCTCCCGTGGCCGGCAATGCTGTCGCGGAGGCCTCACTGCCCCTTCCACTCCCACCGTTGGCCAGGCCCTGCGGCGACGGCAGCCTCACACCGCAGCCGAACCAGTGAACCCTCATACTCCTTTCCGCATGGGCATCCACTGCCGCGTCTTTCCCGGCACCGCGTCGTCCCCTTCCTAGGCCTCACCGTCGTCCACCGCCTTGGTGCTCTCGGCACGGCATGGTCAATGTGGTTGTCAGTGTCAAAACCGGCGGATCTCGAGTAGGGGGTCCCGAACTATGCGTCTAGCATCGATGGTAATAGGAGATGGGGGGCATGATGTTTACCCAGGTTCGGGCCCTCTCTATGGAGGTAATACCCTACGTCCTACTTGATTGATCTTGATGAATATGAGTGTTACAAGAGTTGATCTACCACAAGATCGTAATGGCTAAACCCTAGAAGCCTAGCCTGTATGACTATGGTTGAAAATGCGTTATATCGACTAGAGGGGGGGTGAATAGGCAATTTTTATGGAAGTCTTCAAAACGTGGAAGTTATGAAGACAAATGATAGAAATAAACCTATTACCATGCAGCGGAAGGTAGACTACACTAGGCAAGCCATAGTCAAGTGTTCAATGAAGTGAAAGCACAATGACTTAATAGCAGCAATGTAGTAAGGATCAGGTAGGAAGATATTGTGAAGCCATACAGAGCATGCAGTCACTCAGTGAAGACAAAAGATAGTGCAAACATACAATGACTTCACAAGGAGCAATAGTAAGTAAAGGGAAGGGAAGATGAAACCAGTGACTCGTTGAAGACAATGATTTGTTGGACCAGTTCCAGTTGCTGTGACAACTGTACGTCTGGTTGGGGCGGCTAGGTATTTAAACCTTAGGACACACAGTCCTGGACACCCAGTCCTGAACATGCAGCTCAGGACACCCAGTCCTCACCGTATTCCCCTTGAGCTAAGGTCACACAGACCTCGCCCAATCACTTTGGTAAGTCTTCAAGGTAGACTCCCAAACCTTCACAGACTTCGTTCACCGGCAATCCACAATGTCTCTTGGATGCTCAGAACGCGACGCCTAACCGGCTGGAGGATGCACAGTCCTCAAGTGTAATAAGTCTTCAGATCACACAGACAAGAAGACTTAAGTGATGCCCAATTCTCTCTGGCTCTGGGTGGTTAGGGCTTTATCCTCGCAAGGAATTCTCTCTCAAAGGCTTCGAGGTGGGTTGCTCTCAAACGACAAAAGCCGTACTCTCAATCTGAGCAGCCAACCATTTATGGTTGTGGGGGGTGGGCTATTTATAGCCACTTGGCAACCCGACCAGATTTGTCTGAAATGACCCTGGGTCACTAGGAACTGACACGTGTTCCAACGGTCAGATTTCAAACTCACACGGCAACTTTACTTGGGCTACAAGCAAAGCTGACTTGTCCGACTCTGGACAAGATTCGCTCTCATAGTCTTCACTCGAAGACATAGGTTTTTCGTTAGGCATCACTTCAGTCAGTCTGACTGGTTCTCTTGGACCCCACTTAACAGTACGGTGGTTCCTATGACTCAACACAAAAGAAAAAGAACTATGAAAGATCTAAGTCTTCGAGCTCCATAGGCTTCATGTGGTGTCTTCTCTTGTCATAGTCTTCAATGTGAATATCTTCATATACCACCTTTGACTTCAATGTCTTCATACATTTTTAGGGGTCATCTCTGGTAGGAAAACCGAATCAATCAGGGACTTCTACCTATGTTATCCTGCAATTCTCACAAACACATTAGTCCCTCAACTAGGTTTGTCGTCAATACTCCAAAACCAACTAGGGGTGGCACTAGATGCACTTACAATCTCCCCCTTTTTGGTGATTGATGACAAACTAGTTGAAGTTTCCAACGGGGAATATAATCTGTGAAATTGTAAAGGATAAGGAATTGTCTTCATAAGTTGCAAGGGCTCCCCCTGAAGATGTGCATATAGGTAATTTGCTTTTGGAATGCAAATGCACATGGCAGGTTGTACTTGTGGAGATCCACTTCAACTTATGATGACAATCCACTATGCATGTGAAAGTATATGAATATAATGACATGCATAATGGAAAATGGACATCTGCAGAATGATCTAAGTGCGGAATTTATCGTCGCACATGCGGGATTTATCATCGCAAAACAAAGTGGCAGATAAGTAGCAGACGACCATCGAGTTTAAGTGTTACAACTCAAAGAACCAAATGTAGCAAAACGAGAGTTGTAAGCACGAAGCAAAATATAAAGCACCCGCCCATATGGACCCGCTTGAAGACTATCAACCTCATATGCTTCTCCCCCTTTTGTCAGTAAGGACCAAAAAGGTTTGAAGACATAGAGCATCTACTCGTTCCCATGCGGAGTAGGTGAAGTAGCAGGGTCGTTGGTGGTGTTTGGCAGTGCTAAAGAGCTTGGAGCAGAGTTGACGCGTGCTGAAGGAGGTGGTGGTGAAGTAGCATCATCTTCATCCTTGATAACTCTGGCAGTCACTGTTGCAGCAGATGAAGAGAACTCGGAGTCTTCAAGGGGTGGAGTTCCTAGCAGCACAGCTCTTCGAGGAGGTGTGGAGTCAAACTTGAATCGCTCAGTGAAGCCATCCTCTTGGAGATCATCTTCAGAACACATCATCATTAGCCCTTTCCATGTATGGCGACAGGTTTCATGGGCAACGAAAGCATTCTTGGTGGCAAGATTGCGAATGCGATTAACTTCCACCAAGAGGCTTTTCATCTAACGCTTCAGCCAGTGATGATGCCTATCCTGTTTCTGATGAAGGGCCACAAGAAGCTCTCGGTCGTTGCGCTTCTTGGGTGTTGGAGCAGTTGTACTATCAGTGGCTTCAGTAGACGCAAGGTGTGGTGCACGTGTAGTGCCAGCCAAAGGATACACCCGAGTGACTGCTTCAACTCCTTCAATGTTCTGTGAGAAACTCTGATGCTCTACATTCTGAAGACTTAGAGGTTCCTTTGCAGGCTCAGGATAGATGGCTTCAGTAGAGATATCCACATCAGGCAGAAAAATCCTATGATTGCGAGCAGATGGCTGATATGAGATATCAGAGTGAAGTTTAATTAGCCGCATTACCCATGGGGCGTAGAACTTCAAGCCAAACAGATCAGAGCCCGATGCAGCAAGTTGCCGGATGAATAAGTCCTGTGCATTGAAGATTTTCCATGAAGAATATAGAAGACCAAAGTCTTCATTGCACCCTCAAGCTTGGCATTTGGAGAGTGCCCTTTGATGGGCCAGAGAGTTCGCCTGATGATGTGATAGATGGTTCGTGGCAGATACTCAAGGTCTTCAATGAAGAACTCTGTTGGATAAGCAGCATCTTGGGGCAATGGCTTCATCATGCTGAGCATCTGACTCATATCAGGTTCCGGCCTCTTAAAGATGTTCTCAATAGCTTCACTATGTAGCTGACAGTCATGCTCGTAGAGATCGCAAGGAGTGGGCAAACCAGTGAGCTCAATGATGTCAAATGCATTGGCTTTGTGATGAACATTTCCGGTCATCCACTCCAGGACCCAAGTCTTCGGATCTCTGTTGTACCCGCGGATGTGAAGTGTGGCATAGAATTGGAGCACCAGCTCTTCATTCCAATGCTCTTGGTCAGTAACAAACGGCAGCAGTCCAACTTCCTTGAAGCAATCCAAAGCTTCTTCCAGACAGGGCAGACCAGCTATGGCTTCAACGTCAAGGCGCTTGTGTGGGAAGATGCGACCTTGGTTGTAAAGAATGCATGAGTAATAGCTTCGCCGAGGATAGCTCCAGAACCGATCAGATGATATCCTTTCCCTTGAGTAGGGGTTCCTGGAGCTATCGAAGAATATGTTGTCTACCCTGAAGCCATTGATATTGAAGGAGCCAGGTGCTGATGCAGGACCTGGGAACCTTGGCAATCTTGGGATTGGCTTCTGTACCTGAGGCCTGTGCTCAACATGATAGTCGAACTGTGGACCGGCAGCAAACTCAGGAACAGAAGTGACGGGATCAGTGGCTTCGCTGTCTTCTTTTTCCGTTGGGGAGGGCTCCACATTAGCTTCATTGGTGGTTGTGGCAGCCGCAAGATTTTCAAGCACGTTCTCCTTGAGAACTGCTTCTTGGTGGGACAGTGGAGTGGCAACTTGTGGGACTTCATCTTCCGCGGCTGATGCAGCCGGATTGTCTTCAGCAGAGACTTGAGGCCTTGGACCTTTGCGAAGCCTGCGCAACGCGGGCGACGCTTGTGGAGTTGGAGTGGGTTGGGCCTCATAGTCTTCTTCCTCTTGTGGGTGATCTGCCCATGAAGCATCCTGTGCAATTGGCGTCAGTGGACGACCAATGCTGATGAGTTCGCTGTTCTGAAGAAGGACTGCACCATCTTCTACATTGTCATGTTGACCAATGTCTTCAGCAGTGATGGGATCAGCTGCTGGAAAGTCTTCAGCTTCATGAGCCTCTGTGGAAGCAAGCTCATGGATAGTCAGTTGGCGTTCATGGTGTTCGGCTTCAGGATAGACCATAGAAATGGGTTCAACTATCAAGGGCTCTGTGGGAGCTGCCCGATCTTTCTTGGTCTTCCTTTTCTTCTTGGAGGGGGCAGTTGGAGAGGCTTCAGAATGTTTCCTCTTCCTAGCTTCAGCCTCAGCAGTCCTTGTCTTCTTGAGCTCTGAAGCTGTTGACCGACTTTTTGGCTCCGAGCCAGTCATTTTAGTTGGGAAGACAATAGGAACTGCTTCCTGCCTTGGTGCGTCAGGTTCAGCCGTAGCAGGCCTCTTCTTCTTTGTGGCCATCCTGGGGTCAATGCCAAGACGCCCAAGGGCCTTGCGCTTCTTAGCCTCATTATAGGCTTGCACACATCTGTCAGCCAGAGTCTTCATGCGCTCACGCGAACCCTGAGCTTCTGCACGTTTCTTTACAAAGGCTTCCTTGAGCTCGTGCATCATACTCTTGAAGTTCTTCATGTTAGGACCCCGATTCCAAGTCACATCGATCTAGCCGGTAACACCTCATATCACTTTGCGGCATCACGCACGGTATTCCCACGACTGTCGCCTTACCATGGCCCGGGACTGTATGCGCCTTTTGGCTCACGTATATGATAGTGTCGCTAGCATCTATATGACAGAGAACCCGGGCCGACATGGCTAGTCGTGAACCCAAAGTGGCACTAACCGATGGGGACAGGCATACATGAATCACATCGAGCATGTCGGTCAGCACCGTGTGAATCCGGGCTGTAGCACTGGGCTAACAGGACTCCGGGAACCCGGGCTGTAGCAGGATAGGCAGGACTCTGGATGTCACCGCGTGACATTTCCCCGAAGGGACAGACACAGGAACGGAGTGAAACACATGCCGACCAGTCAAGTGTCCTGAGCAATAGTGCTGGGCTAGCAGGACTCCGGTGAACCGGGCTGTAGCGGACTACTATGGCTCATGGAAGCACTAGACTACATTTCCCCATAAGAGAGGCTACCAAGGATAAACAACTAGATTGTCAGATCCCACGCATACCAAGCATTTCAATCATACACACAATATGCTCGACATGCGCAAATACAACATGGCATCACAACAAGACTATACGACTCACAGTATTTATTCATTAGGCTCCGAAGAGCCAGATATTACAAACATGTGTCTCATGACCCAACATTCAGAGCATACAAGTCAAGCACACGCGGAAGCTTAACATGTCTGAGTACAGACATCTACAAAAGGAAAAGGCTAGGAAGCCTGACTATCTACCAGATCCTGCCGAGGGCACAAGATCGTAGCTGAGGTAACAAGCTAAACGTCAAAGTCCACGCGAAACTACTAGCAAGACTGGAGTCTCTCTGCAAAACATAAAATAAGCAAACGTGAGTACAATTGTACTCAGCAAGACTTACATCAGAACTATCTACATATGCATCAGTATCAAAAGGGGGTGGTGGAGTTTAACTGCAGCAAGCCAGCTTTGACTCAGTGGCTAACCTGAACTACGACTGCAAGCAACTCTTTTGAGGTGGCGCACACGAGTCCACATATTCACCATTCAATACACCACTATGGATCCGCTCTCGTCTCCCTACAAGAAGGCCATCCATAGCACTCACACTTATCTTGCGAGTTTTAGAGTATCCACTTTCACTTGTCTATGAACTATGCAAGGGGTCCAAGTTTCCATATCCGAGGAATCCGGCTATTCGAATAGATAATGTTAACCCTGCAGGGGTGTACTTCTTCACACACGCTCCCACCACTTACCACCATATACACATCATGTATCTCGGCAACCTTCAAGCGGAAGCCTGGCGAGGGTGTCGGCCACGGCCTACCTAAACACATAAGTCTCTAGTCCAGATTTATCGCCTATCCAGGTTCCATCCGCAGGGAGTCCGGCCGAGGTTTCCACATACGACCCCGAATGATGTGAACAGGGTTCCCGAGACACCAAACGGGCGCCCGGTACACCGTGCCACGGTGTATCTACCGCAACATAGCCCACCCCTAGGGTCAGCGCTACACACGGCCGCCAACACATAACCTACAAACACCAGAAACTAGTTGCAACTCCTGGACAGAGTACTAGGGTGATTAAGAAGCCGAGAGGGTCAATTAAGAATCCCAATGAGTGGTAGTAGCTGTTCATGGATCACAGACACAGAACTCAGTTCCTGAGGACTGCTGCAATGAGACAACCCACCGTGTACTCCTACATGGCCTCTCACCGCTACCTTTACCAAATCGTGTTCACACACTTAGCTCACACACAGTAGAACATGTTCACACACCTCCGATTCATCCCCGATGAATCAGACCTGACTCAACTCTAAGCAGTTGCAGGCATGATAAACAAGCACGAATGAGTAGGCACATCAGGGCTCAAACAACTCCTACTCATGCTAGTGGGTTTTATCTATTTACTGTGGCAATGACAGGTCATGCAGAGGATGAGGGCTCAACTACCGCAGCAAGTAACAGTTGAATCGTTGTTGTCCTAATGCAGTAAAAGAGAGCAGGAACGAGAGGGTGGGATTGTATCGGAATGAACAAGGGTGTTTTGCTTGCCTGGCACTTCTGAAGATAGAATAGCTCTTCATCGGTGTCATCGATCACGTCGTCGGAAACGACGTCTACTGAGAGGGGGCAATTACCGGCAAACAAGGAAGAATACAATCAATGCAATGCAACAATATGATGCATGATCATGACATGGCAATATGTTGTGATTTGGGCTAATGCAACAGAAAGTCATTTAAATTGAAGTGGAATTCAAAACTATATCAAATTCCAACTCCAAACCTATTATGAAATTTGCCATAATCATGTTTCATCCTAAACAATGCGGTTAACTTGCTCAAACATGCATGAAAATGGTACAGATGGATTCCTTGAATTTTTCTGATAATTTTTCATATATAATTTATCTTATTTGGAGTTATAGATAATTTTCTATGATTTTAGAAGTTTTGGACATTTTCTGAAATAAATAAATCATTTAAGATTTATTTAAATTCCAGAAAAAGGATTACTTCATCAGCCTGACGTCATGATGATGTCACCAAGTCAACAGGGCTGGTCCAAATCAAACCTGACCAGTGGGGCCCACTGGTCAGTGACCCAGGGCTGGTTTCTGTGTCTGACATGTGGGACTAGGTCAACGGTGATGTGGCCAGGTCAAACTGACCCGTGGGGCCTGTGGGGTTAGTTTAATCTAAAGAGAAGTAAAACCTAGGTTAATTAGAGCGTGGGCCCCAAGTGTCAGTGAGCTGGAGGGGTTAGTTAGGCGTCATTAGCGTTAATGATGGCCACGTCGGCAGTCGCCGGAGCCTCGCCGACGGTGACCTCGAACCGCGGCGGAGTTCGCTCGGAACTCGCCAGAGGCGACGGATCGACGCGCCAGGGCACCAGAGGATAGCCATGCCCGTGCGCATCTAGGGAGACCAACGGGAGGTGCGGGGGTGGCCGGGGCTCGCCGGAGTGGAACCCGTGGCGGCTGCCGGAGTTCGGGCAACGACGGTTTAGGGGTTGTGCTATGCTAGGGGAGGATCTGGTGCGTGCGTTCGGCTCCTAGGAGCTTCCTGAGCACGGTGAGGCGCTCCGTTGTGAGCTTGCGCGGCTGTGGCTACGGCTGCGCCATGGCCGGTGGCGAGAAGCTCTCGGCCGCGGTGATAAATGGAGCTAGGGGACGAGCGCGAGCACGAGAGAAGAGGGCAAAGGAGGAGGGGCTCACGGCGAGTGCAGAGGCGTCGAAACGGGCTCGGGGAAGCCTCGGAGTGAGCGGGCGGCGAAGGGGATCTCCGGTGACCCGAGGAGGAAGAAGGGGTCGGGGACGTCGTCACGGGGCTCCTGGAGGCGCCTGGCTTGGTGCAGAGGACGCAGGGGTCGAGGTGGAGCTTGTGGCATACCTAGATGGGCGCGGGGAGGTCGGTGGACGCGGCAACGACGAGCGGCGGCGACGGCTGCGCTCGGGCAAGAGGGGAAGGGAGAGCAGAGGAGGGGAGGAGGAGCACGGGGAGAGTGGGAGAGGTCAGGGGGCTGCGTGGCGTCGCAAGGAGGCATCCAGGGCGTCGGGGACGCAGGCAGCCAGGCAGGAGGTGGACCGACGCGTGTGCGCGCGCGGCGAGCATGCGCTCTGCCTACTGGCCTGAGGGAGAAGACGACAGGGGAGGTGGAGGTGGGCCGGGCCGGCTTTGGCCAGAAGGCCACTACAGTGGTAGGCTGCACGGTAGGTTTCTTCTCTCTCTCTCTCTTTTCCATTTCTGTTTTCTATTATTTCTATAACTGTTTTTGACTTAAATAAAATGCTAAGGCATTTTCAAAAACCCTGAAAAAAATTGTGGGCACTTTTGAAAATATATCCAATAGCCCTCAACCACTTTCAGAATTATTTGGGCATTTTAATTATTTGTAGCAATTAAATGCCCAAATTCAAATACTTTATGAATTCATTCAAAAATCCAAAGTGACCTAGGAAAATGTGCACCATTTTTGGCAGAGGTTCTAGACCAATTCAAAAATGATAAACTTTTCCAAAGGAATTTTGGGATCATTGAAAATGATTTTTTTATTTGAACCTAGTTGGATTTATCCGTGCTAGGGTTTCAACAGTCCCCAATTCAAATTCATAAGAATTTAAACATGATGCAACACAAGACTAGCTAGCTCAGAGCATACTAGCACTAGGGATGTGACAACTCACCCCCACTAAAACAAGAATCTCGCCCCGAGATTCAGGTGTAGGGTAAGATGAAGGGGGAACACAAACTAACATAATCTTCACGATCCAGGTTGCACCTCTTAGGGTTGTTGATTCGTTGCATACGTTGACTCTGACATCCTTGCCTTTGAGATCTTCATCCACGCGATGACGAGAAGAAAAGAAACTCTCGAAGAATCGATCTTCTTTAAGATCGAGCAACCGACGATCAATTCACAGAACGAAACATAGCGACATCTATCGAGATGAGACACAATACACACATCAAGAATGATGGAAATGAGCATATGACAAGGTTTAAGTAAGTAGCGGAATTCCCACACCTAGGAGGGTGGTGAACGGTGTCAACATAGCGAGGGGTTGGGTTGCCATGATACCATAGCGAGACATCTTAAGGAAGGTGAGTCGCAGAAATATTCCCTTAAGTAGCAAAAAGAATTACTTTTGATACAAAGATCATTGAAACTCTTTATACCAGCCTGAGGTAATCACAATCGATCGTTGGAAGGTGTTTGAAAGAATGGCATACTCCGACTAGGATGGATGATGTGGACTATCTTGTTGAAGACAATGCAATGGATGATTTTTGCTTATCATTGGAAATGGATGGGACCCATGGTAAGTCCACTTTTGAAGATGATCCTGAACAACAACTACTAAGGTGTAGGCTGGGAACAAAATGCAAATGTTGGGAATGATTCTGGTAACTGGGGAAGAGCTCAACAGTCGAGAGTGAGTCCACTATTTGAAAAGGTTATAACATAACCGAGGAAACTGGAAGCAAATCCCAGTTAACGCCAACGGTAAAACCTGGTGCTTGCACGTGCTCTCAAGAACTTGAGCATCTCCATATTCGTCAAGGTTTTACCAATATCCGTGTCAAGGATCCTGGCAACACAACATACCACCATGATGAATGGTGATGGATGATGCCGATGCAAAGGAAGATAACACTTTCTCAAATTTCACCTTAGCGAGGCCAAGGAAACAAAATCTGGATGATCGATCGAGAGAAATTTAGCACTCCACTTCTAATGTTCTCCTTGATGTGCTAGGATAACCCATTTATTAATACGGTTTGGTATCTAGGACATCAAGTAAAAGGTCGGACTTCGGGAGCACAAGAATCCGTAAGGATTAACTACGGAGGTAAATCCTATGAATTCCTCATGGGGAGGTGGCCAACTTTCCTCAATCAAGATACTACAATAATAGGTCTTCTGGTTGGATGTGTTGGCCACGACATACACTTTACCAGTTATCGAGGGACCAATATTAAAGTTCTTGGAAAATGTTCCAACCATCATATCTACCTGAGATTCAGATCTGGTTGGTGTCAGGATATTCCAGACTCATCGAGTCTAGAAAGGAGAATGAAAGTTTGCAACACAAATCGACGAGACGATGTTACGAGATTCTCGGCGAATGAACTGTGATAGCAAGCTCCAAAACATGAGCTGGTTCTGCTACAACATGTGAACACGTTGTCCCAAACAAGTGTGACCACGTGGTAGTCTTATAATAAAATACTACCAAGTTCAGGTTGGGGAACCGTCATCGAGGATAACGAAGTCCTAACATAAGTCATGATTCTTAAGAAGGAACTTCTTCTCCTTGAACAAATCAGTCAGTGGCTTGGTGTGCTAGGAAACACATATAGAATGGAGGCGTCCAACCTATCAAACCATAGAGTACTTCGCACATATGCGTGACTAACTTGGGAAGATTCCAGAGGAAACAAAAACAATCTTTCTCGAATTCACAGAGGCAACTTGCATGGATTGCACGTGAACTAGAGGAAGTCACTTCTTTCATCCAAGCATAAGCTTCATGAACGGAACACGAAGGCATTTCTTATAAAGTTTCCAACACTAGGTTGATGTTCAACATGAATCATGGGGGAGACAAAATGATGTTGATGGGCTCAACAACAACTCACCGGAATTTCCGTATCACTGGACTTCCACCATCATGTGAACACGATGATAGTATTGGTCAGACCAAAAGATGTAATGGTGTATTCTCGAGGGATCAACCACGAGTAATACAACACTACGAACATCGTTGGTTCTGATTTGACTTGACGATAGCCCATACTCAAGTCAAAGTTTTGACAAGGCAATAGATCCAACAACTCACGAGGACCAATCGATGGAGATATCATCTTTCTTCAACACACGCACACACAAGGATATCCCTTTGGAATGAACTGAGCCGGACAAGCTTTCATCTTCCAACTCTCCAAGTTATTGTTCAGCTTAACCAAATAGCTCAGGGTATCCAACACAGATTCTTGGAGAAGGGGTGGTTTACGAGAAACCAACTTGATCACGAGCTCAACATAACAGTCAGGGGGCAACCTGGTGATACTTCCGAGGAAATATTTAGAAAATCACGAACTACCGATATGTTTCTAAGCTCGGGAACAATCTTCTTTTTAGAGCAAGACGATATGATCAAGAGAGCGAGGGACTGACACAATCCTAACTCATTGATCGAAGAGTGCACCAGGAAAAATGGACTAGGTAGCACGATCAATCTTAGGATGATGATTCAATAACCAACACGCTAAGAAAGAAATTATTATCCATTAGCTACCTAGCAACTAGTTGCTAGGAGTATTGATTTCACACATCATGGTTCACTTGTCGGCATTCTGGTTGCGACAACACGGGATTGAGGAATGAAAAATGATGGTAAGAAGTATCACTGCGTCAAGAATTCATGAGAGAGGGTGCAATTCTGATGACAATCCTGACATAAAGGGGGTAATACTCTAGGGTAGAACAGAGCAAAAGCTGGATTGGCATTTGATCTGCAGAACCCAACTACTTTGACCCAATCCTGGATATGGATAAGGTACTGGAGTTTGTTTCTCCTAGTCATTCTGGAATAGAATGGCTTGACAGACCACAAGAATAGTAGGCATCGATGAACACGGTCGCACAATTACTCCCGACTATCAGTTGATAGACGAGAGTCAGAAAACAACTAAAGAGAGACAACTCAAGGGAACATATAATTTTCTGAGTTGTGGATGCATAGATTAGTATGTCGAACCAAGTTCAACAGGTTTCTTCCGGATAACCCATGCAGAATGGTAGAATTGGCAGAGTCACAATATAGAATGGGGAACTCATCGAGAGCCCTCCTATTGTGATCTTTTGATCCAACAAACTTCTGCCATAAGTGGTTCATAGTATTTGGAAGAAGGAAAATACCATGGACCTCGAGGACTATGCAAAGGTTACTAATATCCTAAAGGAACTAGCAACACTATCAACATGAGGTAAGTAGGGTGAATCTCGGGTTCAAGAACCCATGAATAGAATACCTACTACTAAATGGCATCACGGGATGCTTTCAAGAATGGTGGCCAGAATCATCACACTGGGAACACAAAACATGGCTAGATTACTAGGTGACTCCCTAAAACACCTAGGATCATAGTAATAGCTCCAACATATATGTCGAGGCAACAAAGTACCTCAACACACCAATTAGTGTGCTTAATCTAGCCCAAAGGAACATCGAGAATGGAAAGAAGGGATTTAAAAATGCATCGGACTATTTAGAAACCTGGGATGACTCCGACAGCATAACGGCTGTAATTGCTCAAAAATAGTTGAGACATCTTGCAAAATAGTGGCATAACCACTCAATGTCACAATATCAAGGTTCTGAGACCAATTATGAACACACAGAAGTAGTAGAAACTGATCTAAGGCTTGAATCCATCAATCCTATAAGTCTCTATCATAGTAACTCGTCATCCTGATAAATAGATGAGAAGGCCTAGTTCTTAATCCCTGTAGAAGAGAAGAGGATGACTCAGATCAGAGGGCATGAGGTATAAGGAGTAAAAAGAGCCTTACGTTCCCTTCCACAATCAATTCCCTTATATAACTAAAGCATTTCTAGACTCAACTTCGACCAGTTTGGCTTGGTAATCCTACAGGCAGTCAGGCTCTGATACCAAAGCTGTCAGGACCCTGATTCCAAGTCACATCGATCTAGCCGGTAACACCTCATATCACTTTGCGGCATCACGCACGGTATTCCCACGGGTGTCGCCTTACCATAGCCTGGGACCGTATGCGCCTTTTGGCTTACGTATATGATAGTGTCGCTAGCATCCATATGACAGAGAACCCGGGCCGACATGGCTAGTCGTGAACCCAAAGCGGCACTAACCGATGGGGACAAGCATACATGAATCACATCGAGCATGTCGGTCAGCAGCGTGTGAATCCGGGCTGTAGCAGGCTAGGCAAAACTCCGGATGTCACCGCGTGACAATTCCCCGAAGGGACAGACACAGGAACGAAGTGAAACACATGCCGGCCAGTCAAGTGTCCTGAGCAGTAGTGCTGGACTAGCAGGACTCTGGTGAACCGGGCTGTAGCGGACTACTATGGCTCATGGAAGCACTAGACTACATTTCCCCATAAGAGAGGCTGCCAAGGATAAACAACTAGATTGTCGGATCCCACGCATACCAAGCATTTCAATCATACACACAATATGCTCGACATGTGCAAATACAACATGGCATCACAACAAGACTCTACGACTCAGAGTATTTATTCATTAGGCTCCGAAGAGCCAGATATTACAAACATGGGTCTCATGACCCAACATTCAGGGCATACAAGTCAAGCACACGTGGAAGCTTAACATGTCTGAGTACAGACATCTACAAAAGGAAAAGGCTAGGAAGCCTGACTATCTACCAGATCCTGCCGAGGGCACAAGATCGTAGCTGAGGTAACAAGCTAAACGTCGAAGTCCACGCGAAACTACTAGCGAGACTGAAGTCTCTCTGCAAAACATAAAATAAGCAAACGTGAGTACAATTGTACTCAGCAAGACTTACATCAGAACTATCTACATATGCATCAGTATCAAAAGGGGGTGGTGGAGTTTAACTGCAGCAAGCCAGCTTTGACTCAGTGGCTAACCTGAACTACGACTGCAAGCAACTCTTTTGAGGTGGCGCACACGAGTCCACATATTCACCATTCAATACACCACTATGGATCCGCTCCCGTCTCCCTACGAGAAGGCCATCCATAGCACTCACACTTATCTTGCGAGTTTTAGAGTATCCACTTTCACTTGTCTATGAACTATGCAAGGGGTCCAAGTTTCCATATCCGAGGAATCCGGCTATTCGAATAGATAATATTAACCCTGCAGGGGTGTACTTCTTCACACACGCTCCCACCACTTACCACCATATACACGTCATGTATCTCGGCAACCTTCAAGCGGAAGCCTGACGAGGGTGTCGTCCACGGCCTACCTAAACACATAAGTCTCTAGTCCAGGTTTACCGCCTATCCAGGTTCCATCCATAGGAAGTCCGGCCGAGGTTTCCACATACGGCCCCGAACGATGTGAACAGGGTTCCCGAGACACCAAACGGGCGCCCGGTACACCGTGCCACGGTGTATCTACCGCAACATAGCCCACCCCTAGGGTCAGCACTACGCACGGCCGCCAACACATAACCTACAAACACCAGAAACTAGTTGCAACTCCTGGACAGAATACTAGGGTGACTAAGAAGCCGAGAGGGTCAATTAAGGATCCCAATGAGTGGTAGTAGCTGTTCATGGATCACAGACACAGAACTCAGTTCCTGAGGACGGCTGTAATGAGACAACCCACCATGTACTCCTACATGGCCTCTCACTGCTACCTTTACCAAATCGTGTTCACACACTTAGCTCACACACAGTAGAACATGTTCACACACCTCCGATTCATCCCCGATGAATCAGACCTGACTCAACTCTAAGCAGTAGCAGGCATGACAAACAAGCACGAATGAGTAGGCACATCAGGGCTCAAACAACTCCTATTCATGCTAGTGGGTTTTATCTATTTACTGTGGCAATGACAGGTCATGCAGAGGATAAGGGCTCAACTACCGCAGCAAGTAACAGTTGAATCGTTGTTGTCCTAATGCAGTAAAAGAGAGCAGGAGCGAGAGGGTGGGATTGTATCGGAATGAACAAGGGTGTTTTGCTTGCCTGGCACTTCTGAAGATAGAATAGCTCTTCATCGGTGTCATCGATCACGTCGTCGGAAACAACGTCTACTGAGAGGGGGAAATTACCGGCAAACAAGGAAGAATACAATCAATGCAATGCAACAATATGATGCATGATCATGACATGGCAATATGTTGTGATTTGGGCTAATGCAACAGAAAGTCATTTAAATTGAAGTGGAATTCAAAACTATATCAAATTCCAACTCCAAACCTATTATGAAATTTGCCCTAATCATGTTTCATCCTAAACAGTGAGGTTAACTTGCTCAAACATGCATGAAAATGGTACAGATGGATTCCTTGAATTTTTCTGATAATTTTTCATATATAATTTATCTTATTTGGAGTTATAGATAATTTTCTATGATTTTTAGAAGTTTTGGACATTTTCTGAAATAAATAAATCATTTAATATTTATTTAAATTCCAGAAAAAGGATTACTGCGTCAGCCTGACGTCATGATGATGTCACCAAGTCAACAGGGCTGGTCCGGGTCAAACCTGACCAGTGGGGCCCATTGGTCAGTGACCCAGGGCTGGTTTCTGTGGCTGACGTGTGGGACCAGGTCAACGGTGACGTGGCCAGGTCAAACTGACCCATGGGGCCCGTGGGGTTAGTTTAATCTAAAGAGAAGTAAAACCCAGGTTAATTAGAGCGTGGGCCCCAAGTGTCAGTGAGCTCGAGGGGTTAGTTAGGCGTCATTAGCGTTAATGATGGCCACGTCGGCAGTCGCCGGAGCCTCGCCGGCGGTGACCTCGAACCGCGGCGGAGTTCGCTCGGAACTCGCCAGAGGCGACGGATCGACGCGCCAGGGCACCAGAGGATAGCATGTGCCCGTGCGCATCTAGGGAGACCAACGGGAGGTGCGGGGGTGGCCGGAGCTCGCCGGAGTGGAACCCGTGGTGGCTGCCGGAGTTCGGGCAACAACGGTTTATGCGTTGTGGTGTGCTAGGGGAGGAGCTGGTGCGTGCATTCGGCTCCTGGGAGCTTCCTAAGCACAGTGAGGCGCTCTGTTGTGAGCTTGCGCGGCTGTGGCCACGGCTGCGCCATGGCTGGCGGCGAGAAGCTCTCGGCCATGGTGGAAAATGGAGCTAGGGGACGAGCGCGAGCACGAGAGAATAGGGGAAAGGAGGAGTGGCTCATGGCGAGTGCAGAGGCGTCGAAACGGGCTCGGGGAAGCGTCGTAGCGAGCGAGCGGCAAAGGGGCTCTCCGGCGACCCAAGGAGGAAGAAGGGGTCGGGGACATCGTCACGGGGCTCCTGGAGGCGCCTGGCTTGGTGCAGAGGACGCAGGGGGCGAGGTGGAGCTTGTGGCATACCCGGATGGGCGCGGGGAGGTCGGTGGACGCGGCAACGACGAGCGGCGGCGACGGCTGCGCTCGGGCAAGAGGGGAAGGGAGAGTAGAGGAGGGGAGGAGGAGCACGGGGAGAGTGGGAGAGGTCAGGGGGCCGCGTGGCGTCGCAAGGAGACGTCCAGGGCGTCGGGGACGCAGGCAGCCAGGCAGGAGGTGGCCCGGTGCGTGTGCTCGCGTGGCGAGCACGTGCTCTGCCTACTGGCCTGAGGGAGAAGACGACAGGGGAGGTGGAGGTGGGCCGGGCCGGCTTTGGCCAGAAGGCCACTACAGTGGTGGGCTGCACGGTAGGTTTCTTCTCTCTCTCTCTTTTCCATTTCTGTTTTCTATTATTTCTGTAACTGTTTTTGACTTAAATAAAATGCTAAGGCATTTTCAAAAACCCTAAAAATAATTGTGGGCACTTTTGAAAATATATCCAATAGCCCTCAACCACTTTCAGAATTATTTGGGCATTTTAATTATTTATAGCAATTAAATGCCCAAATTCAAATACTTTATGAATTCATTCAAAAATCCAAAGTGACCTAGGAAAATGTGCACCATTTTTGGCAGAGGTTCTAGACCAATTCAAAAATGATAAACTTTTCCAAAGGAATTTTGGGATCATTGAAAATGATATGTTTTTATTTGAACCTAGTTGGATTTATCTGTGCTAGGGTTGCAACAGTCCCCAATTCAAATTCATAAGAATTTAAACATGATGCAACACAAGACTAGCTAGCTCAGAGCATACTAGCACTAGGGATGTGACACCTCACTTCTTGCACGCTGAGCTTGACCATATGCTTCTTGAACTGAGCCTTTTCATAGCCAATCTTTTGCTTCAGTTCAACAATGCGCTGGGCAATAGTGAGTTCTGAAGCAATGGCGCCTTGGAAGGCGACACAAAGGCCAATTGGTAGCTGCAGATCTTCAAAGCTGATGTTTGGCGTGTCAAACCACTCATCAATGAAGTTGTGGATGATGGTCGCATCAAAGGGAGGCAGATCATTGAAGATTTCTGCTTCTTCTTTGCTCTTGATGAGTTGCTCAAGAGCGTCATCTGCTAGATCTTCATCACTTGACAGATCAATGTCGTCATTGCGCAGAATGGCAGCAGCAGTTAGCTCTTGTCCGGTGTGAGGCAGAGGCATCTTGACTTTCTGGGGCTTGGAGATGCGATATAAGTCTTCAGACTGCACACTGTCTTCAGGAGGTGCAATTGCCAGTGGCTGCGCCCTTGAGATTTTTGGTGAGGGGGCAGGCTTTGAAGCTTTAGGCTTCTTCATCTTCTTTGTCTTCGGCGCTGCAGGAGCTTCTTCTGATTCAGCGTCAGCTGCAGGCTCATTCATTGCAGTCCCTTGAACTAAGATGCGGGTGATGAGGCCTTCAAGGTTGGAGAAAGGACCGATGACATTGGGTTCTGCATCTCGTGTGCCATCTGCCCTTGGTGCTGAGGGACCAGGGTTGAAGTCTAGCCCCAAAGTCTTCTTGTTCTGCTTCGCTGAGTTCTGGGCAAACTGGAAGTTGCGCTTGAACAGATTGTCGTCACGACACCATAGTAGTGACGATGGGTGTGCATCAGCTGGCTGTGGCCCACGGACCATGCAGGGATAGAAGCCTTGAGCAATGGCTTCATCTCTGGACCTGGGTAGAAGATTCTTGTATTGGATGTCTCCCACGGTCTCTTGATGGCATTTTTCTCAGCATATTCTTGGGTTACAAATCGGTATTTGAACCATTGTTTTGCCCAATATCTTCGAATCCATTGGATTCGGGTCTTGCGCTGATTGTAATCCTCTTCAGGATCTGTCTTGTACAGTTCTGAGAGTTCATCTGGCAGATCTCTGGATGTTTCTCCACGACGCTTTCTTCCACCCTTCCTTGCTGCTTTCTCTGAAGCCATAAACTTTAACTTGAAAGGCTTCAACACGTTCAAAGGCTTCAAAGGTTTTCGCTTGCTGGACCAATAGGAACTGGCTTCGGGAGAATTCATGTGATGCTGTAAGAATTCTGCAAATGAATGCAGACTATGAGAACCAAAGGATTCTCCCACGGACATGTACCTGTGACAGCATTAAGGTGCGAGGGAAGGGGAAGAGGTCATATGCATTCTCAGAAGATTTTGAAGATAAATCAGTTTAGAAGACATTGACCTCATTTTGCGAAGACATTCACTCATGGATAAGGAGTTGGTTCCAGATTTGTACGAATCCACAGATCAGTACAAGTGAGGAATCTAACTACTTTGTGAAGCATAAGTGAATATACTAGGCATGTTATGAGATGCAGTATGAGAGAGATCTAACTTGTGTGAATAGAAACTACTTGTGGTAGAAAGTGACAAATCCATAGGATCAACGGTGCTGTAAAAAGGAAGTTTTATTTACCACACTAAGAACTGCTAGACGAAGTGGAAGATGAGGCCGAGCAGTTCGATCTTCCGTGCCCTAACTTGGCGACGGAGGACACCTACGGCAACGGCGGAGAGGACGATGTCCGCGGTCGGCGTGAAGACGGCGTCGGAGAGGTTGCGGCAGTGAAGCGCTTTGTCGCCAGCGTCGTCGAGGGCTAGCGGTGGTGCTAGGGTTCGTGCGAGAGTGGAAGAAGAGATAATGACCGCTGTGAAGTGTGTATTTATAGGTACATGGGCGACACTGCGCTATTACACAGGTGCCCCTGGCGATTCGCATCTGAGGAACATGTGGCCATTATGTGGAATTTTGGGATTTGTTCCACGTCCCACGCACGCCTTGATTGTCGGGTGGTCGTTCCTACTTCTCCGGGTTTCATGTGGAGGAATGAGCATTGAAAACGGACTTAATGGTTGTCTCTGTATCTTCTGCTGACAAGGACACGGAGAAGACATTCGACAGTTTTAATAGAATGCATATGATTTGGAGAGATAGAATTTGAGATAGAAAGCATAGAGAGGTTAGGGTCCGATCACATTCACTTAGTGCAAAAGATTCAACAGTGAAGACATAGCTATAAGTGAATGCTGTAGAGGACAGAACACTAATATATATATATATATATACATATATATATATATATATATATATATATATATATATATAGTCAACATAGTGAAGATAATCATGAAGATATGTTGAGATCGAAGCCAAACCAAATGTGAAGACATTGCAAGGTAACGTCATGAGTGAAACACTTCAAAATAGAACATTTGGTGGTGGCGTTACCCACCGTATAGGAAGTATTAGACCCAGACACGGCGCACAATTATCGTGGCGCTCCGAAGTCAAATTCCACATTAATGTATTCACACTTAGAATGTATGTCTTCATTGATTGAAGATATACTTTACTTCATATGTTGCACATCTAAGTCATCAATATGCATAAGGGTTAGGATGTGTGCCTGATCACAGGACATTTGATGATTCCAGGATATTTAGCTCACACTGTAACTTGCAAAATCTCTTCTCATCCAAGGGCTTGGTGAAGATATCTGCCAATTGCTCTTCAGTGTTGACGTGTATGATATCAATATCTTCCTTCACAACATGATCTCTGAGAAAGTGATGACGAATTTCAATGTGCTTTGTCTTCGAGTGCTGGACTGGGTTGTTGGCGATCTTGATGGCGCTTTCGTTGTCGCAGTAAAGTGGCACTTGCTTCAGATGAATGCCATAGTCCTTGAGTGTTTGCTTCATCCACAGAAGCTGAGCGCGGCAAGATCCAGCATCAATGTATTCAGATTCAGCAGTGGAGAGAGATACACAGTTCTGCTTCTTTGAAGACCAACATACAAGTGATCGTCCCAGAAAGTGACATGTGCCTGATGTAGACTTGCGATCAACTTTGTCACCAGCATAATCAGCATCCGAGAATCCAACCAGATCAAACTCTGAGCCCTTTGGATACCATAATCCTAGAGTTGGGGTGTGAGCCAAATATCGAAGAATTCGCTTCACAGCTAAGTGATGCGACTCCTTTGGTGCCGCTTGAAATTGAGCACACATGCAAACACTAAGCATAATATCTGGCCTAGATGCACATAGATAAAGTAAAGAACCGATCATGGAGCGGTATACCTTTTGATCGAACTCTTTACCATTGTCGTCGGGACCCAGATGATGTTTGGCTGGCATTGGTGTTGTGAAGCCTTTGCAGTCTTGCATACCGAACTTCTTCAGGCAATCTTTGAGATACTTCTCTTGAGATATGAAGATGCCGTTGCGTTGTTGTCGTATTTGAAGACCGAGGAAGAACTTCAGCTCTCCCATCATGAACATCTGATATTGCTCTTGCATCATATATCGAAACTCTTCACTGTACTTCTGATTGGTGCAGCCGAAGATAATGTCATCCACATATATTTGGCACACAAATAGTTCACCATCGTATGTCTTCGTAAAGAGAGTGGGGTCTAGGGAACCAGGTATGAAGCCTTTGCTCTTCAGGAAGTATTTGAGTGTGTCATACCAGGCCCGAGGGGCTTGTTTGAGGCCATACAGTGCCTTGTTGAGCTTGTATACCATGTTAGGATGTTTTGGATCTTCAAAGCCAGGCGGTTGTGCAACATACACTTCTTCTTCAACCTTGCCATTGAGAAAAGCACTCTTCACATCCATTTGATATAGAAGTATGTTGTGATGATTTGCATAGGCCAGCAGTATGCGTATGTCTTCAAGTCTAGCCACAGGAGCAAATGTTTCATCGAAGTCAATGCCTTCCACTTGAGTATATCCTTGAGCAACGAGGCGAGCTTTGTTTCTGACAACTTGACCATGCTCATCTTGCTTGTTGCGGTATATCCATTTGGTGCCTATTATATTGTGCTTCCATGGATCAGGACGCTTAACTAGTTCCCATACATTATTCAGCTCAAACTGTTGAAGCTCTTCTTGCATAGCTTGAATCCATTCAGGTTCCATGAAGGCTTCTTCAACTTTCTTGGGTTCTGTTATTGAGACGAATGCGAAGTGCCCATAGAAATTTGCTAGCTGAGTTGCCCTTGAACGAGTGAGTGGACCAGGTGCATTGATGCTATCAATTATTCTTTCAATCTGCACTTCATTGGCAACACGAGGATGTACAGGGCGAAGACTTTGCTCTTGCTGATCATTGTCGTTGTTAGAAGGAATGTCTTCAGGCTGAGCATTGTCTTCACGTTGATCAGGTGCTGAGATGATAAGTTCTTCTTCAGGATGAGCTTCAAAAGGTATAATTTCTCCAGTTCCCATTATCTTGATTGATTCACTAGATGGAACTTCATCTAGCACATTTGGCAGTTGCTCTCTTTGTGAACCATTGGTCTCATCGAACCGCAAATCCACTGTTTCAACCACTTTGTAATGAAAGAGATTGAAGACTCTGTAGGAGTGCAAATCCTTTCCATATCCAAGCATAAAACCCTCATGTGCTTTTGGTGCAAACTTTGAGGTGTGATGTGGGTCCTTGATCCAGCACCTTGCGCCAAATACTCTGAAGTAACTGACATTTGGCTTCTTGCCAGTAAGGAGCTCATAAGATGTCTTGTTCAGAAGCTTGTGAAGATAAACACGATTGATTATATGGCATGCAGTATCAATGGCTTCAGGCCAGAATTTTCTTGGGGTCTTGTATTCATCTAGCATCGTTCTGGCCATCTCAATGAGTGTTCTGTTCTTCCATTCGACGACGCCATTCTGCTGTGGCGTGTACGGGGCTGAGAATTCATGTGTGATGCCCAAGGTATCAAGATATGTATCAAGGCCAGTGTTCTTGAATTCAGTGCCATTGTCACTTCTGATGTGCTTTATCTTGGCGCCATAATTGTTCATAGCTCGATTGGCGAAGCGTCTGAAGACATCCTGCACTTCAGTCTTGTAAAGGATTATGTGCACCCAAGTGTATCTAGAGTAATCATCAACAATAATGAAGCCATAGAGGCATGCAGTAGTAGTAAGAGTTTAGTAATGAGTGGGACCGAAAAGATCCATGTGAAGCAGTTCGAAGGGTCGAGTAGTGGTCATGATTGTCTTCGAAGGATGTTTGTCCCTCGTCATCTTCCCTGCTTCACAGGCACCGCATAAGTGATCTTTCTTGAACTTGACGCCCTCGATGCCTATGACATGCTTCTTCTTTGCCAGGGTGTGGAGGTTCCTCATGCCAGCATGCCCAAGCCTCCGATGCCAGAGCCAGCATTATGAAGCTTTTGCTCGAAGACATACGGCAAGCTGTGGTCCTGCTGAGAAATCTACTACGTACAGATCATCTTTTCGATACCCTTCAAACACTAGAGACTTGTCAAATTCCATTAGTACAAGGCAACGATATTTTCCAAATATTATGATCATGTTCAAATCGCAAAGCATTGAGACAGACATTAAGTTGAAGCCAAGGTATTCAACAAGCATGACTTTGTCCATGTGTTGATCCCTTGAGATTGCAACTCTACCTAGACCCAATACCTTACTTTTACCAGTGTCAGCAAATTTGATGTGGCTCTTGTCGGATGGACGTAAGGTTGAGTCCATAAGAAGACTTCTTTTGCCAGTCATGTGATTTGTACACCCACTATCAATAATCCATTCTGAAGACGCTGGTGTCGTACCCTACAGTGCAGTTAGGGGGATAGGCTTCACCAAGAGCATTATGCAGCAAAAACATTTGACGAACCAATGGGTTATGAAAGCTTAGATCCAGACTAGGACTAATAGGGAGAGTAGCAAGCAATTCAGGAATGAAGTACATAGTAAGACCATTCGGGCATTTGATCTTGTGCCCTACAAGATGTTTAAGGTCCCCAGCAATGGCATCAGACGATTTTGGTTTTCTGCCGGAGACCTTTCCCTACGAAAGAGAGTTAAGCTTTCTTAGCCACCCACATCTTCAAGGGTGGCTGAGAAGCAGTAAGTCTAAGTGCAGCATCTGAGAATTTTGGCTTTGGAGCCCTAGCAAACAGTCTTGCAGGCGGACAATAGTACTCATAAGAATAAGCAGAATAGTTCTTGGTCTTATGAACATGGCGGTTTGATGAACCGCTCTCATATTCATATGCCTGAGTATGGTTTCCCTGCAAAACATTTGCGTTAGTGCGACTCAGGTGAGTCCTCTGTCTATATGAAGCCTTTGTACCGTATGAAGCCTTTGGTCTGAGGTTTGTCTTCTTCACGTGAGGTGTCATGATGACATTCATAGGAAGATTCTCTAGACACCTTTTCGGAACCCAGATCTTCTTCATAGGCGGTCCATTCCTGCAGTTAGTACCAATGTAGCTGGAAAACACTTCACCATTCTGATTCTTAAACAGTATATAGTTTGCATCAAAGGATTCATCAATGATAATGGGGTTAGCACAGGTGAAGACAGATAGATTGGATGGGTCTGCTGAAGGTTCCTTTGCAGCAACCCACATGGTTTTGGGGTATTGCTCAGGTTTCCAGTAAGAGCCATCAGCATTCATTTTCCTTACGAACCCAACACCCTCTTTCCTCGGGTTTCAGTTCAGAATCTGCTTTTTGAGGACATCACATAGTGTCTGATTCCCTTTAAGACTTTTGTACATCCATGTTTCAAGCAATGTCTTCAACCTAGCATTCTCATCAGCAATAGCAGTGGTATCCTCAGCAGAGGGGTTAGTTACCACATCAACAGTTGAAGATATTGCAACAGTAGTAGCAGTAGAACATTCAGCAACAGAAGTAGTATTATCACGCTCAATGCATTTAAGACATGGTGGTTCAAATCCTTCCTGAGCGCGACTGATCTGTTTGGAGTGAAGTGACTCGTTTTCCTTTTGAAGATCTTCATGAACCGCTCTCAATTTCTCAAGATCTTGCTTCCTTTGAAGATAATCATAGGAAAGCTTTTCATGAGTTGTTGAGAGAGTTTCATGACGACTTTCAAGTTCCTGATACTTAACATGAAGATTTTTTATGTCTTCAATTAAGGATTCAGATCGAGTCATTTCAGCACCTAACAGATCATCGCTTCTGTCTAATAGTTTTTGAATATGTTCCATAGCTTTCTGCTGTTCAGTTGCAATTTTAGCAAGTGTTTTGTAGCTGGGTTTTGAATCACAATCAGAGTCATTGTCCCTAGATGTTTGATAGTGAGTAGTGCGTGTGTTTAACTTGGCACCGCGAGCCATGAAGCAATAGGTAGAAGCGGAGTAGTCCTTGTCATTTGCATCGGTGTCGGTGACGAGGTCATTGTCTTCAGTATTGAAGATGGACTTGGCAACGTATGCTGTAGCCAGACTTGCGACGCCTGAATCAGACTCCTCCTCAGACTCCACCTCCGCCTCCTCAGAAGAGGACTCCTCCTCCGAGTCCATTTCCTTGCCAACAAACGCACGTGCCTTGCCAGATGAGATCTTCTTGTGTGATGAAGACTTTGACGAAGACTTGGACGAAGACTTTGAGTATTTCTTCTTCTTCTTGTCGTCAGAGTCATATTCCTTGCTCTTCTTGTTCTTTTTGTTCTCATTGTCCCACTGTGGACACTCAGAGATGAAGTGGCCAGGTTTCTTGCACTTGTACATGTTTTCTTCTTGTAGTCGTGAGCAGAAGCTTCATCATTCCTTGAGCTTGATCGGGAAGACTTTCTGAAGCCTTTCTTCTTGGTGAATTTTTGGAACTTCTTCACAAGCATAGCAAGTTCTCTTCCAATGTCTTCAGGATCATCAGAACTGCTGTCAGATTCTTCTTCAGATGAGGAGACAGCTTTTGCCTTCAATGCACGAGTTCGCCCATAGTTTGGACCGTAGATATCTCTTTTCTCAGAAAGCTGAAACTCATGTGTGTTGAGCCTCTCAAGTATGTCAGATGGATCGAGTGTCTTGAAATCAGGACGTTCTTGAATCATCAAGGCTAGGATGTCAAATGAACTATCAAGTGATCTCAGTAGTGTCTTGACGACTTCATGTTTGGTGATCTCAGTAGCGCCGAGGGCTTGAAGCTCATTTGTGATGTCAGTGAGTCGGTCAAAAGTGTGCTGGACATTCTCATTGTCATTTCGCTTGAAGCGGTTGAAGAGGTTGCGAAGGACACTGATTCTGTGATCTCTCTGGGTTGAGATGCCTTCATTGACCTTGGAGAGCCAGTCCTAGACCATCTTAGATGTCTTCAAAGCACTAACACGGCCATACTGTCCTTTGGTCAGGTGACCACAGATGATATTCTTGGCAGTAGATCCAGTTGAACAAATTTCTTGACGTCAGCAGCAGTGACACCTTCTCCAGCCTTGGGAACGCCGTTTTCGACGACATACCATAGATCGACATCAATGGCTTCAAGATGCATGCGCATCTTATTCTTCCAATAGGGATATTCAGTTCCATCGAAGACGGTGCACGCAGCGGAGACTTTAATTATCCCTGCAGTTGACATAGCTAAAACTCCAGGTGGTTAAACCGAATCACACAGAACAAGGGAGCACCTTGCTTTGATACCAATTGAAAGTGCGTTATATCGACTAGAGGGGGGTGAATAGGCGATTTTTATGAAAGTCTTCAAAACGTGGAAGTTATGAAGACAAACAATAGAAATAAACCTATTACCATGCAGCAGAAGGTAGACTACACTAGGCAAGCCATAGTCAAGTGTTCAATGAAGTGAAAGCACAATGACTTAATAGCAGCAATGTAGTAAGGATTAGGTAGGAAGATATTATGAAGCCATACAGAGCATGCAAACATACAATGACTTCACAAGGAGCAACAGTAAGTAAAGGGAAGGGAAGATGAAACCAGTGACTCGTTGAAGACAATGATTTGTTGGACCAGTTCCAGTTGTTGTGACAACTGTACGTCGGGTTGGGGCGGCTAGGTATTTAAACCTTAGGACACACAGTCCCGGACACCCAGTCCTGAACACGCAGCTCAGGACACCCAGTCCTCACCGTATTCCCCTTGAGCTAAGGTCACACAAACCTCGCCCAATCACTCTGGTAAGTCTTCAAGGTAGACTCCCAAACCTTCACAGACTTCGTTCACCGGCAATCCACAATGTCTCTTGGATGCTCAGAACGCGACGCCTAACCGGCTAGAGGATGCACAATCCTCAAGTGTAATAAGTCTTCAGATCACACAGACAAGAAGACTTAAGTGATGCCCAATTCTCTCTGGCTCTGGGTTGTTAGGGCTTTATCCTCGCAAGGAATTCTCTCTCAAAGGCTTCGAGGTGGGTTGCTCTCAAACACAAAAGCCGTACTCTCAATCTGAGCAGCCAACCGTTTATGGTTGTGGGGGGTGGGCTATTTATAGCCACTTGGCAACCCGACCTGATTTGTCCGAAATGACCCTGGGTCACTAAGGAACTAACACATGTTCCAACGGTCAGATTTCAAACTCACATGGCAACTTTACTTGGGCTACAAGCAAAGCTGACTTGTCCGACTCTGGACAAGATTCGCTCTCATAGTCTTCAGTCGAAGACATAGGTTTTTGGTTAGGCATCACTTCAGTCAGTCTGACTGGTTCTCTTGGACCCTACTTAACAGTACGATGGTTCCTATGACTCAACACAAAAGAAAAAGAACTACGAAAGATCTAAGTCTTCGAGCTCCATAGGCTTCATGTGGTGTCTTCTCTTGTCATAGTCTTCAATGTGAATATCTTCATATACCACCTTTGACTTCAATGTCTTCATACATTTTTAGGGGTCATCTCTGGTAGGAAAACCGAATCAATGAGGGACTTCTACCTGCGTTATCCTGCAATTCTCACAAACACATTAGTCCCTCAACTAGGTTTGTCGTCAATACTCCAAAACCAACTAGGGGTGGCACTAGATGCACTTACAATGGTAATGAGTATATCCTTTCCGAACTAGCCCCTCTGGTTTATATAAACACCGGGGAGGGAATCTAGGGTTACATAGAGTCGGTTACATAAGAAGGAATCTTCATAGTCGGTTCGCCAAACTTGCCTTCCACGCCAGGGAGAGTCTAATCCGGACACTGGTACAGTCTTCGGCCTTCATGTCTTCACAGCCCATCAGTCCGGCCCATGGATAACAGGCGGGACGCCCGAGGACCCCTTAGTCCAGGACACCCTTAGTAGCCCCCGAGCCAGTCTTCAATAGCGAGGTGTTCGGCACACAAATTGTCTTCAGCATTACAAGGCGGGTTCCTCCTTTAATGATCTCCAAGTGATGTATTCGGCCATCGGTTCAATGTCGCTCCCCTCGGCTACTGCGCATTAAATAACTTCGCCTTCCATGTGTCAAGCGAAGGTGGAAGGTCAGGGTATTTTTGCAGATAACACCCCGTCCATGCAAGGAAGAGCACCTATTAAAGAGATTGGATCCTAGATCCATTCGGCACCATGTGACGAAGCAATGTACCTAGGGTAGGGTCATGGACCTGTCCAAACTGCCCTACCCAAGGACATCTCTAGAAGAAATCACCTTTCAATCGACTTGGAGGTGTTCCACTCAACAGACTCGAAGACACTCGACCAAGAAGCGATCACTCGACCAAGACCAAACCACTCGACGGCCAGGAGACCTAAAGGCAAACTGCATGCTAACGGTTGGTTATTAAGTAGCCTTTATGGTGATCATAGCACTTTATTAGGGGCGTTACCAGTAACGCCCGACCTTAATGTATTTAAAACCCTGCATAACTGAGGGCCGGAGGGGTCCGGCGAACTCTATATAAGTCACCCCCCTCCTTAGTGTAAAGGGTTCGCACCCCTGTAAACCATACACACATAATCCTGTCGACCGCCTCCGTGCTCCGAGACGTAGGGCTATTACTTCCTCTGAGAAGGGCCTGAACTCGTAAACCTCGTGTGCTTACAACTTCTCCATAGCTAAGATCTTGCCTCTCCATACTTACCCCCCTACATTACTGTCAGACTTAGAAAAACGACAGTTGGCGCCCACCATGGGGCAGGTGTTTTAGCGATTTGTTGGAGGAGTTGCGATCTTTTCCGATCCGAATCATCATGGTTTCCGGCAGAGTTTTGGTGGAGGGCCGCGAGATCCGTCTCGGCGCGCTCACATTCATCGCCGATGACTCCGCTTGGCTTCAGGAGGCTCCGCTCGACGTGGACGCGCTCCCTATCCGCGGGGCGACGCACTTTCGCGCGTGCGCCCGCGACATCCTTTTGCGGCAACCGTCGACCCACTATCGGTCAGCTCCTCTGCTGTCCTCCCTCCCTGTTTCCTACCGGGGCAAGCGCTCCGGTCGGTCGAGACTTTAGCGGTGGGTGAGACACGCGGTGGCACGCAAGTCGGCCACCCCTCAAGTCACGGCGATCGAGCCCGATGAATCCCTCTACGGCCTGTTCGATCTGTTGACTGGCTCTACAGAGACCGCATCCGAGTGCCTAGTCCTCCCGATTTTCCCCGCACCGACGGAGGCGCGGGTGGAGGCGACCCGTCGTGTCCCCATGAGGAATATCTCCCCGAGCCTCTCACGTCGATGTAGAGAGAAGAACTTCATCGCTGGAACATGGATGCACTGCACACTCCTATCATCGGAGAAACCCCCGAGGCTCGTGCCTTGGAGGACGTGCACCTGGCAAACTTGGCCGAGCGTGCTCGACTGGAGAACCTCCAGCGAGCACTCGACGAGCGTGCGCGACAATGGGTTCCCAAATCCAGTCGACGTCAGCTCTTTTCGCCCCCGCAGGTATATCGAACTTCGATTTAGAATTTAGCAGCTGCAGCCCGTATAGCAGAGTCAATTCAGCCTTCCTAGTTAGAGTCTGGCAGAGGCTCGCAGCAGATCAGAGCATTACTCTGGGCAGCCGGAGACCAGAATTCCGCTGTTTCTCAGTCGCGAAATAGGATTCATAGTAGATCCATTGCTGCAAACACTGTCCAGTCGGCTCATAGCCCAAGATCACCCCCGAGGCGTGAGGGACGTGGGGACCGGCGTGATCAGTACGGGAACCGTGAGCAGTATGATCACCGATTCGATCGTGACGATCGGCGTCGAGTGCCCACCCCTCCCCCGAGGAGCGGGTCATATGCGCCTCGACAGCAGGATGACAGACGCCCTCGTAGTGTTGGGTGAAGGATTCCAGTCGACTCCAGGGAGCCAGGCTCTGATGCGAGATCCATTCTCGTTCAAGGTTTGGTCGACAGGAACAGAGCTCACCGAGAAGGTCATGATAGAGATGCACCTACGAGCAGCAGAGCACATGCTTCGGGGCCAGAGTGCTTTAGTAGAGCCATCAGGGCCGCTGTGATTCCTCCCAACTTCAGGTTGGTGACTGGAGTCAGTAAGTTCACTGGTGAGTCCAAGCCCGATACTTGGCTTAAAGACTATCGAGTGGCCGTCCAGATTGGCGGCGGCAATGATGAAGTCGCCATGAAGCACCTGCCTCTCATGTTAGAGGGCTCAGCCAGAGCGTGGCTGAACCAGTTAGCACCCAGCAGTATTTACACTTGGGAAGATCTCGCCCGAGTGTTTGTCACCACATTCGAAGGAACATGCAAGCGACCGGCAGGGCTGACGGAACTACGGTCTTGCGTGAAGAAGCCGAATGAAACTTTGAGGGATTACATCCAGAGATGGATCACGTTACATCACACGGTGGAGAATGTGCCTGACCACCATGCAGTCTGTGCCTTCAAACAAGGCGTCAAGTACAGAGAGCTGAATCTGAAATTCGGTCGGACCGGAGATATGTCTCCGAATCGGATGATGGAGATTGCCACCAAGTACGCTAATGGTGAAGATGAGGATCGACTCAGGAGTGGCAAGCTCAAGTCAATCGCCCAAGAAACTGGAGGAAATTCCAATTGGAAACAGAAGCGGAAAGTCGAGCCAGCTGCTCCTGGGGAAGCCTTGGCTGTAACCCAAGGAAAGTTTAAAGGGAAACCCAAAGGACCTTGGAACCCCAAGAAAGTTAAAGACCAGGACGAAAATGATGTGTTGGATTTTCCATGTCTCATCCGCACCAAGAAAGATAAAGAGGGTAATTTCATTTACCCGAAACATACCACTCGACAGTGTCGGCTCTTGATCCAGCAGTTCCAGGGCAAGCAGCCCAAAGATAAGGACAAGGAGTCGGACAAAGTTGAGGACAAGGAAGATAGTGACGATGGATACCCCCAGGTCAATTCCACCCTGATGATTTTTGCTGATGTTGAAAGCAAAAGTTGACTGAAAGTTATCAACTGAGAGGTGAATATGGTTGCTCCGGCGACATTTAGTTATCTGAAGTGGTCTCAGACTGCCATAACATTCGACCGGTCCGATCACCCAACGCACATCGCCACCCCTGGGAGGCAAGCTTTGGTGGTCGACCCAGTTGTTGAAGTCACTCGACTGACCAAAGTCTTGATGGATGGTGGCAGTGGTTTGAACATATTATATGCGGAAACGTTGAAAGGGATGGGCATTCCGATGTGCAGACTTAGTACCAGCAACATGAGTTTCCATGGAGTCATTCCTGGGAAGAAGGCTGAATCTCTCGGCCAGATTGATCTTGATGTGGTTTTCAGTGATTGCAAGAATTACCGCAAAGAAAAGTTGACGTTTGAAGTTGTAGACTTCCAGAGTGCCTATCACGCTATTTTGGGCAGGCCGGCTTATGCATGCTTCATGGCCCGACCATGTTATGTGTATCTCAAGTTGAAGATGCCTGGCCCCAAAGGTGTGATCACTATTATGGGCAATCGGAAGAAAGCGGAAGAATGTTTTCAGAAAGGTTCAAAGATTGCTGATGCTCAGATGGCGGTGGTGGAGCTGCAGGAATACCAGAAGACTCCAGACCCGAGTGATTTGTTGCGAGCCAAGAAGCCCACCACAGAATCATCTTTTCAGTCGTTTGGCGAAACGAAGACAGCTCACATCCACCCGACTGATCCCAGTGCTGCTCCAACTCACATCTCAACAACACTCGACTCCAAATAGGAAGAAGCGCTCATCCAGTTCCTCCATGAGAACTGGGACATTTTCGCATGGAAGCCTTCTGACATGCCGGGTGTTCCCAGGGAGCTGGCTGAGCACCGCCTAAGAGTCGACTCAAAAGTAAAACCTGTCAAGGAACATCTCCAACGGTCCACCGTCCAGAAGAGAAAGGCTATTGGCGAAGAGGTGGCTCGGCTCTTAGCAGCAGAGTTCATCCGAGAAATCTACCACTCCGAGTGGCTCACCAACGTTGTCATGGTCCCCAAGAAGGACAAGTCACTTCACATGTGCATTGACTTTAAACATATCAATCGGGCCTGCCCGAAAGATCATTTTCCTCTCCCCCCGCATTGATCAGATAGTCGACTCGACTACGGGATGTGAGCGACTGTCTTTTTTAGACGCTTATTCCGGGTACCATCAGATCCGTCTGTATGGACCTGATGAGATCAAAACAGCTTTCATCACTCCATTCGGGTGCTTCTGTTATGTTACCATGCCGTTCGGTCTCAAGAATGCCAGAGCCACATTCATGAGGATGATTCAGAAGTGTTTGCTCACTCAAATCAGTCGGAATGTGGAAGCATACATGGATGACATTGTGGTCAAGTCACGGAAGGGTTCCGACCTGCTGGCTGACCTTGCTGAAACCTTTGCCAACCTCAGGAGGTATGATATCAAGCTTAACCCATCAAAGTGCACATTCGGAGTTCCTGGTGGAAAATTACTCGGTTTTCTAATTTCCGAACGGGGAATCGATGCCAATCCAGAAAAAGTCGGTACTATACTCCGAATGAAAAGTCCTGTGCGAGTGCACGACGTCCAGAAGCTTACTGGTTGCTTGGCCGCTTTAAGTCGATTCATATCTCGTCTCGGTGAAAAGGAATTGCCTCTTTACCGATTGATGAAGAAATCCGACAAGTTCGAGTGGACTCCCGAAGCTGATGCAGCGTTTGCAGAGCTCAAAGCTCTGCTCTCCACCCAGCCGGTGCTTTTTGCCCCAATCAGCAAGGAGCCTTTGCTGCTTTACATCGCAGCCACGGGACAAGTCGTCAGTACGGTACTTACGGCCGAGCGGGAAGAAGAAGGAAAAGCCTTCAAAGTTCAGCACCCAGTATATTATATTTCTGAAGTATTGACCCCATCGAAGCAAAGATATCCTCATTATCAGAAGCTTGTATATGGGATTTATATGACCACAAAGAAAGTTGCTCACTACTTCTCTGATCATTCCATTACAGTCATTAGTGATGCTCCGTTGTCAGAGATCCTACATAACAGAGATGCAACTGGTCGAGTGGCAAAATGGGCAATTGAACTCCTTCCTCTAGATATCAAGTTTGAGGCAAAGAAGGCTATCAAGTCCCAGGAAATAGAAGATTTCGTCGCCGAGTGGATTGAACAGAAACTGCCAACTCAGGTTCACTCGGAGCATTGAACCATGTTCTTCGACGGTTCCAAAATGCTGAATGGTTCCGGTGCAGGAGTGGTGTTGGTATCCCCCCGAGGAGATAAGCTAAGATATGTTCTTCAAATCCACTTTGATTCCTCCAATAACGGGGCGGAGTATGAAGCACTTTTATATGGGTTGCGCATGGCCATTTCACTCGGCGTCCATCGCCTCATGGTCTATGGCGACTCAGATTTGGTGGTTAATCAGGTGATGAAGGAATGGGACGTCAGAAGTCCAGCCATGACTGGTTATTGCAATGCAGTGAGAAAGCTGGAGAAGAAATTCGAGGGGTTAGAACTTCATCACATACCCCGACTGAAAAATCAAGGAGCTGATGATTTGGCAAAAATAGGTTCCAAAAGAGAAGCCATTCCTAGCAATGTGTTTTTGGAACACATCCACACACCATCAATTCAGGAGGATCCCTTCACTGAAGAGGCCCCGTAGCCAAAAATCGCCACGGATACAACTCAAGTTGAAGTTCCAGCTGTGGTCGACCTAATCATGGAACTCTTGGTGATCACTCCCGACTGGACAGTACCGTACATCGCGTGCATCTTAAGGAAAGAACTCCCAGAGGACGAAGAAGAGGCTTGAGAGATCGTCCATTGATCCACAACCTTTACAGTCATAAAGGGGCAGTTTTATAGGGAAAGCACGACTGGAGTCAGTCAGAAGTGTATAACACCAGAAGAAGGTTAGATGATCCTTGATGATATCCACTCGGGGACCTGTGGCCATCATGCGTCCTCTCAGACCATTGTGGCTAAAGCATACCGAGCGGGATTCTATTGGCCAAGGGCCAATGAAATGGCAAAAGAGATAGTCGACAAATGTGAAGGATGTCAGTATTACTCCAATATGTCACACAAGCCCGCGTCAGCTCTGAAAACCATTCCACTCGTCTGGCCCTTCGCTGTTTGGGGGCTGGACATGGTTGGACCACTAAAAACGGGCAGGAGCGGCTTCACTCATGTGCTAGTAGCAGTCGACAAGTTCACCAAATGGATTGAAGCTAAGCCTATCAAGAATCTTGATGCTTGCACTGCTATCAGTTTCATCAGAGAGTTGGTATTCAGATATGGAGTTCCGCACAGCATCATCACTGACAATGGGTCAAACTTCGATTCCGACAAATTCAAGGCCTTTTGCGCCTCTCAGGGCACATGAGTCGACTATGCTTCGGTCGCTCACCCTCAGTCGAATGGACAGGCGGAAAGAGCAAACGGCCTGATTCTCAAAGGACTGAAACCTCGATTGATGCGCGATCTCAAGCATGCAGCAGGTGCATGGGTCGACGAGCTTCCATCAGTTCTTGGGGGATTGAGGACGACCCCGAACCGATCGACCGGAAGAACCCCATTCTTTCTGGTCTACAGAGCCGAAGCAGTCTTGCCGAGTGACATGCTTCACAACGCCCCTCGAGTCGAGCTCTACTCTGAAGAAGAAGCAGAACAAGCCCGGCAGGACGCAGTCGACCTCCTGGAAGAAGAAAGAGAAATGGCCATGATCCGATTGACCATCTATCAGCAAGACTTCCGTCGATTCCATGCCAGAAATGTGAAGAGTCGAGCCTTCCAAGAAGGAGACTTAGTCCTCCGCGTGGATCAGCAAAAACCACACAAACTCGCTCCTACTTGGGAAGGCCCCTTCATAGTCACCAGAGTCCTCCACAATGGAGAGTACCACCTCTACAATGTCGATCGCCAGATTAATGAGCCACGAGCCTGGAATGCGGAGCTACTCCGCCCCTTTTATACTTGAATTCTCACTCGGATGAGATGTAATAAGAAAAAAAACTCCTGTAGTTTATTTATCAAAGACAAGAGCATTATAATCTTCCCAGCGATTGTTATTATTTTTGTTTGCGTAAGAAATCCCCCAGTGGGTGGCTTAGCTGCGAATCCGCTTCGCCTAAGTTTGTAAAAATAAAATCCTACTGAGTGGAGAGCAATCCTCCCACTCGGGGGCTTAGCTGCGAACCCGTTTCACCTAAGTATTTAAAAAATCCTACCGAGTGGAGAGCAATCCTCCCACTCAGGGGCTTAGCTGCAGTCCAGTACTCGCCTAAGTCTTCTCACTCGGAGACTTAGCTGCAGTCCGGCACTCGCCTAAGTTTGAAAAAATCCTGTCGAGTGGAGAGCAATCCTCCCACTCGGGGGCTTAGCTGCAGCCCAGTACTCGCCTAAGTTTTGTCACTCGAAGACTTAGCTGCAGTCCGGCGCTCGCCTAAGTATTTG